>NC_056732.1:1147280889-1147373389 GCF_019279795.1 Protopterus annectens | reverse complement strand
ACGTGTTAGTAAAAACATTGTGAAATATTTATTTTAATGAGAAGACTGTATCAAAGGAATTGTGTTGTAGTAAATGTTTTAGATTTGTGAAGGCAGTCAGATATGCGGTTTGGTAATCATGGAAACTATTGAGTATGTTCAGGGTATTAAAGCTCATTTTAAATGAGGGCTGGAACTTATGAAAAGGATGAATGATAGAAATATCTATAAAACAAATAGAAATACTGACATAGGAATCACAAATGTATTTGTAAGTAACATAATCAGTGGTGGCTTATTTGAAATTCCTATGGGGAAGAATCCTAGAATGCATACAGTTTTGGAAATTAAAGTTACAACATGGCATGTCAGTTCTTCTCTTTAGCCTGATAGGACAGAAGAATCAAGAACCAAACCTGTAGTTATGTACACTAAGGAGTATTTAACATTTTAGTAAGAAGGATTTGTTCCTACAATAAAGGACTCTTCTATTCTCTATCTGTAGTTAGCATTATGAATCCATATGTGAATTATGTACTTTCAGTGATTATTGATGTTTTATTATATTCAGTTATTCCTAATGAAGATGGTGTTATGCTACTGAAGATCTTGTTAAAAGATAAAGAATATTTGGCAGATGATAGGATTCATAGGTTTATAGGTGTTTGCTAGGCTAATGACACAAGGGCCTTTTTAAGCCAAGCCATGCATACCTAATTTCAGACAAGTTCTCATATCCTTGATAAGTTTAAGCAGGGACTTGGGAGATGAAACTTTTGCAAGAAGGGGCCTGAGAGATGAACCTTACAGGCTGCCTGTGACCTAGAACAAGCCACTTATTCAGACAGTGCTTTGGGGCAATTAGAAATATGGGCTAGGGTCTTTAATGGCCTCCTGGACAAGATAGGGAAATATGGGTTTTGACCATGTTTCACACACAACAGTGATGTAAACATTGCAATGTTATATCAAAGTAAAATGGCTTACTAACCTGCTGCAGACACTGTTAGAGTTAAAATAATAAAAAGGAAATACAGAGGGGGAATTACTAGTATTCTGAGAACAGGGATAGCGCTGTGGTTCTTTTCTATATTAGCAGAGGGCAGTAAATGGAATTATTTGAAAATAAGAATAGATTATCAGAAATTAATTCTGAGAGACCTAAGATTACAACATAAAAAAAAGTCTTTCAAACTGTGTAAGAAAGAAAGAAATCAGACAATGATCCGGAATTAAACAGGTAAAAGGAAAGTAAAAAGATGACATACATAAAATGATATATGAGGAGCGCAAAAGAAAGGAAACAGAAGTCACAAGATAGAACTTCAGTCATATTGTCATAGACAAGAAGGGATCTGAGTAGTACAAAAGAAAGGAGCAGAGGAAGAACATTTTACAAGTGCTTTGTAGAAGCAACTTTTAAAAAACAAAAAAGGCAGCACAAGGATAGATTAATTGTTCAGTTCTTTCTCCCAATCAGTGGAATAAGACAGAAGAGGGGGAAGTGGTTGAGCTAAATAGTGTATACGTGCCAAAACGTAGTGGTGGAAACTGTTAATATTAGCAAAGGTTTGATAAGAAATATTTGTATTTATTTATTTTATTTTATTTTGCTTTTGTTTACTGGGTGTGTCCATCTGAGTATAGTCAAAATTCCTTTTTCAGGTGAGGCCTGAGGAGAAAAGCTCCATTACATCACATTTCATACATTTTTAAGCAGACATTCAGTTATATACATGAGCAGACATTAAATAATATACATGAAGAATTACACATGCATTTGTTAATTAGATTACATTCAAATGAATGTAGAAGGAACTACAGTAGCATAAAAGATACATACGTATTAGTAGATGTTGAATACTGAGCATTTGAAGAAGCATGGTTGTTAGCAAGATAAAAGATCATGTGATTAGTATCTAGAAATTAAAGTAATTGTAAGTGAGGGAAAGAACTAGGTAGGGCAGAAAATGTTAATATTGTAAACTGTAATATTGAAGATAAGAGGTGATATGTAAGCAGGTTCAGAGACAACTATATTTATGACTATCAAAACGTTTATATTAGAAGTATACGGTGAAGGGGTGAGCAGAGTCACAAAATAATGTATATGGTAAGGAGATAATAATAAAACTTTTCATATATTGGTGAAGATTGTCTGGGGATATACAGGATTCTGAATGAAGAGAAATTTTTGACAATATGACAAGCTGAAGATAACAATAGCTTTTAACCTGGAGATTTACAAGAACATGTCCATTAATTTGATAGATGAAGTTTTAGTTGTGTTTTAAACAAGTTTGCATTTTAAATGGATTTCAGTGGCAGAAGGATGGGGTTCCATTGTTTAGGTACACTATTTTAATATAAAGAGTCACCTGCAGTAATAGATGATTTAGTTACAGTGATTAGTGACTTTTTTGAACATAAAATTCTACTGGGGGAGTAGTGTTGTATTAACTTGTTAAGGGCTGAGCAATTTTCCAGATTATTGAGAAGTGTGTATACTATAGTTACCTGAGAAAGAGCTAGATGACTTATCAGTTCTAATCAGTTTAATTATATGAAAGCTAGGCAGTAGTGTGTGCTATTGTCATAGTTTACTGAATATTTGTTTTACTTTATTATAACATTGTGAACATTTTGACAGTTACAGGAATTGCAGAAGGTCACAAACAGCAACTATTTTATGTGGACCAATTAAAATCAAAACAAATAAATGACATATATATTAAATGCTTTCTTCCCTTACTGGAACTTCATCAGAATATAAAAAAAAAACAGTTAAGTTGCAAAACTTTTATACATACATCCATGAACAATGACAATGCTTCCTTTGATATTTCAAGAGTCAGTGTCTCCAAACGTTCTTAGGCAAAGTAATATCACAGTGCCATCTAGTGTTTGGAAGATTTAACTGCACTTCATCTTGACAGTGTGTAATCTTGCAAGTCAGCTAGAATATTGTAAACTTTTTGTATTGAACAGATTATGGCTTTAGAGCCTTTTGGATTTTGTGTTTACCAGTTGAAAGACTTAAAGTTTAGTGAAGATTGGAACACCATTGAGAAAAGATGGCAGTAAGAAAGTAGTGATTGTAAGTCTTCTGGCTATGTTAGTGAGGTAGCCTTTTACCAGTTGTAATGTATCTAATTTATGATGAGTTTTTTAACCATATTTAATAATAAATAATAAAAGAACATGAACATATTAAAAATTTATTTACAGTAAGCACCAGAGTTTCAGCCACATAAAATATGAAAATAGCACAGATGAATAGAGTCACACAGATAAAGAAAAGCAGTACTTAACTAATCTCACTATGTTTTCCTGACTAATCTAAAGAGTTACTATTCCCTGGTTCACTTACTAGAGCAAGGCAAGATGAAGTAGGTGAGGGATCCTTCTATGTCAGGTTCCAAGAAACAGAACACTCATTCTGACCGACAGACTTCTCAATATAATTTCTAAATTTAATTTCTGGCATACCTTACATAATATCATCACATCTGGTCATCTGACTCTATTTCCGTCACTGTCACTAACACTAGAAGTTGCTAGTACCTATGTGTTACCATACACACAGATAGAGCTCTGCTCAGATCTGTTGCCTCCTGGAAGTCAGAAAATTTCAAACCTCTGCCCTTCCAGAGTAGCAATTAGTTCACCCCAAAGACAGCACAGAAACCTTCCTAGTACAGACTTTTTGTCTCTGGCTGCAATCGAACTGTAAGATACCATCTTTATGGCCTAGGCCAAGTAATTTAATTTTCTTACTATTTCTCAAAGTCAGATGGATTTAGATTAGCGACTTCTCTTCCAGTACCCTCTGTTACAATACATACATTTAAACAGTTAAAATAATACATGTCAATTTTTTCTTTCCAGCACACCACACTAATACATTTTTAACACAAGCAGCTTTACAAATACATTTTCAGCACAAGCATCTGTACAAATCAATTTAATATTTGAATAACATAATTCTTTACTAAATTCCAGCTAGCTGTGCTGGCATATGTTACACATCCACTGCCCTACTTCTCCTAGTATAGCTGGCAATACCTCACATTGTCACAGTTTACTTGCTCTATTATTGTGTTGCTGACAGAGATGATAATAAATAGTGTTGTTTTGATAGTGCTGTGTTTTGTGGTAAAGAGCAATAATTTAGTTGTGTTAGGGTTTAGAAGTAGTTTTAAATTATTTTGCCATTTTAAATCGATACAAATGATTGTTGTTGGATTTGGCAGAGCAGATTCGGTTTGAGTCATAAATGGATTGAACTAGAGTACCATTGTTTGCAGCAGTGCAGAGAAATATTTTAACTGAAAACTTGTTAAGTGTAATTTGAAAGTGTGAGAGGCTTAAAATAGAAAAGAGACTAATAGTAATGAAAGCGTCTTCCAGGAATATTGAAACACAAAATGAGACTGCATCCACATTTGTGTATTGTATTAGTTTGCAAGGAAAAAAAAAGAGGTTAAAGAGACAGTGTAAGTATAAAAATTATCCTATTAGTCTGTTCTGCAGAATTGTACCATGAAGTGCCCTTAGGAAAGGGATGAAGAAAGCATTTTAAGGAAATAATGGAATATGATTTACTATCTTATCCTAGCAAAAATTGAAAGAAGATGGAGTTAAACAGATGACAGAGATAAGAAAGAAAAAGAGTTTGCCTGGAAAACAATGGGAAGTAAGACATTAGGAATGAGGGGATGAGGATTTTATACGATTGCAGTTTCTAGATGACAGATTAAAAGGGCAAATTGAAACACTGATAATAGTCCCACCATTATCTATAACACAATTAGTAGAATATAAACATTCTTAGTATTTATGAAGGTATATAAAAAGAAGAGTCAAAGTAACAAAAAGTGTTAGAGAGTGCTTTACTGCCACAAAAATAATATTCAACAGAAACTGATGAATCTCTCATCAGGCACAACGCAAGTGATGTTAGATATACTCAAGAGTCTTCCATCATCATTTCCTATAGCCATGTACCGCTAAATGAATTTTAATATGAATTAAAGATTTATGTTTTATTTAATAGCCTACCATTTCAGATTATTTCCAAGTAATTTGAGAGAAGAGGTTGCAAATGAGAGATAGCACACTGAGTTGTTTATAAAATGTACAGTCAGTATAATGCCCAATGTTTTTACCCACAGTAATTAATATATATAGATGCCCTGTGCACTCAAATGAAAATAGTACAGTGAGAGGAGAGGCTGCTTTCTGCAAAGAAAGTTTGAAGTAGTAATGAATATTAGATGATATGCACAACAATACAATTACTGTAAGGACAAACAATATGGAATTGATTCAATAGTTTCATTTTTAGTAAATATTCATATAAATATAAGGCCAATGTCAAACGGATTATCTATATTTCTAATAAAAATGTGTTTTTTGATGTGGGATCACCAAAATATTTCAAATGACAATTTTAATGGTAAGCTGTGAACCCTCAATATTTTTCTTGAAATAAATTTGTAGAGGTTAATAAAACTACTATCAGAAGCTTTAGTTGCAGGAAAAAGAAATTGTCAGGCACTTACTTAGTTTTAACTTTGCAGAGTACCTAGGACCAGTTTGTATGCCAGCTCCTAATTGGTTGACTTACTAAAGCAGAAATAAGACCACACTGTTAAGTGACACAACAACATACACATTAAATGTAAATGTTTTACAGAAAGAAATGATGGTTCTTTAGAGGAGGCCATTTTTTTTATTTCTCATTTTAGAACTCATTCTAGAGAATCACTAATATGTAGACACCTGATGACTCAGAAAAGCAAAACAAATTACCAAAGACATTGGCTAGACTTATTTCAGCTCCTTTGATAAATAACTTCATTAATGAAATGTATACAATAATACTCATGTTAAGAAGATGAACTTTCCTAGGTCTGCTGCTAAACACAAGGTAAAAAATATTTCCTGCCAGCCTACATCCCCAAATAACATTCACAATTATGATAAAACTGGACATTTCTAAAGATGTGTGGGTCTAGACATCTTGCCTTTAAAATTGAAGTGCTGTCATTGCATAAAATGGATGCTGCTGATGACCCTAAGTTACTGATATTTGATAAATGAGATATGTCAAGATAGATGTCAGTAGTATGTTACATCTTCCTGTGATAAACAAATCTAGCTCCACAGCAAAGATGATTGCAGAAATGTTTTACTGAGTGACACAGAGAGAGAGAAAAGGAGTTTGTGATAGATAGCTACATGACTGTATGTTTGTTTGACTGTAAATGCACTTAGGAATATCAAATTAGTATATTTACCAGAAAGCACTACGTTTGATTCATTTCCTTGATAAGGAGAACATTTTCACAATGAAACAGTGCTGTGTGTTGGTGTTCTCTGGGTTTTAAGTATTTTTTTGGGGGTTTCTGCATTTTGAGTGTCAACATTTAAATACAGAACCTACAGAACTTGCATTTAGTGTCTAAACATTTTGGGGAAGCTTTGCCCACTTGGAAAAATTGCTTATGTCATGGTATTATCTGCATTTTCAGCAGACAGGATGTTCTTCGTGTTTCCCTGTTGCAGTCATTACATTTGGGTTATCTGCTTGCAGTAGCCCTCAGTTGACCTGATTAACAAAGTCTTGGGTCTTACGTCGGTTGCTGTCTCTTCTTCTGTGACATCAGGTCATCAGGGGTATAAAACATGCAGCCGAAGTCATTACATCAGTCTTTCTTGCCGTGCGGTGCCCGAAGCAGAAGCAGTTCACAGTGCTGATCGGCCGACTCCTGAAAGTTTTCTTTTCGAGTTTCAGAACCAATGTCTTCAACTAAAAGCTAAGTACCCTGTTGGGGTAACTTTTTCTTGCTCTAATCCGATGTCAGTAAAAGTAAATAATTGCATTTCTTGTGGAAAGCAAATACCTCATAAAGATTTTCATTCGTACTGTATTCCCTGCCTAGGCTCTGACCAGGATGTACCTCGCTGTTGGTTTTAAGCCTTATTTAAACCATGAACTATCCATTGTTGATATATTTGCACTTCTAAATATTTTGGTGCTCGGTTCAATTATCCTGACATGTCTTCAGTAAACCATTCAACTACCGACATTCTGAAAAAAACGCAAAGATAAAGACAGAGACAGGCCGCCCAGTTCGCTGGTACTCAGTGAGGTGCTTTCGCAGCCCCTGATACCCACTACTTCAGATTCGCAGGCCTCTACTGAGACCCATTTGGAGTCCAGTATGCTGTGAGATGCTTCAACTGTGGAACCTGTGGATGTCTCTACCTTGGATGGGTCCGGAGCCACTGTGCAGGTACTGGCTTCCGAGGGTGTATTCAGGCCTACTGACTTGCATACTAAACCAATGCCATCTTCTTCTTCAAGGCCCAAAAGTCGAACCATTTCTAGAAAACTGATGCCCAGACTGCATGGTCAGGCCTCTATGCCTAAAAAACGAATGATAAGAATGACTGAAGATCTTATTACTTTAATCAGGGGAAGCCAACCTTCTCCTCTAAGAGACCTAGGACTGAGTTTGCTTATGATACTTCTGACCAGGATTCTAAAATTTCAGTTTCCTCTGATGACCAGGATTTACCCTTATCTACCTATGAGGATTCTGATACTGAGGACTCTATTTCCTCTGCTTCTCCCCCAGAGGATTACTCTTTTGGTGAAACCTTGCATACTCTCAGGGAGCATTTTCATTGGGAAAGTCAGGATTTCTCTGATTCTAAAAAGAGACTTAGGGATTTCTTACTCCTGCTCCAGCACAGGCCTTTAGCTATACCTCCTGTACTGGACATTGTTGATGATGCCTTTTCAGAATCTAGCATGGCCCCTGACTCTTTACTTCCTGCTTCCAGAAAACCTGATAGATATTACAGTGTTTCTGACACTCACAAGTTCTCTTTCAAAAATCCTACTGCGGATCCTGAAACCGTTTCACAGGGACCCAAGGGCATTAAAGCTACTACTGCCAAAAATCCTACCCCCACTGATAGAGACTCCATGGCGCTGGATAGATGGGGTAAGAAGGTATACACTTCTGCAACTTTGGCTATTAGGCCTTGAACTGCCAGTTTCATATGTTAAAGTATCAGCACTATATTATTGGATTGCTTAAACAGAAAATGATGTTGTTTCTTGATTGCGCTGAAAATAAGGATTACATGATTTAATGCATTCTGCTGAACAAGTTGGTAAACATACATTGCAATGTGGTTTGGATTCACTAGAGGCATCTTGCAGGGCTGTGGTAACTGGGTCTGTACTTAGAAGGCATGCTTGGTTTAAGGAGCAATCCTTGCCAGATCATGTTAAAGCGAAATTACTGGATGCTCCCTTAAATCAAAAGCTAAATCTATGCAAACTGCTAAAGATTTTTTACAAGTACAACGTCCAAGATTTAGTAGGTATTGGCCTTCTAAGAAATGGTGCTTTTCTGCCTCTTCCAGACCTTTTCAGTCCAAACCCAGATCCAGCAAAGCATACAGGCTTCAATCCCAGGGGACACACAGGACTAAGCAGTGGGGGGCTTCCATTTCCAAATCTGGGAGTAATAACCCCCATGGTAAACTGCCTCTATGACTTCTTTTTAAAACTTCCAAGCACTTTTCAACTGACTGCCCCTTTGGGGGGAAATATTGATCTTCATGCAAAGAACTGGGGACTCATTACCCAGGACAAATGGGTTATAAATATAGTGTCCCAAGGATACAGATTTCACTTCCACGTGTTACCAACTCCAAGCAGTTGGCCAAATCTACCTCCAAATCAGTGGGCAGAGGCCCAAAAGCAAGTAGTCTCTCTCTTAAGCATAGGGGCTATTCAGTTGGTACCAAAAGAAGAAAAGAGACAAGGTTTCTACTTAAAAATTTTCCCAGTACCCAGAAAAGACAATTCATGACGTCCTATCCTGGACCTGCCTACTATAAACACCTTTTTGGTGATTCCAAAATTCAAGATGCTGACTCTTCACTAGTTGCTTCCTATGCTAAGCAAAGATGCCTGGTTGGCAACACTAAATTTAAAGGAAGCATACCTGCACATCCCAGTCAGGGAATCTTACAGAAGATACATACACTTTAAAGCAGGCTACACGCACTATCAGTTCTCTGCACTGCCCTTTGGCGTATCTACTGCACCCAGGGTATTCACAAAGTGCCTAGCTCCAGTCATTGCATTTTTCAGCCTAAGAAATATTCAAATATACCAATACTTGGATGATTGTCTAATTCAGGCAGAAAACCAGGACATACTTTTGAATCATCTGGCTTTTGTACATAGGGTGCTAACTTGTCTGGGGTACACCATAAATGAAAAGAAATCACACCTGGTACCCTGTCAACAAATTATATTCCTGGGAGCAAGCTTGAATACAACTTCCCAGATGGATTTCCTCATGCCAGAGAAACAAATTCACTTGACAACCTACTTCAAACAAGTGGCCACAAAAACCCTGCTATCTGCAAGGCAAATACTACAAGCCTTGGGGTTCATGGCCTCCTGCATTCTTCTAATTCCATATGCAAGATTGCATATGAGAAAACTAAAATGGTGTCTAAAAAGCCTGTGGTGTCAACATTCTTAGGATCTAGAAGCAATGATTCCTATCATTCCATGTCTACGCCTAGAGTGCCTTTCGTGGGCAGAGGCTTGTCACCAAAGCAAGGGACTACCATTCACACTAGCCCCTGCCGCCCAAACCCTAACAACAGACGCATCAGACTATACATGGGGGGGGGTGCACCTGGCAGGGAGTGCATTCAGGGCAAATGGAACCCAATTCAAATGCACCTTCATATCAATTATAAAGAAATGTTAGCCATGCAGAATGCCCTGACAGCCATCAAAGACCACATTCTTCCAGGACAATTAATGGTAAAGACGGACAACACCACTGTTATGTGGTACATAAACAAGCATGGGGGGTACACATTCATACCCCCTTTGCAGATTAGAAACAGCATTGTGGAACACAGCCTTGAGCTACCAAGTGCATCTACAAGCTTAATTCCTGCCAGGAAAACTAAATACACTGGCAGATGGACTAAGCAGAAACCTCATGGACCCATACGAGTGGAAACTGGAACCAAGGATTTTCAGCATATTGACAAGCAAATGGGGGAGCCCAGATATAGACCTGTTTTCCTCCCCCCAGAACTATCAATTGGAAAAATCTTGTGCAAGGACTCCCCACAGACAAGCTTGGAAGGTGGATGCTCTGTTCTTCAGCGGGAAAAACCTATCAGTTTATGCCTTTCCTCCTCTGCCTCTGCTCTCCAAAGTACTACTAAAGATCAAACAAGACAAGCCAAGGATGATTTTGATTGCACCAGCCTGGCCATGCCAACACTGGTACCCCCTCCAGCACAGTGTGTCACTGTTGGCCCCATGGCACCTGCCTCAGACTCCTAACCTGCTGTCTCAGCAGGAGAACCTGATTCCGCACCCTCAGCTTCAAACACTGAACCTAGCAGCCTGCTTAATTACCTAAGCTCTCCTTTACCATCCCTCAGTAAAACAGTGATGGATGTCATTTTAGAGGCAAGGGGGCCTAGTTTTAAAAAATCTTATGCTGAAAAATGGAAAAGGTTCTGTGCCTGGAACCATTCTCAAGGGATGGGCACAGCAGTGCCCAATTTACCTCAGATTTTACAATACTTAACTGAGATGCTTCACAAGAGCCTGTCTTTTTCCTCAATACAAATTCACGTCTCAGCCATTTAAGCTCATTATAACACAGATCCTCCCCTCTTCTCTCTTCCACTGCTCAAACAGTTCCTCAGAGGGTCAACATTTTAAGACCACCCAGGAGAGCTCCAACTCTAGCCTGGGACCTTAACTTTGTATTGGAGAAACTTACCCTTCCTCCTTTCGAGCCAGCTGCTACTGCAGATTTAAAATTCCTTTCTTGGAAAACAGCTTCCCTTTTAGCCATCACTTCAGCAAGAAGGGTATCTGAATTAGAGGGCCTTATGGCAGTGGAGCCTTTCATCATCTTTCATGCGGACAGGGTGTTCCTCAGGACCAGTCCCTCTTTCATGCCAAATATGGTATCCAGTGTGGCCTTTAATCAGTCCATTCATTTGCCAACCCTCTTTCCTAATCCACAGAACAAAGGGGAATGAATACTGCACTCCTTAGATGTGCACAGAACTTAGATTCTACTTGGACAAGACTAAACCTCAAAGGAAATCTGAACAACTGCTGGTGGCAATTGCTGCAGGGACAGAGGGGAAGGCTATTTCAAAGCAAACATTTCCAAACGGATAGGCCATTGCATTCATTTCTGCTATAAGCACCATGGAAAACCTATCCCACAGGGGATCAGACCCCAATCAGCCAGGGCTGCATCTACCTCTACAGCCTTTCTTAGAGGTGTACCTACCAGGGACATCCTAGAAGCTGCTACCTGGAGTTCTGTACATACTTTCACTAAGCATTACCATTTGCCAATTTTCTCTAAATCCAGAGCTGGCTTTGCCACTGCAGTTTTGCAGGGCCTTATAGCTGGTCCTAATGCTATCTAAATTCCTCCTCCCATCCTTAGCTTTGAGAATCTACCCAAATGTAATGACTGCAACAGTGAAACACGAAGAACATAACACAGTTGTGTACACTTACCATAAATGTAGATGTTCGAGTGTATTCACTGTTGCAGTCCTGGTTACCATCCTTCCAGCCCCCTGACTTTTTTGGCTATACCTCTTCTCTCCTTTTCAATGCTTAAAAGCTTTTTGGTGTATTTGCTTTTTTGCTTGAGGTATAACCTTGTATATTTATAGATTTAATTACTTCCCATTAGGGGAGCACCTGACATCTGGGGCAAGAAAAACTGATGTAATGACATTGGCTGCATGTTTTATACCCCCACATGACATCTGGGGCAAGAAATACTGATGCAATGATGTCGGCTGCATGTTTTATACCATTGAAGACCTGATGTCATGGAAGAAGAGGCAGCAACCAACGTAGGACCCAAGACATCGTTAATGAGCCCGACTGAGGGCTACTGCAAGCAGATAATCCAAATGTGATGACTGCAACAGTGAATACACTCCAAAATCTACATTTATGGTAAGTGTACACAACTGTACTTTTTCTCATTCAGTCAGACTCATTTATTTTAGAGTCAGTGGGTTTGTTGTTGACTTAACATGGTCTTCCTACTTTATAAGGGCAATGTCTTATCTGGTTCTATTTGAAATCATATGTCTGGACAACACGAGTGTGGAAGTGACCAGCAGATTAATGAACCTAAATCCAACAAACAAAAACTATGTAATAATAAAATAGGAAAAATGTGGCAGATAGATTACTTGTTGCCTCCTAGATTACAGAATTAGACTTCTCTAGCATACAATATGTCAGTCATTATTTTTCTTCAAAATAATCTTGAAAATGGGTAAAGGGGTTAAGCATGATGACAACAACATATATATATATGAAGCAGAAAATATTAATATGAGGTTACAGCAATCAACCTTTTTGAGGAAAGGTAGGTCATAAGCTTGACAACTAAAAATATGAACCTCTTTCCAGTCCCAGCAATATTTCAGCATGCAATATCTATATGCTGTTATTTTAGAACTATGTATGTGAAAAATATAACATTATTTTAAAATTAATGCAACATACAAAAACTGTGCTATGAAATCAGTATAATTCAGTTATTCATTGATGGAAATAGATCCATGGTTTAAGTATAAACTAATTATAAGGGAGAAAAACATGGATAAGTGGATATGTTTGTTATAACTGAAGTATATATTTTTCTTTCACAGAGGTGTACCTAGGCCATTTATTGCCTGAGACTGCTTCCCAGAAGGTTGCTGCTCAACCCAAAGATGAGGATTGAAGGAACATTGAATAAAAAATGATTTTCTGTGCTGTTTGATCCAGCAAGTACCTTGCCACAGTTACTAGCACAGATTGAGCTGCAGTTGGAACTGTAAATGCAGCTTTGGCATGCATTCAACAAGTTCCAATATCCTCACAGTTTCATAAATGCATGCCAGCACTGCACTCGCTCCCAACTGCTACCTGCGGATCAAGGCTCTCTATCACCTTGAACTTGGAGAACCCCACCCAATTATAGCTTTGTGTATTCAGCTATGAAATATAAAAATATGATGTGTAAATATATCACTGGTATAGCTCAGCAGATAACAATATCTATGAAGCTATCCTGCTCTGTCCAAGTAGAATGTCGTATGATCCACTATAAGCACTCACCTTTCTGTAATGCAATTGTTTATTTAATTAGCAAACAATGGATGGTCACAGCTGAATTCTGCAAAAAATACCCCAGGAGTGAACCTGAGATATCATCTGTGATACTGGAATCATGGTTTAAGTGAAAATTACTTCCAGTGCAGAAAACAGCATTAAGTGTATATATTCTTTATAGGATTAGTGAACTGTATATCTGCATTCATCCATGAAACAAACAAATGGGATATGTTAACCATACCTGTCAGCCTGCCAGACCTCTAAATCATAATAGGTTGATAAAAACAATAGCAGCTGGATTAATATATAAATTCTCACTTATGAGGCACTTGTTAACACACACACACACACACACACACACACACACACACACACACACACACACACACACACACACACACACACACACACACACACTCACACACACACACACAAACACACACACACAGATGCCTACCTACTATATATATGCAAACACGTGTGTGTGTGGGTGTGTGTGTGTGTTGTGTGTGTGTGTATGTCTTACACACACACACACACACACACACACACACACACACATATATATATATATATATATATATATATATATATATATATATATATATATATCAGTGATTCAACAGGTAGTAAACATACCTTTCTTGCTGGAAGGCCAGAAGACTTTGGGTTATATACCCACTGCAGTTGGTTGGATTAATTTTCAAACTGCTACACTGCAGTACAGAATTAGATGGTGCTTTACTCCTGAATGTGCCATCCCTTGGATGAGATCTTAAACAGAGGTCCAGTCTGTATAGGTGGATGTAAAAGATCCCACAGCACCTATCAGAAAAAGTAGGGGAAGCTCCCTTGATGCCCGGCCCAAATTTCTCCTAATAGCATAAATGCTTCTTCAGGATTACCCTGAAAAGAGGATACTAACCTGGTGAGACTAACATGGTCAACAAAGGATAGACAAATAAATAAATAAATATATGTTATATCAGCAATGGTAGAACATCTTTAGACTGAACCACCACTCCCCCCAACCAAAAAAAAAACAAAAACAAAACAACTAAAAACAAAAAGACAGGCAGGAAATAAAACTAAACAGATGGAAAATCAAAGGAATAAAAATAAAAACACACACACTGATAACTAAAGGTAAAGAAATGGGTTCTTTTTGCAATCAGTCTTGTTAAAAAAAATAAAATAGGGTGGTATTCATAATCATTACAAGAATGTGTGAAGGCTATCCACACTGCTTGTGAATAAACACAGCAAAGCCTCAATTCATAGTTGCCACTTATGCAAATTTACAATATCCATGGATACATGTAAGCAAATGAAGTCATAATGATATGCCAATGAGAAATGATGCAAAATTGAGTATGTTAATGAGGTTTTTCTCCTGTATATGATTTCACATGTTTCCATACTGTCTACAGATTCAATACAAAAGGCAGAGTCGTGCCTATTCTATTCACTTTACATTCTGTCCTGATGTTGTCACTTACTGCTAACCTTGATATTTCCTGGTGTGAGATGTTCAGCCAAAACTGTTTGCACCAAGTGGTGCATTCAGGCCAATAAGGCAGAGATATAGGCAGAGAATTACAGACTGCAATTTTGGCAATCAGGAGATACTTGGTAGGTTCATAGACTGTGATATTTTAAGGATTTTAGTGAGTATGTATGGCCCCCACAGGTGCACTGGGGGATATTTGGCCTTCCTATCCCTTTGGGTAGAAAAGGTATTTATAGTCCTCCCTATACTTGCCATGGGGACCTTTAAGAGGCAGACTGGGGACACATTGGGTATGTCATAGGCTTCTGTCTTGAGGCTACTCCAATGGTTCATAGATGTGCTCTTGGCATTTTTTGGATCAGTGCCACTATTTCCTGGTGTCACCTTAGGCCTCCCTGAGGTACTCTATATGATAGTTTGCAGTTATGTTGCAATGTGGTCCCCGTCTTGTCCACAGGGAGTTTTACTACACTAGGAAGGGCTACCATTCCATCAACTGACAGGTAGTGTAGGATGCTTTGGGGTGGATCACCAACATGTCTGACAACATTCTGGCAATGCAGATGATTCCCATATCTGGCATATTAATTCACCTCCTCTTCCTGCATGGTAGGAATTCCAGTGATCATCTTGTTAGTAAGTAAAAAATATACATTTTTTTTCTTGTTATTGAAGTAGCTATCCATGGAAAAATGTATTGCTGTATATTAAATACTTTTTCTTTCTTTTTTCTCCACTAGTTCTTTTTACTAAGTAATGCTGGATATCCACTGCAGCCATGTCTCATGACATCAGTGAGAAATTTAAGTAGAGCTGCAGAAGAGAGCTACAGCACAGCCCTGTCCCTGGCCTGTATTGTCATTGAGAGTATCACTGGCCTTTGGACAAGTTATTTTAGTTACCTGCATGAGTCTGGTTGTGCCCTTCAGTTTGATCCAGTTATTGCATACAGGATGTTTACTGCATGTTGCATTCTGCGCCACATGATCAGCCACCAGACTGGTGATGGTGACCCATGCTGTCACAGCAGCTTCCTGTTCCAGTCCTACTATGGCTAATATTGACTGTCAGTCAGCAGTTGTAAGGGACCCTCATGTGGCAGGCTCATGCATGGCATATTGCAATGCAGGTAAAGAGATGGCAACTAGTCCAGAATTATGGACCATGACATTCAGGTTACAGTTTCCTTTTTTTTTTTTTTTTTTAAATATATAATAAAGCATACAGTGATACCTATGGGCTATGCTGTGTGGTGCACAGTTTACTGTCACTTTTCATCTGACATTCCTTCTCATCTTAAGTAAATTTCAGGACATATCATTCATAACAGCCCTGCCTGAGTGCTAACTGACTCTTGTTCAGTGATGGCATAAGGCATCATATAATGAATAATCACATTTCATCTATTTTGCACAATGCATTCTAGTGAGGTCTTGCATCCTAGTATGCACAGACTGTATGTCTTGAAGTGGTACAATTATTAAACAGTGTTACGTCAGTATTTAATATAAGTTCATACCTTGCAAATGAATGAAAATGTATCATATTATTTTTATATTATGCAATGTTTCTGCATTTTGAACTGTTTTATTAAGGTACTGCACATCCATTTATTTAATTTTTCCATACACAGTAACTTGTGGCCTCAAAGACAAAAAAATCATCATTTATGTAGTGGTGATGGTGAAGTAACAGCAGTGTTTGTTTACAAGGCAGGATACTAATTGTTAATGTACTTATTAGTGTTTCTCTGAATACTTGTGTACTACTACAGACAACTGTCAGTTAATGTAACTAAAAGAAACTGGCACTCTCAAGAAACCGGCAAAAAAACTAATCAAAGAAATGCAGCATAATTTTCATGTGTTGCACTTTCTGTTTCCCCCCCACAGAAACATACCTTATGTTTTTAGAGTTTTAGAGTTTTAAAAAGGAAGATGGGAGTAAATTCCCTCTCTCCCCAACCCGAGAACAAGTCAAACCAAACAAACAGCATTAGTCAGGCCTATTTTTAATAGTAACTCTCAAGCAACCAGAAACTACAGTTATCCAGCATCCACCAATCTCCATGCGTGCCGGTTAACTGAGAGTTTATTGTATTTTTAAGTTGTAGGTAATTGCATGTTGTTAGTGTTTCCTTGAATACTTGTGTAGTACTATTTTTGAGTTGCAGGTAATTGCCAGCTGTAACAATTTAAAATTCATAGTGCACTAATGGTGTTACTTACTCCAATGTTAAGTTATGGCATAAAGCTTTCTTTCCACATTTCCTTAAGGTTTTAAGCAGTGTCATTAGTAGAATGAAATGCATACAGTTGAAAGGTGTCCTACATTTCCTCCTTTTGTGTGAGCATGTGTATTTTTTTTACCTTACTTAATAAGATAATCCCCTTTGCCTTAATCATTGATGTATATGTGAATGTAAAATTGTAAGTAACAGAAAAGTCATACTTGAATCACAGTTGGTTAAAGTCAAATGTGTCATACACATCATCTAAAAGATAGGCTAAGTGAAGGTGCAACTGATTTTGAAAAGGGTATGTCGTGAGAGCTGGGTGGCGAGTTGGTCCAATGTCTTCACCTGTTTGATGCAGGTTATCCTGTAGGCACTGACTTGAACCTTGAATGAGGGGTTCTGCTAGGTATAGATGAATGCTGACATGGCCTGTTAAATACCTGTTGTGATTGTTCCCCTCTACTGATTACAATACTTTTTTGAGAAGTATGTGTAGTTTCATGTGATCTACCCTTACATGAACAGACAGTACCCCATCCTCTTCCCCTTCCAAGACTGACACCTACTTAACTCTGGTAAGTGCTAACTACTGTATGAATGGAGGTGGCCACGGATACATGGCGTGCCACCATACTATGCATCAGTCTGACCATGGCATTATTCATACTCTCTGCTCTTTCCACGGAGTACTGGAAATCCTCATATACACCACAGAGGGATTCTGACCATTTCTAGCTGACTCATTGTAGCAATGCTCTGAACCCTAGCAATGTACTTATTAGTGTTTCCCTGAATACTTGTGTATTACTACAGTCGACTGTCAGTTATCCATAACTCAAATAAACTGGCACTCTCAAGCATCTGCTACTGTGCAGTTAATGCTTTACATGTTTCCTGGGATAGCTGTGAAAAATTCCTGTGTTCGGTGCCCATTTGTAAATGTATCACTGTGGATGCTATTACCTACGAGTATCTGCAATCATCTTAAAATTGTTCACCTGAGTTTGGAGATACTGGTGCTGAACGTTTTCTTCCTGTAAAGAAGGGTTGTAATGTCCACATGTGCTTAACTTTGTGATGCACTGTCACTGATTGCAGAGTTACTAACATGTTGTGGGGTGTGACATTCTGCCATAAACCTTGAGGACAGCGTGCCATTTCCTCTGGCTGCCTCATAAATATAACTATAGTATTATCATTATCATCATCAGCCTTTCTGCTGCTGATAACCTCCACATTTATTGATATAGTGGAACTGTTTGTCTCTACTGCTGAGCCTGTAAAAATGATTTGGAAACACTACAATAAAGAAGTTGCATTCACTACTTTATGGTGAGTAAGGAAGTGTGGGAAGCTGTCACCACACACACTACCTTCATTGTCATTCTTTTCAGAAATGGAGGGTTCACCTGTTAATAGTAATCATTATGTATTTAATTTAATCATTCCGTATCAGCATTCAATTCTCTACATAAATACATGTTACTGTTTAAACCAGTGTTCCAGAGCTTTCACATTTGTACTGCAGACATTGGTTATAGCCAGTGTCCACACCACCTCTGATTATTCCAGTTCTATCATCTTCTGTGTAACAGTCACTCCCATGAATGGAATTAAGCTACTCCTCATCTGGTGTTGAACCCCCCCCCCCATACTGGTACAGACAATTGCATTCTACCTCACTCTATCATGCCTACTATACCATTTACCTTTTCTTGCACTGTGTTAATGTGCACTTCTTTCCACTGACTGGGTTAATGTCCATAACAATTTGATTCCAGGCCTTTGCCCTCTCAGCTTGTTGGAATGCTTCTTTGTCAAAGAGACATTTTCTATATGTCCTAAGAGCTGGTATGAGGATATGATTCTTTTTATGGCTAAAGTTGTCCTTTCTCTGCCATGATCCCTTTATTTTACATCTTTTACCAGGAAAGTCCGACTGGACAAAATTTCCTTTTATAGCGGAGGCCTGGGGAGAAAAGCTCCACATTTATAAATAACTGTAAGATACATTTACAATGTACAGATACAAATATTGATTCAATCACAGACAAAAGTACAAAATGAAAATACATGTTATACATTTCCAAGGGATATACTATTCAAATACAAAAATAACAGGTTGTGTTCCTTTAGCTCCCACTATGTTCAGATGTTTTTTTTTGGATTAATTGTTGGTTTAGTAAACAGCATTTCAGTGTTGTTAAAGTTTGGGATGGTTAGGTCTAGAGTTTCTAAACTGAGAGTGTTTTTGTATAGAAAGAAGATACCACCACCTCTTTTCTGTTGTCTTTCTAGCCCATGTATGTTGTATTGTACTCATAGAATAATATGCCACAGTCATATATAAAAAAAAATGATGTAATTATCAAACAACACAATAATAAAAGCATGCCTTACATCCTCAGAAAAAAAGTTTATGACACAAACCCTATAATTATATTGTATATACATGCAAAGTACAGCTAAGTAAAGTTGTAATGAAGCAATGATTGCACAATCAAGAGTTCATGTATAGTAGTAAGGCAAGCATTTTAACAGATCCATCCATCCCCTAGCCCCTACCACATTCTTGTAATCATAATTCTGTCATTTTTTATTCAGCACTGACAATTAGAAATCTCCCAGTAAAGACACATGTATGTTGAGCCAATAAAACATCTTTGCCACCTCAGTACTTCACAATTAAATCACTTTATTTCCACCATGTGTGCACAATCAATAAATGACAAGAAAATACATTATTTTCTCAGTGATCTCTAACCAGTTTCAATGCTGCTGGAATGAATTTCCATTTATAAATGGCAGTTTCACGGGATTCATTTAAGCCACTGTAATATGCTCATCATATCAGTAAAGCAAAGGTTTCTTTAAGTAAACTTAATAATCTTACATCAAATGGTTTCATATTAATCTTCAATATTTGTATTATTTTTGCTCTCTTTAAAAAGTATGCAGTTTCCTAAACTGTTTGCCACCTGTCTTGTTAATAAGGCTGTCCTAAATTTATTCATGGATGTTCAAGGTGATTTACATGTTGTGTATGTAAAGTATGCTCTTTTATACTTATCATATGTTCATCTTGCAGTGTTCAGGCTACAATGTCATTGAGAAAAATTGGCTCTTTAAAAGATGGATCATAGCCCCGGTTGCCCATTCATTTATTTAAATTATTTTTTAAAACTATTCAAAGTGGGTGGTTTCAGTATAAATAGTAGTTTATTCCATAATACTGGAACATTCTTGGTTATATATGAGCATATCATACTTGTTCTGCAAATATTAATCATATAAGCACAATTTAAATGTTTTTGAATAATCTTACAATCATTAATATGCAAATTCAAAAATAGATCATAAGCATCATTATGAAATGCCCTATTAGGCAAAATCAATTTGCCTCTAAACTAGCAATATCGTATGGTAAACTGAAGTTTTTGCATCTGTCACTGTAAAAGAAATTGGATAAAAATTCAGTTCTTGTTAGCCTTTTGTGTACATATTCAAGCCTGTTCACTTGTTGATTATTGTAAATAATAAAGATGTTGTCATACTCTAAAGTAGGTATGACAAAGGTTTAATATAAATGAACCAAATACAAAATATCTCTTAATACTACATTTCTCAATAATATACCTAATTGTTTATGTCCTTTTGAGATGATAAATTTAAAAGTTAAGAAAATGATAAATTTGGAGAAATTAGAACACTTAAATTATTATGTATATTCACCTCCAAAATGCTGAACACTGTATGCATTTTGATTGATATGGTATTTGTTTCCCAAAGTATATATTACATTTGTTAGTACTGAATCGTATTCAGTAATTTTAGCCCAATTAGATACCACTACCAAAAAGATATTTAGAGTACAATAGTTGTTATTGTTGGATAAGATAAAACCAAGCTTAAAAACATCAGTATACTTCTTATATCAACAAATTCATTATTAGGGAAAGCTGAGAAAACAAAAGTAAATAACAAAGATCCCAAAACTGAACCCTGAGGTTCACCAGAAAATATTGATGAAAAATCAGGTGTTATGTAGTCCAATCTCACCTACATTCTTACCCGTGGGTTTGGAGCCGAACCTCAGCTCTGACTCGACCATACTCTAGCTGAAAGTCTTCAATTGACTCATGGCTAAGAGGTATCCCATGCTGCAATGCGCCGGTATCCCAGATCTCGTTTGCCACTCGTACAGCTCCTACGTGGTCTCACCCTTGGCCGTGGCTAAGTACGAATTTTCTACTATTTGTTTGATTTAGTAGTTCCAAAAGCTATTTTAATAGCTAGTGTGTGTGTGTTTTTGCTTCTAACAGTTTATTGAACTTTCTGGTATCCCATTTCCTTTGGTGTTTACATGCTAGGCCCATTTCAGTTAGAGGACCTAGTCCTCCCCTGTTTTTTTTTTTCTGTTGTTCTTGTTCTGATTGTGTAGTAGGTTAATCTCCCTTGTCAGCGGGTTCCTTGTGGTGTGACTGTTTGGTATTCCCCAGTTTTTTTCCTGGGCTAGTACCATTTAACTTAGAGGAACTAGTCCTTCCTGTGGTTACCTCACGGTCTCTAGGCCATTTAAGTTAGAGGATCTAGTTTCCCGTGCTTCTTTGATTTCTGTGGTGAAGGTGCCCTTACCGTTTTTCCCCTGTGTGTATGTGTTCTTGTCTCATCATGTCTAAGGAGTCTAAAGAGCACAGGCTTCAAAAAGTGTGTTAAGTGTAACAACAAAATGTCTTTGACAGATGGGCACTCTGTGTGCGTGTATTGCTTGGGGGCTATTCATTTACAGGAATCCTGCTTGCTCTGTCATGCTTTCAGCCCCGGTATACTGCAAGAGAGGAAGAACAAGTTAATTTTAAGAGGATTGCTGAAACCTTCTTTTGAAGAGGATTTGGAAAAATCCTCCAGTTCCAATTCTTCTCCTTCCAAATCAGACAAACAGTTGGACAAAAAACCATCTAAGAAGCGCTCTCTGGCTCCGTCAGTCTTCCCGGAGCCAGCGGAGAAAATTATTAAAACTACAATTGCTTCTTCGGCTCCACTGGCTTCAGGGCCGACAGAAGATAGTGCTTCAATGATGTCTACATCGGCTCTGGGTTTATTGGAGCCGGTGTCAGATTTGTCAGTTTGGAGCTGGTCTCCAGTTTTTCAACTGGTCTCCCCAACTCGTAGGTCTCCCTCTATAGAGAGATCCAGATCCCCAACCATGTCCTCTAGATCCTCCAGGACACTTTCCGATGACAATGTCGATAGAGTGGTGAAGAAACTGCTCCAGACATCAGTGCTGGCTAAATTGCTTTCGGCTCTGGCCCAGTCGGCTCCAGAGCCCATCTTCCCTTCATCTTTGGCTGTTCCTCCTCCGGACCTTTCTTCGGAGCCAGAGCTGTCAGTTCCATCTGATGCCTCGAGATTGGCTCCATTAGCCCCTTCTGGCATCTCTGCTCAGATCTCCACTCTGACCCCGTCGGTGCCGTCCATGGGGTCCAGGATTCACAGATCTCCTGTCAGAACCGGGAGGGAGGTAGTGGGTCAATATTCTTCAGCTCAGAGCCTTCCTCTCAGCACTTTGGCTCGGATGAGCGTGGACCCAACATCGGCTTTGGACCTTATTTCCTCGGCTCCGAGGCTGTCTTCTGTGGTTAGTCGACCTTCGGAGCCAGGGAGGATCAGCTTTTGAGGTCATGAGGAGTATGCTGGTCAGGTCGTCAGCTGCATCTTACGGAACCGACACTTTTCCCCCTCCAGCACTGATATCAGTATCAGATCACGCTCTATCTAGGGACAGCAGAGACCTAAGGCCTCAGGATACCTCCATGAGTGGTCCCCAGCTTTCTGAGATCTCCCTGGGTTTTTTACATGAGGAGCCACCCAGAAGGAGAGTGTGCACAAGGAAGCAAACTGACTCCCAGGATGAGTCCCTCACATCTGACACCGACCTCGAGGAGTCAGAGGGGTCCCCTAAGTCTTCTTCTGATGATATCTCTTTTTCAGATATCTAGGAAATACTGAGAAATAGAGGTGACTGGCCGTCTAAAGCCCCTTCTGAGGAGGAGTCGGTGTTCCTGAAGGCCTTTGAGTCCCATCCCTCTGCCTCTTGGGTTTCTCCCCCCTTTGATGAGCTCCTGGACCTCGTTTTTCAAAAGGTGTAGGAAATTCCAGACACTGTGGAATTGGTCCCTAGGAGACCCTACAAGTTTTTGTCTGCTCCCCAGATAGAGAATTTCTTATAAAAGACATTCCAGTAGATGTCATGGTGGTGGCAGCAGCCACCAAGAAGGAACTTGCAGAAACTTCATCTACTGTCCATCCCCCTAACAAGGAGTCCAGGGCTATGGACAGGTATGGGAAGCATGTGTTCTCTTCAGCAGCCTTTACACTGTGGTTGTTGAACTACTTATTGCATTTTACACGGCTCCAAAGAAATCTCCTAAAGGAGTTGGGAGATTCTCTACAGGGTAACATGTCTGATGCTGTGGCTCAAAGTCAATGCTCAGATCACTACCCTAAATTCTATTACCAACTTTTCCATGAGGCTGATCTCGTACTCAGCCGATGGAGCATGCAGGGCTGCTGATTCCAGAGTCTCTCTTAGGAGACACTCCTGGATGCACCTGTGCAACTTCACAGAGGCCTTCATGTCTACCTTCACCAATGTGCCCTTTGACGGTTCATCCTTATTTGGAACCAAGGTGAAGGATACTCTCACTAGGTGTGAGCAGGAAGGAAAAACCCTGTCTGCCATGGGAGTCTGTTTTTCCATGCCTTCTAGACCTTATCCCAAGTGCCAGAAGGGTGGAAAAATGTGGTTCAGAAAATCACAGAGGTTTTTTCACGATGAACAGAGTGATTCCCCTACAGAGGAGGGGGTGGAAATTCAGGTAGACGCTGCCATAGAGGCAGAGGAGGCCCGCATAACCAGGGGGATCATGATTCCTTCCATGGCTCTCCCTACCACTGCTCCTGAGAGGAGGCCTGACTGTGCATCTCTGGAGCCTGTCTGGGGTTGCATTTCTCTATACCCAGAAGCCTGGCGAGACATCACCCAAGATGAGTGGGTATTACAGATAATTTCCAGAGGTTATCATATTCCCTTTCTTTCATCTCCCTTTCCAAACAAAAGAATCCCAGATGTGCCACCCAGTCAAAGGGATTCCACAACCTTTAGAAGTTCAAAAGTTGCTGTTAAAAGGAGCCATCCAGTCCATCCCCTCAGACCAAGTAGGATTAGGGACTTACTCCAAATTCTTTTTGGTGCCAAAAAGAACAGGGACTTGAGACCCATTTTGGATCTCAGCCGTTTGAACCTTCATGTAGAGAAGTCCAAGTTCCACATGATCACATTACAGTCAATTCTCCCATTGTAAGAAAAGATGTGTGGATGTGCTCCATCGACCTCAAGAATGCTTACTACCATATAAAAATGGACAGGGCATCCAGAAGTCACCTACACTTCCGGCTGGGAGCCAGTCATTTTCAGTTTCGTGCCCTGCCCTTTGGTCTCACCACAGCCCCCAGGGTGTTCACCAAATGCATGGCAGTGGTAACGGCTCACTTGAGATGTCTGGGATTCCAAGTGTTTCCATACCTGGATGACTGGCTCCTGTCTGCCACCACCAGGCATCTACTACTACAGACAAGTGATGCCACTATTGCACTGTGCCAAAGTCTGGGAATCACCTTGAATTGGGAAAAGTCTGCATTGTTGCCCTTGCAGCGTGTTACCTTTATCAGCGCCGAATTAGACACAGTGCTCATGAGGGTTTTCCTGCCAGAAGAGAGAATTCAGGTTTTACAGCAACAAGTTTACGCTCTACTACCACTGAAGAAGGTCAAGGCAAAAGTGATCCTCCATTTGTTAGGGACCATGGCTGCCACGATTATGCTAGTCCTTCTTGCAAGACTTCACATGAGGATTCTTCAGTGGCTAAGTTTTGCCCAGTGGTCTCTTCAGCACCTTCCACTCTCCCACTTTATTGCAATAACCAACAGGTGCAAGCAGGATCTGCGCTGGTGACTTCAGACCAGCAATCCCAACACGGGTATGCCTTTTGTTCTTCCTCCTCCGATTGCCATGTGACCATGGATACCTCCCAGATCGGGTGGGGGGGGGCATTATCTTGGCAGGACTGTCCAAGGCACATGGCAGGAACACAAGATCCATTTGCATATCAGTGTCTTAGAGATGAGAGTGGTGCCATTAGCGTTGCAAGCACTTCAAAGCTTTCTTTCTCATGGAACAATTGCAATCCACTCGGACAATATGTCAGTGGTCTGGTATCTGAACAAACAGGGAGGAACCAGGTCCTATCCTCTTTGCAGAGAGGCTCTTCAAGTGTAGCAGTGGGCAGTATCTTCCCAACGCTTTCTAGTGGCAATGCACATTCCGGGGAAGTCCAACGTGATTGTTGACAGGTTGAGCAGAGCTATTCTGATGCCTCATGAGTGGTCCTTGAACGAACAAGTGGCAGAGCAGATTTTCCACAGATAGGGTCAGCCTTGCTGTGATCTATTTGCCAGCCCCCTCAATGCCAAATGCAGAAGCTACGTCACCCCTATTCACCCGAAAGGGGAAGCACCTAGGGACACTCTAGTTCACGATTGGCCCTCCGGTCTTCTCTATGCCTTCCCTCCAATTCCCCTGATAATGAAACTTATTCAGAAAGCACAGTCTTTGGGAAGCAAAATGATACTGATTGCTCCACACTGGCCTCGTCAGATCTGGTTTCCTTTTCTTCACCCTTATCTAATGGACGAGCAGTGGATTCTGGACCCAGAGCCGGATCTGTTGACTCATATGTCAGGGCAGTTCCACCCCTTCATCCAGACCCTCAGGTTGACAGCATGGCTGCTCCAATTCCTTCCCTAGTCAGGCTTCATGAATTTTCACCGAAGGTGGTTCATATTCTGTCTTCCTCCCACAAGCCCTCTACTAGGAAGATTTATTCCAGTAAGTGGAAGAGATTCTCCATTTGGGCTCATGAAAGACAGATTGATCCCTATACAGCTCCCATCTCATCAGTTTTAGAGTTTCAAGCTCAACTGTTTAATCAGGGATCTGTTGCGGCAACTATCAAAGTGCAGTTGGCAGCCATTTCTACTTTTTATGTTGCCAATGAACCCAGTCTAATGGCACACAGACTTTGTAGGACTTTTCTCAAAGGGACTATGCTACTTTGACCTCCTATCTTTGATCCTGTTATGCCATGGGACCTTAATTTTGTGCTACAGCAGCTTTTCTTGCCTCCTTTTGAGCTCGCAACAACCTGTGACTCTTGGAAGACACTCTTTTTGCTAGCCATCACTTCAGCTAGGCGGGTCTCTGAACTGCAAGCTTTATCAGTCCGGCCCCCTTACTTGATATTTCACAAGGATAGGGTTTTGCTAAGACCTAACCCTTCCTTTATGCCTAAGGTTGCTTCAGTGGTCAATCTCAACCAGTCTATTGAGTTGCCTGTGTTTTTCCCTGAAATCTCTAACAAGGCAGAATTTAAGTTTCATTAGCTAGATGTCCACAGACAATTGCATTTCTATTTATATAGAACAAAAGAGTTTAGGAAATCTGATCAACTCTTTGTCTCATTTTCAGACAATAGACTAGGGACTTCAGTTTCCAAAGTAACTCTGTCCGGATGGATTTCTAGCTGCATTTCCCTCATCTATTCTTCAAATTACAAGGAATTACCCTTTAAGGTAAATGCTCACTCTACTCATTCAATGTCTACTTATAATGCCTTTCAGGCTAGGATGTCTATGGATGATATTTGTGCTGCAGCTATTTGGGCATCTCCTCACCCCCTTTTTAGTCATTACAAATTGGATCTGGTATCAAGGGGCAGATCCTCTTTTGGTTCCACAGTACTCATATTTTCCAGTGAGCTGCCCAAGTTCTAGGTGCTAGCGATGCTGTTCCATGGGTAAGAATGTAGGCAAGATTGGACTACATAACATCAAGAAGTTATGTACTCACCATAACGTTCGATGTATGTAGTCCATCTCGCCTCACATTCTTACTAACCCATCCACCTCCCCCCCTCCTGGAGGACCTAGTGGTCGAGTCTCAGTTGCAGGTTTCAGCACTCCTTCTTGATATGTTGAGTTGGTCCTTCCTCTCAACGTGTTTGTGTGTGTGTGTGTGTGTGTGTGTGTGTGTGTGTGTGTGTGTGTGTGTGTGTGTGTGTGTGTGTGTGTGTGTGTGTGTGTGTGTGTGTGTGTGTGTGTGTGTGTGTGTGTGTGCGTGTGTGTGTGTATGTGAGCTCACAGCAAACAAGATCTGGGGGATAGGCGCATTGCAGCATGGGATACCTCTTAGCCATGAGCCAATTGAAGACTTCGAGCTAGAGTATGGCTGAGTCAGAGGCGAGGTTCGGCTCCGAACCCACGGGTAAGAATGTGAGGTGAGATGGACATCATACATCGAACATTATGGTGAGTACATAACTTCTTGATTTAAAACCATCAGTAATTACCAGCTGCTTTCTACTAAGCAGACAGTTTGTAATCCACATAATCAAAGCAGAACTGCAACTCTGCATAACTAATGTAATATAAATCTAGATGATACATCAAAAGCCTTAGTCAAATCAAAGTCTATAACTAACACTCCCAATCCTAAAGCCATAGCTGTAGATACTAAATCATAAAATTCAATCAAATTTGTTTGGTTGTATCTGCCTTTAATAAAAGTACTTAGTTTATATCATACAATTGTTTATCTATCGCCTATTTTAATATAGCAGAGGAATATTTCTCAAAAATCATTCCAGTAATGGATATAAGGCTGACAGATACATAATTACTCACTTCAACACAATTTATTTTTTTATACATCGGTGTAATATTAGCCATTTTCCAAGAGTAGGGGACAGATGATTTTTCAGCAATAAGTTAAACATACCTGGTAAAGATCCTAACACCTCTTTTAAATTTAGAAGTATTATTGGATAAATATTGTTCAGGCCCCATAGAAGCTGAATTGGATAACTTCATAAATGATTTAGCTATCATTTCATAGGTAACAATGGGACATACTGAGTATATTGCACCAATAGGAACAGAAGTATCCAATGCTACAGATGAATTCAAATTCTTAGAGCTTATGTCAGAGTAATATGTGTTGAATTCATTCGATATACTAGTAGGATCTAAAATAATATTCCCATTAGCATTAATAACTCTAAATGTATCCTTAGCTTCCCTAAAGGAATTTACATACTTCTAAAAAACTCATTTTGAGTATCTGAGGCTAATCACATTTCATAGTTCCTTCTGTCTTCAAGTGTTTTTCTAATAAGTTCTTCACCTATTTTATTAAGTTTAGATTTGTTTAAACTACTTGGATTTTGTTTGCAAATATTGCATTATTTCTTTTTCCTCTTGTAAATTTTTGAAATACCTTTACTCTATCAATAAGAGTTTTCTTTTTACAACTAACCACTTTCATGTTAGAAGTTGGCACATCACCTTCTTTTAATATGTTTTCTAATATGGAATAGCTACAAAACAAGATATCATCATATAATTCTTTCCAGTTTACCATTCTTAGTTTCTCCTTAATAATTATATAATTAATTTTGATGTAGTTACACCTATTCCTCACTATATTGGAGCCCCCAAAGAAAATAAAAAAGTTTAATGCTGCACTGTGAAGAAGTCAAAAACGGAAATGCCATCCACTCATGAGCAAACACAGTTTAAAACCCAGACAGTACCTGCTATTAGCAGGTAAATCAGCCAGTCCTCTAGATTACCAGGGAAACACTTAAAACAAAAAATAATAAAACATATTCTCCTCATCTTTAAAAAATGAGAAAGCACTAAAAGAAAATAAAATGTTTGTAACAATTTCTATGAATATGTCTATGAATCTCAGTAATACTAAAACATGTACAGCAACTTATCCATGTAACCAGGCCTCGGATACCTGTGAATGTGGCTTTGAATTCATGCAAACATACTGGGAATAGAGAAGTCCGCAGCAGTCCCTAGTCATCTGCAGAATGTGACAGGAAAGAGCAGATGACCTTATAGTTCTGACCATGTTTATAAAAGGCAAAATGGAGTCATATGCATATGAGGTTGGACAACCATGAAGCATAATCCCTGCCCATCTAACATCATCTGGCATAATTTATCACTTCAAGAATAACATTTAATAAACATTGGTACTGACACACAGAGAAATAATTATTTCTGAAAAATCCCCTCACCCCAGAAAGTTACTACTGCTACTATACTGCATGAAAAATGTATAAATGAAACTCAGGTGTAATAAACCAAAAAGATAGCAAAAGCAATGCACACAAGCATATAAAACTTTGGGTTTCTTCAACAACTTTTATTCACCATATAAATGAAGCAATTTTTTGCCAAACTGAACTTGCCAGTAATAACCATACCAGGTCTAATACCTTTATTGGATAATTGTGTGTGGTTAGGGTAAGATCCCAACCTAAAGGGAGTGGTTCTAACCCTGTGAACCACAGCTCTGCTCATACTTTCTTAATTCTGGTACTGGCACTTTGAATGATGTCATCACTTGTGAAGGCACAATGCCACACTGTAATCTGGTTTCACAAGGAATCCAATATTATGCACTACCTTCTGAGTGATTTGTACCTGGATAAGATTCAGGTGTGTATTAGATGGTTTGACTGGAAAGGCATCAATATCTGTTTAGAGCTGGATGAGCACCTATCATCAAGAGGGATCACATACTGTGAGCCCCAGTGCAAACAGAGGTACAATGACTACGGAAGCATAGGGGCCAACCACCTGTCTGAGTAGGTTGATCAAGTAGGAATGAGTAGACCAGAATTCTATATTAAGTATTTTTTTAGTCAAATTAAACCTAGGTTTGGAAAATAATCTAGGAGAAAGTGTATAAGTGAAGGCATTTGGAAGAATAAATAAGTGTAAGTGCAAACATGCATCTATGATTCTATAATAATGCAAAACAAAGGATAAACACATCTATATACAGAGCTGCATTTATATACAACTATATCTAATGTTTATGTGATAACAGAAATTTCTGTATAAATGCAAATGTATATGTATGAGTAAAGAAATATAAATATGTAAGTATGCATATATGTCTGTAAATTACAGATGCACATCTGCATGAGTAAACGTACAATTATTTTTTCATGCATATAAATTTATGTATTTATATACAAACCACAACAGAAAAATGTATTACCACATAATTTCATTTACAGTGTGTATGACCTTAGTAGTTGAAGTACCTGCAAACCATTTTTGTGTAAGCCAGAAAATATTCATTAGTATAACTATACAAGACAGTAAGATGACTAAATTCAGCCCCCCACCCAAGTCAGAGTGGAGGCTGGGGAGGGAGATGGAGGTTGCAATCTCATGTAAATGACCAGTACATAGTTTAATGAGAAATGAGCAGTTGTGTTACGTCTTTATGCAGTTTAAGCAATCCCTGTATATGCTTACTGTTATTAAGCAGAAAATTATCAAAACATACATTATAACCTGAAGTATATTTACTGCATCATTGTGTAACAGTAAATATGCTTAATGAGCATTGAATTTAAAGAAGTGAAAACTTTCTTTTAATTGCTACATTTTTGTGTGTGTGCGTGCGTCCGAAGAAAATTCACAGACTTTTACATGAAACTGCAGCTTAAGTATGCATACCCTTAACAGTTTAAAGTAGAACCTAGACTGAAAGTATATAGTAAAACTCCTGATGACTTCCCTCCCCTAACCAGACAAGCTGTGCACATATATAAAAGCATAAGAGTTTAAAGAAAGATGCAGTCCTACCGTTTAATTTTCATTAAAGGAAATATTGTCACAGTATTTGAACTTCGATGTGAATAAATCTTTAAAGAAATAAAGAGATAATTTAAGCAACTGCAACAGTGACTGAAATGCCTGGCTGAGTGCCAATAATCATATCAAAAATGTTGAGGAAAAACAGGTGAACTAAAACAAAGAAACCGAGCTGAGCAATACTGCAGCCTTCACACATTTATTGAGAAAGTCAAAGATGTGTATTCTGAAACAAAGCCAAGAAACATTCAATTCCAATCACATGGGGAAACGACTGAGAAGAGGTGCAGTACCTCAACAGTAATAAAAATAATATCATCATTATACTCAAACGTGTCTAAAATTTGCAAAAGATGCCAACAATCCTTCAAGATGTAAATCTCACATTCTAAGAATGACTGCCGCTTAAAATCCACAAATTTGATCAATGTCTCAATGTCTCTGTTTTAGACCCTTTGCTCGACATAATTTGTTACTTCAGAGTCACTACCCCATGTCCCAAGTGTTCGCTCCATCCAGCTGCTTCACTCTACAAAAAGTGAAACAAGCACATATACTTTCTGCAGCAGCAGCAGTAGTCAGACATCGCACTACCTAAAGAACTTGCGCAACTGAATTTCACCTGCAGTTGCCAAATGTTCACAAGGAACAAATAAACAAGTAAGGCAATTTGAAGTCTCAAACTAATAATTTGGTAAGTCTAGTGTGTATTGTTTTATAGTGCTGAATCTGCTGGAAGGATATCCCCACCCCCACTTACTCACCCACACTCACAGGCCTTTTACTGCTGAAGGTGAAGCTACATTAATACTTCAGCATATTTCAGTCTTATTAGTGTAATATATCCCTGAAAAGACATTGAAAAACCCATAACTATAAAATTAGATGCTGTGACTCAAGACAAGTATTTAGAGTTCAGACACATTGTCTTTGTATCCATGAACATCGGACCTCACTGACTGTTTATGGTGATAAACCATCTGGGAGGGGGATCTTCCTGCTCCATTCACTTTGCTCTCTCCGCTCCCCTGCCCTTCCCCCCATACCCCATGTTCCCCAAGCACCTTTACTCTTATCCTAGGCAAACAACTCCCCCTCATTCCTATGATCCAATTAAATACTCTACCTTGTCCACACCCACATTTCATGCGCACCTTACTTTGTTTTATTTAGCCAAACTTTTCTGCTCTCGCTTACATCCATCACCTTGAATTCACATGCCCGCTACTATACTTTTTGCATCTTACTCTACTTTATCATCACAATACAGTCACCACCTCAAACTATTTTACATTAACTCCAGGCTTACCACCTTCTCTTCTACAATACACACAAACTAACATTGCACCATGATTTTACTACTGACCAATCACATCTACCCCACCTGTCCTTATCACAAAACTGCAAGATATAACACCTAACCACATTATCAAAGCCCACTCTGACGTCAAAACATTTCCAACCATACCTTCAGCTGCACACATATCACATGATAACAATCTCTATTTACACTTGATACTGCATTCAAACACACAAATACAACTTTTACTATTGTTAATCATACTATCACAGTCGACATGCTCCTCCTAACCTGCCTAGCCTCTTTACTCTTAATTCTCAGCTTCACTACAGCTATATCTTTGCAAACCCCGACACACCAATACACAACAACAATCTCCTCTAACTCTCTCCCCAATAAACAACACAGCTTCTCACATATCTAGGTGTTATCATTGACATTAAACTTCATTTGACCCCCCCCCCATATACAGCAAAATATAAAGAAAACTCATCAAAAACTGGGACTCTTGTATAGAAACAAACATTTCTTTACTGCAGTAACCAAAACTACTCTTGCAAAGACATTTTTACTTCCCTCCCTTCTTTATGGTGCCCCTATCTTAATTAACTTACAAAATTCTACCCTAAGCAAGTTGGAACAGTGCTACAACAAAGCTGCAAACTTTGCCACAAGCTCTAAATATCACACACACACACCAACCACTTCTAGAATTAAACTGGCTTGAACTCCCCATCCAACTTTCCTTTATTCAACTATCCACCTTGCACAACCTTATTGTAAAGTCTACTGCCTGCCCTGCACTAGCTAATCTTGTCACACCTTATACACCAAATCAATCCCTATGATCAGAAGACCAAAATCTCTTAGCTATCTCAAAGCGCACAAGAAAACCTGGTCACTATCTGTATTCATCCTCTGTCTCTGTACTTTGGAATTCACAACCTCTAGCTACCAGGTCTATGCCTGGCCTAACCCATTTCAAAGCCTCTTTAAAAAAATCATCTAAAAAATACATGGCTCTGCTCCTGCATAAAGCCTGCTTTATGCTCAGGTCTTCCTCTTCTGTCACATTTCAATCCCTCATAGACTGCACGATCCTAAGGCTCTTCTAATTCTTTCCCTGCTTCTATACCATATTCTTAAGCTACTGCCCAGGCTTTATTGATTCTATTCTTCTTAACTCTCTCTCTCTCTCTCACTATCTATCTGCATCACTAACTTTCTGGCTGCTATTTTCCTAACTGAAACTAACATTTTATTTTGGGGTCTATATCAGTTCACCAAAACAGCTGAAGTTCGAACACCATATTTTTGAACTTCTAACCACGAAGTACAAAACATCGAAGTCTTAGAACAGCATTTTTTTTCCCAGGGAGAAAAAAAATCACTGTTCCAAGAAACATGCACAACACAAGCACAGCAAAAAAACAGCAATCCACACGCAAACACTTAAAATCCTACATCTAACCCTACACTAAACTGTACATACACTACTAACTATTCACTTACCTTAATCCAAACCCTAACCCTAAGGTCTGTCACTATCGCACACTCATCTGACCCATGCCCTAACCCTAACTCACCTATCCCGCCCAAACCCTAAAGTCTGTCACTATAGCACACTCACCTCACCTGCACCCTAACCCTAACTCACCTAACCCATGCCCTAACCCTAACATCTACACAATCCCACACTTACCTGAACCCGACCTGTAACTTCCCACCACAGTCCTGATAATCGCGCAACCACAGAAACGGCCCAACGAATTCTTTCCCTGGGAAAGAATCCGGTGTTCCGCAGCTTCGTGATAATCAGTGTTCGAACTTCACAGTTTGATCATCTGGTGTTCAATTGTCAGCCGTTTCAACGGACTGATATAGACCCTCTATTTTGCATGTACTATAACAGTCAATGTCGCACATTGCACTACCAATGTACTATTTTTTTGGACACTATCTACATCATGTATGGTGAGAGAGTGACTATTATTGTCTGTAGTGTTTTAACCGTATAGAATTGTCTAGATGTGTAGTAATATATTGCAACATCTTGTATCAGTTTGTTCTTTCAACTTATTTTTGTATAGTATTTCTAATGTAATTTTTATTGTATTGGATTATACTGTATTTGCATTGTACTGTATGTGGAGCTTTTCTTCCCGGGCCTCTGCTGAAAATGAGATCTGTAGACCCAGTCAGATCAAACAAATGTCAAATAAATAAAATTTGTATTTATAACACCATTCAATGGAAGACTAATCAGTCTGAAAAAGTCTTCACATGGTTAAGATGAAAGCGCATAGTTTTTAAAGTTTTTAGTTTTATCACTTTTGCAATGAACATGAGATGGTTGCAGTGTTGGTTGGTTCTCTTTTTTGTTTTAGTTCACTGTTATTTCATATTTGTTCATGTCAAGGAAAAAAAGGTGAGATATAGGTAAATAACAATCTCTATCTCGCTGAAGAGGAAATTGATTATAATTGTGGACAAGAACTTCAGAGAATTAAAAGATTAGTTGAAGGTGCTAGTCTTTCATTGACTTAATTATTTATTTATCATTTATTTATTGACATTTGATTACGAGGAAAGGCCTACCAGTAGGAGATCATTTTCAACTGAGCCCCAGGGAGAAAAGCTCCAAAGTATTATGAAACATTTTGAGAACAATAACATTAGAGAAATTTTAGCCAGTTTATAGAGAAATTAAATGTAAATTAGTAAAATACAAACAAGAATTGCAATATGACATGAGAGAAAAGCAGGCTGATGGTATGTTTAGGGAGAAAGCCTGGGGAAAGAGAAATTGATAGAAGTAAGCTAGTGAATGAAGAAGGGAAAGAAACCCACTTTTTCAAATTACTACCTCCATTTCTCTAGCTGTCATTCTAGGCACCAAAAAATATCAGTACTCAAAGGACAAGTAGTATGGCTTGCCAGGATGATTTCTGAACCTGATGGATTTCATAATGAATGCGACATTTTAATGAATAGGTTTTCAAATAGAGGCTACCCTACTGAATTTCTAAATTAAATTAGAGAGGAGGTGGTAATACAAAGGGAAACGAGTACATATACAGCTATTCTTTGTTGTAATGCTGTAGGAAATACTGCAATGACATCAAATAATAGTGAATTTTTTTTAACTGAAAATCTAGCAAAGCTAGAATTTCTACTGTGTGATACCTTAAACCTCTTGAATCAGAGGCAACATGGGATATATGTAAATTATCCTTTAAGGATATTAGGTGTTTCAGCTAAATGGCAATTCTGAATGTCCATGACTTTTTCTTTTATCTTTTACTTTTAAGTCTTTTTATGGACAATTTCAGGCCAATATAGCCAAACCCTCGATTGGCCTGAAATTGTCCATAAAAGACCTAAAAGTAAAAGATAAAAGAAAAAAAGTCATGGACATTCAGAATTGCCATTTAGTTGAAACACCTGATATCCTTAAAGGGTAATTTACATATATTCCATGTTGCCTCTGATTGAAGAGGTTTAAGGTATCACACAGTTGAAATTCTAGCTTTGCTTGATTTTTCTTTTTGTGTTTTTAATCAATTGGTTTTCCTGTGTGACCTTTTTAAACATTGTTTTACCTGCAAACAACGGAAACTTGTTCATCTCCACCTACACTTTAGATAGCAGTGCTACAGCAGGATGTATAAACAAGAATTGGAGGCTATTTTCATCAGATACCAGCCTATTAAATAAAGTTTGGGAAAAACCACAGAATATATATAAATGGACATAACCTTTAAACATTTCTTGGAGTCCAATAGAATACTGCAAGGTGATATAATTAAATGGAATATTGGAACAATTACGTGTGATTATTGTTCACAATGTTCCAACATAATCTATGGAGACAGGTTCTCTATCAGAAGCATAACCTCTAAGACAAAAGTATATTTTTATGTTATTCAGAAAATGTTGTTTATTTAGCACAATGTTTGTTCTGTCCACCTTATTATGTAGTAAAGATCTCTAGGAGGGTTAAGGAACATATATATGAAGACATATTGGATATTAGGAAAGGTAAAATTACCAATGCTTTGTATAAACATATAGCTGATTTTAATTTCTACAAGTTTGGTTTTATGGTCATTGAACAAATAAGAAATTACCCTCAGGGCTGAATCACAAGTGAACATCTAAATGTATATGACCTCAGATTGAATGTCAAGAATCACCTAGGGTTAAATGAAGCCTGTATCATTAGCTCTATTTTAAAGTTAAAACATTATGACAGCAGGTAACATTAATTAGGGTTTAATCATGTGGTTGTTTTTATTGGCTCTTGTGGCTCATGTGATTTTAATTGGTTTATATTTTATCTTGATTTTTATTAAAGTTTCATTAGTTTTGATGAAGTTCTGAAAGGAGTAGGAATGAAAGCACTCAACTTTAGTAATAAAGTTTTGTTTCTCCAACTGCTGGCTGAAGTTGCTCTCTACAAGCACTGCAAGAGGTGCTGGTTTTACTAAAAATCACCAAAAGAAAGAAAATATACCAATAACAACTGGCAACAGTTCCAAGGAATTTGAGTAAATTTTAGCACCTTGGTCAAACAGCCTTCACAAAGTAATTAACTTTCTTAAACATCCCCTTTTAAATATAGACTAATAAATCAATAATTCTATAAGACAATACAACAATTAATTACATTAAATACTTCCAATTAATTTCACAGTTTAAACCATTCAGTACAAGAGTGTAACTGATTCTTTAAACATAAATTTATCTTTTAACATAGCAGCATCACCCAATTTAACAAATACCTTTTCAAGAATAGTTCCTTGTAGCAATGTAAAATCACTGATATTCCATACAATGAACAACAATAAAACTTTCTGTTTTTTGTCTCTTTATATCCCTAATATGTTCTTGCAACCAGGTTCTAAACATTCTTTTGCTTTCACCAATATACACCAGGTTGCAGGGACATCAAAGTGCATATACAATTCCCTCAGTCTCACAGGAAAATGTGCCAACAAGATCAAACCTTATATTATTTATCATTCTAAAACCAGATATATGAACTGGCACACATTACAATTCCTGCAGGGAACAGTACCTAATAATCTGAGAGTTACAAAAATATTTTCTTCAGGAAGCACAAAACAGCCCTTAACTAACCTATCTTTTAAGTTTTTCTCCCACTTGTATAAAATAAACGGCCTATTATGTATCATCTTCAATAATTTATTATCATTCATAAGAAATTTCCAATAATATTTAACTATTTCACATATTTTTTACTTAAAATATTATAAATAATTATAAAATAAACGTTCTCCTGTTCATGTTCATTATTTCTAATTATGTTATGTCTATTCTTATACAAATATTCTTATACAAATGCAAGTTTTTCCCTTTCCCCAGTTTTATGTAAAGCATTATGAATAGTATCAACATCATACCGCTTTTTCAAAAATTATAGATGTTGATAAAACTTCTCTATATAAACTATATTATTATTACAAATGTTGTGTAACCTCAGCAATTTCTGTATAGTAGTAAGGATGTTATTAAATGGGGGGATGACAACTAGTCCCATATAAATACTGTCCCCCATCAATAAACTTTCTATGTACCAAGGTGCAAATAGATCCATTTTCCGATCCTGTTAAACATAAATTTAAAAATGTAACTTCACTACCATATTGCAATCCATCAATATGTTGGTTTTACTAGTTTTTTTATTCACTTGTCTTGATTCCTAGTATTTTTTTTAAACCTAGGTTAAGCTGTTACAAACATTATCCAGAAAATCTGCTAAATTGCTTAGGCATCAAATCCTTGTCACATGCAGGAACAGATGTCAATTAAAGAAAGTTCTTTTGTAGCCCACCCTTTTGTATTATATGGCTTAGAAGATTAACATACAGAATTGCTGATCACTCTGGCTAGCCCACATATAGCTGAGGTGAAGACAGTGTTACTTTCTTTATAGAGTCCTATCAGTGTTCATTTGTGCTAAGCAGCATAAAGCCAAAACCCACAATACATTGCATTATGTTAATGCTGCACATATTATTTCTTTATTTGACCAGGAAAGCCTAAATGAGTGAAGTACCCCATTTCAGCTAAGGCATAGGGAGAAAAGCTCCACAATACTAATTACAATCAAATACATGCAAGAATCATAACACTGTTTACAAATATGCATGAACAGAAACAGGAATCAATCATAGTATTTGTAGGCATACATATATTCAGTAGCGTACCTGCATGAATATTTACATAAGAATTAATATGTACATTACATTTCCTTTTTCAACTGTAACACCACAGGAACTGTGGTGAGAACTTCCAGAATCAAGTTAAGATGTTTTACACTCATTCTTCATTTAGGGAGCAACTCAGTGGAGGCTGATCCCACCGAGGGGCGATTAATAGAGAACCAAGACAAGGATGCCCACTGTTACCCCATGCAGTTCTTTTGGTTATGGAAGAGTTAGCATTCCAGGTGAGGAAATGTCTACACCTGCAGTCTGTTAAGGATGGGTCTCAGCATTCATTCTTTTTATTTGCAAATGACTATATATTACTCATTACTAATCTTAAAACAGTATTGAATGAAGACCTATACATTTTTCATTCTTTTGGTAGGTCTTCTGGGCTTAAGTGTAATCTTAATAAATCTTTTTTGTAAGTAGGACCGGACCAAAATACAAAAGGTGAGGAAGTATCCATATTCATCAAGGATATCCACACCTCCAGGTTAGTGGCATAGCACGATGCTTCAGAGATCATCCACATGCAACTAACAATGGGCAAAACTGCTATTCAAATTATAGCTTGCTACAGATCACCCACCATGTCCCAGGACCCCCACTCCGCATTCCTGGAAACACTGGGAAACATAAAGGTCCTACCAAACACCCTGATATTGGGTGATTTCAATTATCCAAACATTAACTGGGAGAACTACTCAAGTACGAACTCCCAGGCCCAACATTTCCTAGAATTTATAAACTAAAACACCCTGGATCAACTGGTAAACACCCCCACCAGAGGTGACAACATATTGGACCTGGTCATCACCAACATGGGCAACCGGTGTTCCACACCGGAGGTCAACCCCTCACTGGTTAGATCTGACCATAAACTAATCACTCTGGATATCCACATTCTGCCACCACACCCGGTCAAAGAAACCACCGTAAAAAACTTTTCAAAAGCAAACTTCACGTTACTTAAGACCGAGGTGGGAAGTTTCAAAGTCCCCATGCTAAAGGATAATGCTGTCCAAGCTGCAAAATCCTTTACTAATGCACTCTACGGGCACCTACAAGAATGCATGGATTGTCCTATCCCAAACAAAACCAAGACTCACTCCTCCAAGAAAAGGAAACCAGTCTGGTGGACCCCTGCTATAAACAAGCTATACAATAGAAGAAGGAAACTAGTACAGAAAAGAGTAAAATCCCAAGAAGGGAAGACATCCCTGATCAATATCAGCAAGAAACTACGTTCCTTCATAAAATCATCCAAGGCTAGCTTTGAAAGAAAAATTGCCATGGACTCCAAAGATAAGGCATTCTTTAGCTATGTCAAGAATCTAAGTGGCAATTTTCAGATCTGCTTGGAGTTAGTGCAGAATGGCACAAGATACACTGAGCTGACCGATATAGCCAACATCCTGGCAGACAGGTTCAGTGCAAACTTCACCCCCCTCTCAGCCCCAAAAGGGCCCATAACTATACCAGAAGAATGTAGTGCCCCTGAAATCACAGACACTCAGGTTAAAACAGCCCTTTCCAAAGCCAAAAACACAGCATCAATGGGACTGGATGGTGTCCCAGGCTGCGTCCTACACGAGCTCAAAGATGAACTAACCCCTCACCTAGACACACTGTTTAAACTCAGCCTCTCCACAGGCTACGTGCCCACAGAGTGGCGCACAGCCATGGTTATTCCACTCCACAAAGGTGAAGCCACAACGGACCCCAGGAACTATCACCCTATAAGCCTGACTAGCTTGGTCTGCAAAGCTATGAAGCTCATCATCATGGATCTCATTAACAGAGACATTGGAAACCTCCAGACACTGGACCCAACCCAGTTTGGCTTTGTTAAGGGCAGATCATGCCTCCTAAACCTGGTGGACTTCTTTGAGACAGTTACCAAGGCTATAGATGAGGGAAAGGTGGTCCACACAGCCTACCTAGACCTCACAAAGGTCTTTGACACTATTCCCCATTCTGGTATTATAGACAAGCTTACCAGCCTGAACATAAACCCCCTACATCACGAGATGGGTTGCCAACTGGCTCACGAACAGAACCCATATGGTAAGAGTTGCAGGAGCTAGGTCTGACTCTAAACCTGTTACAACTGGCATTCCCCAGGGCTCAGTCCTAGGACCCCCTCCTGTTCAGCATATACTTCTCAGAGGTACAAGCAAGCACAGGAGGACTATGGCTCACCAAGTTTGCAGACGACTGCAAACTAGGGGCTATAATTGACTCGCTGGCTGACACCGACATCCTCCAAAAGGGTCTCACTAAGACAGATACCTGGTGTCAAAACCATTGTCTCAAGCTAAATGCCAAAAAGTGCATAGTCATCCCCTTTGGTAAAAACAAAGTACCCACAAACTACCACATAGGTGGTAGCCCCCTAAATACAGAAGACGTAATAAGGGATCTGGGAACCCAAGTAGATAGTAACCACTCCTTTGAAAATCACATTGCCAAAGTGGTTATAAAATCCTTCTATGTGGCCCACCTAATCACAAAAGGGCTTGCATCCAGATCAAAAGAGGTCATTGGGCCCCTCTACCATCACTCATCAGACCCATCATAGAGTACAATGCCCCATTTGGGATGTACCTTACAAGACACCTGCAATAACTGGAAAGACCACAGAAGTTCCTCACCAAGAGGATCACTGGTCTCAAGCAGATGCCCTATGTAGCTTGACTGAAGAAACTCCAGCTGTACTCGGTTGCATACCGCCTACTCAGAGGTGATCTCTGCCTGACATACAAGGCCATGTCCAACCCAGAATTAATGGACATGCTCCACCTAAAGAAAACCATATCCCCTCAAGCCACATGCTCCAGCGATCTAAACCTCACCACAACAATAAATAGGACGTGCTGGAGGGATAGTTTCCTGTCCCAGAGACCTCCCATGCTCTGGAACAAGATTCCAATCTACATTAGGCAGAGCTCCTCGCTAACCTTCTTCAAGAGAAACCTTGATGAGTGGATGGGAAACAGAAAGTTTACTCCAGGGATCACTTCAATGGCTCTGCTGGACAGAGATACAGGGAACTAATCTAAAGGGGTGGCAAAAGCCAACACATTCCAGCTAGGCTTATAAATGCCTTTGGGCAGATAGCCTAGTACCTACCTATGAACCTATGAACTTATAAACCTAGGAGTAATATAATTTTGAATCATGACGTGGACAGTGGTTCCCTGCTGATGAATGAAGAAGCCACTTGTTTAGGGTTGAAACTTAGATTTAGCTGCACAATAGATAGAAATCTAGAGGTGCTAATAGTAAATGTGTGTAATATGTTGTGTATATTAACAAACTTTTGACCACTGTCTAGAAAACTTGGAGCTGCCCAAACTATGATGTCACTGCATATTTTATATCTGGTTTCAACATCTCAGTACTGATACAATTTTAAAACATATCCGATATTTAATTGACACAATGAGTTTGGAAACATATGGAAGGCACATTTCAGCATCATTGTCTTGTATTCTTATATATTACAGTGGAGTGGAAATCCCACACATAGTAAGCTATATGCCCAGGCCTTTTGAGTACACCAGTTCATCAAAGAGTGTGAACAACTGTGTCCAAGGCTTTGGAGGAAGCTCATGGCAATCTCTGGATAAAACTCCCTCTTGAATGGTCACTACAAATTTATATGGATGGTTAGGATGTTGGAGGTCTTGCATGGGACCTTCACAATATTAAATGACATCATCCAGAAGTTTTACGATAAGAATGTTGGACTAAAGGGAACTGTGGCGATCTAAAGGAATATGACCCTGGGGTCATCTTTTAGATAAACTACTCTGTTACATACTGATTCGAATAACAGAAAAATAAGTGTTTTGTTCAGTTATTTGACTATAGGTTGTTGCCACTGGTTTGAATTTTTTTCTCTTGTCAGTAGGTGAGGGTGGAAGCAGTCATCTTTGTTCCACAAAAAAAATCCAGTGTGCAGATGAACTGTAGTACAACACTGGGAGATCTTAGCTACATTCAAAGACTCACATACACTGTGAGCCTCTACTTGATATCATTATGTGCTTCATGGTAAGCTGTTCTTTTATTTCTGTTGGTTGCCTTCAGAGATTCCCTCAAGGTGTGGGGAATTCATGTCTTCTAGTGTTTGAAAAGATTATCGAACCAGTTTGGTCAGCAGAAAAGCCCATTAGAGTACCTAGTACTATCAGAAAAGCACATTAGAGTACCTAGTACTATCAGAAAAGCACATTAGAGTACCTAGTATTATCAGAAAAGCACATTAGAGTACCTAGTACTATGTTATTGTATATGAGTTAGTAATGAAACAGAGGGGGAATTTTCCATTTCTCCTTTATTTCAGTATTGCCGTTTGTCTTGCCTTATTCTGCTTGTCTTTCCTTGTCCATTTAATTGAAAGATAATGGGTTAAGAGGTGTTAGGAAAGTTGATATTTATTTTATTTCTACTTTGGAGCCAAACTTCAACTGACTATCTCTAGGGGGTTCTCTTATTATCTAAGTTTTACAAAAAATGCATCTATCTTAGCATAGACACGTTTATGGGACTTCTGATAGCATTTAGTACAATACAAGCTTGTCCAGGTTGTTAATTACATAAATAACTTAAACTGAGTGTTTGGATGGTATCATGACTAAATTTAATTGTTTGTACTGTTTCTGTGTAAATAGGCCTTTCACTATACATCATGGCAAATTTGGAACTAAATGTGACTGCATGTGACATTCTCTGAGTCAGAAAATGCTGTACCATTTGAAATCAGTTCTCTACATTACTCAGTGTTATTTCTGAGATTCTAACATAATTATGGAAAGTCTTGTGACTGGCAGAGGTAGTGACATTCAGGTAATACTTAACTTTCCACCTTATGATCTTATACCTGGGATCTCTGCAGATCAGTTCAAGTCACTTTTATAATGGTTAGGGATTAGAATGGTTTGCCTATATGTGAGAGAATTACTGTTTTTGAATCACTGTTTATGTAAAATAAAGTGCTGAAAATGTCGATTTAAAAAATCTATAAAAGAGAAAGAGAAGAAAAAAGTAAGAACCCTTCCAAAATGTTCCACCAGCTTGCATTATAGTGAACGTCACCATCACATCCAGAAAATGCTAAAAATTTTATTTCAAATATGCCTTCTTTAACTTCTGCCCAGACTTTAGGGTCCAGGGGTGGATCTCCATTTAAGTGAGCTGCACTGACCTTTCAGTACTTGAAAGCTAGAATCTCAAAAGTATTTGAGAAAGTAAGAACTATTATAGCTGACATAATTTCAGTTATGCTAGTCCCCTATTTGTATTTGTGGAGCAAAAGTTCAGATAAGTTGTATGCCTATTTGCCACCTAAACTTTATTGAAAACCTTTGTGACATTGTCCCCAAGTCTGAACTCAAACTGCTGTTTTGTGTGGTTGCAGTACAATCCTGTAATCTAACTACAAGTACACCATTAATTTGGCACTGTTAGGTATTTATCCTGATAAATGCAGTTGCTTGTTAGTGCTTAGCACAGACACAGGTCTCCTGTTTAATAACACAGTGTTGTCAATGAGCGTAGTTCTCAGCAAAATCAGAGTTTGCTATATTATATGGATGGTGACCATGTACACATGATGACATAATGCCATTAGGTATTTAACAAGCTCTTAATAGTTTTTGACTGTGAAAGTATGCCTAATGTATTATTATGATCCTTAGCCTTCTAATTGATTTAGTTTTGCATTTTAAATAGCAGCGTTTGTATGAGTAGCAAAAAGGGATAGAAAGGATAGATTGTACCAGCATCTGCTGAGCAGTAAATGCCAAACAACAAAAAAAGTGCTTAAACCTGGTAAGTTTATGCATTTCATACATGAATTAATATTTTTTTCAGAATCACAGATATTAGGGTAAGCTTACTATACAACAACTATGCAACATTTATCAGCTATATTTTACTATATAGCTAAATGCATTACTATTAGAGAAGTTTATTGCAAGTTATTGAGTATTCATGAACAGCAGTTAAGGCAAATTCTTTTTTAACAATTAAGTCTAAGCAACTGCTATTCTTCTGAGTGCTATATGTTGTGGTTAGGCATTCACATAACATACTGTGTTGTGGTGTTGTGCACTGATAGAATTTCACAGTTTAGGTTGTTGTTAGAATACCCTCTGTTAGTTTAGGAAATTGTGCTTATCTGTGAGTGTGGAGAAGGCATGAGCAGGAAATGGTCTTAAGTGAGAGTGAGAGAGGCTGAGGCAGATGGGACCGAGGTCAATACTACTGGCTTTGCAGGAAAAGTACACCCCCAAAGAAAGTCCAATTGTGGACGGCAAGTTACCAGACAGGCACTGCCCTTTGGGCTATTCCACCCTAGAAATGCTATGTCCAGAAACAATCAATTGCATCCTGAGTTTCTACTTGATGTATTTTTTTTTTTTTGTAAATACATTTGCTTTTTCCCAATAAAAACAGCAGAACTGTCAATACTTTAGTAAATTATTTGGCTATTATTTGTTACTACCTGCTGGAGTTTGCTTGGTTTTGGTTTTCTTTAATTAGAGGTCAGGGGGATGGTGGAAGGAAAGGCAGCTTTGTTCCACGAGAACAGCCCTGTTGAAAACTGACAACAGTACAGTATTAGCAATCGCTAGTTACAGTTAAAGGTTCACATACACTGCTGGGCACTCAGCTTGATTGCAGTGTGTGCTTCATGTTACGCTGTCATTTTCTTTCTGTTGGCTTCCTTTGGAAATTCTTGGAGGTGTGGTAGACTTGTGTCTTGTAGTGTCCTGCTGGGCCCACTACTTTAATACAGTGTTGACTTCACATTAAACTGCTCTTTTCTTTCTATTTGTCTGTGGAGATTTCCACGTGGTATAGGGCACATATGGGTTCATATGACAGTACAGGTATCTTGATTTCCAGAATTTAGTGTATGGGTCATTTTAACATTTCCTTTGACTGTGATGTTAGTAACACTTCAGGATTTAAAAAAAAAAAACTTGTTTGATGAAAAAAGGCATGGTTGACTGGGCACAGGTGATGGAAGAGGAGAGGTTCTGCATTTCGCTGATCAGCAAAGCAAATTTGGTCTTACACTATCAATTGCATTTCCTAATCAGCAAGCCAGATTTTACATTCAAATTAAGGCAAACTAAATTAGCAGCTGAGTGCACACTCTCCCCAGCCACAAAATTATATAGTTACTGTTAACTTTTAATAATACGTACAGCTGTATTCCTTATCAGTTCTCAAGAGCTGACATTTTAAATGACTGCCCTAAACCCTGAGAAGATTTAGCACAGAGGTTGAATAGACACTCTCCTGAATAATGGTTTTCTTAAAAAAAAAAAACACGTGAGGTCATGTACTCACTTCCTTCATGTCTCTTCACATAGAAATGCTTACAGAAAACCTTTTTAACTTAAGCCCACATAATGAAGAAGATCCTGGAGTGAATACAAGGTTCTGGTAATTCAACAGTGGCACCTCTGGCTCATGGAAGCATATTTTCTGGTCTTGTCAAAACCAAAGAAGTTTTGGATTAACATACACTCAAGCTTGTTTACAGGAGTGTGGGGCAGTTAATCCTTTCTTTGAGGCTTGTTTTATTTCTTTGGTTTTATGACAGGTTGAATGAGACAAACAATGACTATCTATTAGAACTGGTGTTCACAGAGGTGAAAATGTATAAGTACAAATTCCACAACTTCATTGAATCACACAACTGCTGAGAGTTTTTGAGCCAGAAACATAGAATGGAATGTAAAGTTACAACTCTTACAAGAGTGATCAGGGTACCCATCTTGGATGTTGTAGATTTCAGCTAAATGATAGCTAGTGTAAGATGGTAATAGCTGGCTAACAGCAGACAGGCTTAAATAATTTGACACTGCTTTGTTTTACTCTTTGAATAACTCAGTTAATTTTAGTTAATGTTGATTTTGTAATTTCTTCTTAATGGATACATTCCAGGTTCATCTATTATGGCAATTTTAGGCTGCTGCTCACATTATATATTGTTCTTGGCTGCTGGGAAACCTTTCAATGTTTAGTTTTATGATGCACTGCACTGTTGAAGCTCTTATGTGGACTATTGTCTCAGTTAATCAAAATGGGTTATGGATTTTGAGGAATATTTCCATGGCTGGAGAATTTGTATTTTGCCAGAGTTGTGTTTATGACACTTTTATTTGAAATGGAGGTAGTTGTTGGAGACACCATGCATCTGGACAGAAATGTCCCAGAGATCTTTGATCACAACAACTTTTGGGAATTGAGACTGGAGATACACGAACATGTAAGATAACTATGATATTAATACTTGAAAGGATTGGATTGTGCACTCTGATAGCACTGGAATTATCAGGAGACTGAGTTACTGTTTGCAATTATAACTTGCAAGTGAGGAGCAGTCATTGAATCCCCAAAGGACTTAGCCATCCTGCAGGAAGGCCGGCACAAATAAATAACCTGAGCCAAAATCATGGAATGAAACTAAATGCCAAAAAATGCATTATTGTAGCTTTTGTGAAGTCATCTACCCCAGGGAACTATCACACTGACAATACACCTCAAACAGTTGAACTATCACACTGACAATACACCTCAAACAGTTGATCCAAATGTTTGAGATTTGAGAACTTATGTGGACAGTGACCTAACTTTTGATCAACATGTGTCTGTTGTCATAAAAAGTCATTTTGTACTGCATAGCTTATAAATAAAAGGATTGTGTCTAGCTCTAGGGATGTCATTGCCCCTTTCAGTCAGCCCTCAGTAGACCAACCATTGTGTATAATCCCCCTCTGCATGTATCTGTCCAGACACATGCAAAAACTGGAATGGTGATGGAGATATGTTACTAAAAGGATACAAGGTCTAAATAACATGTTGTGTGTGGTCCGACTTAAAGCCCTATCACTATACTCTATATCTTACAAACTGCTAAGTGGTGACCTATGTCTGGTATACAAGGCACCCACTGATTGATTTACTGCACATAAGCAAGTCAAATGGCATCATAAATACTCAGTGTATGGCCCTATACCTACTCTGCAACATCAACAGAATTATTTGGAGGGACAGGTATATCTAGCAGAGGATACCACTGACTGGAATAGACTCCATATCCTCATAAAACAAAGCCTATCACTGTCAATATTCAAGCACAACTTAGATCTATGGATGTGAAACAGAAAATTTATCTCAGGACTGACCTTTGTGCTACTACTAATGGACAGATGCAGTTCCAAATGTTTTATCCCATGCAAATTATCTATAGTATGATCCCAATTATTATCTTTAGAGGTAATATATAATTACCGACCAATGAATGAGTAAAGCTGATCTCTAACCTAATGGGATAGGTTAATTTGAGCATAAAAAGGGAAACTGGCTAGGCTTAAAATGTCCCATGATGGCAACTAGCCAAGTACTTACCTATGAACCTATGAACCTGCAGTTCTACTTGGCTGTAAGGTCATATCAACTGCCTATGCTCCAGAAAGTTCTATTTCAGTCTGTAGGATGGAATCTGTGTATATATTATAAGTGGATGAGGCATATCTTCTACTGATCCTACAGTTAGTCCTTTGACTTTTTTATATAATTATCTGATCAATGCCATAACTGTATTTGATGCAGAGTTCAGTTACATTGTAATGTTTCACATTGTGAAATACTCTGTTTATTTTTGTTATTTCTGTTATTAGGATATTTCAGTCATTTTTGCGAAATACTTAGGTAAAAACAATTAAATAAAAGTTGATATGAAAGATGAATAATGGTTTCCTAGAATGTCCTTCAAGTTATGTTGGTATAAATACCACCTTCAGTCTCCCTGGAAGAAGGCTGAAAGCCTAGGGAAAACTAACCCTGTAACACAAGTTAATAAATAAATAAATACATAAACAAACAATTAGCTACCTGGGTAGATGACATAATGTTTTCTGTTGTTAATAGCTAGAACAAGGCAAACTAGCCTACTATTGCATATCCTTATTTCCTTATTTTACATTACATGTTATAAAATGAGCTCTAGGACGTACATAAAGAGTTGCATTACATTCTTTCTTATGAATAAATAACCCTGCTTCCAATATGAACTCTTTTGATTCTTCCATCCCTGGCTGTTTATAGTTTCTGAGTTCTCTTTCAAATAAACATTAAACAAAGTGGTAGTTGTCTTTATGTCATATACAATAAACTGTAAGTGATATAATTAATTCATGCCATTTGAATTACCTCTCTGTATTCCTTTATTTGCTGCTGCAATAAAGAAATGAGACAAGCAAGCAAATAATACATAAAACCACTTCTCTTTAAGATAACAGATCTGTCTGACTCAGCTGATGCTGTGACTGAAGACTGAGAGTCATTGTGTGACAACCTGCAGTAGTGATCATGTGGTTGTTTACAGCATCTCCATTCAGATTGAATCATACTGAGGTTCTCATATGATTATCAGGTCCAAAAACTGAAATGTTTGTTTGATCAGATTTAAAGTGTGATGTAGAGGAACAACTTCTTGTAAAGGTGCATTGCACTGTTGCACTCAGACTTTGCTTATGATATTATAATGTCAGTCCCCCCATGTAGACTCATTCCTTGTCACCTAGGGTTTTTCACATTCAGGAGCTGTAAGTTATGGTGGCACTGCATGTCTCTGCACATATTTGGCATTTTTACCACTGTATAACAATACATGTTTAGTTCTGCAGAACATTTTTTTCACCATTTACTCTATTTCTGAGCAGGGGTCCTTTATATTTATTTACAAAATGGCCTTAGTACTGAACAACAGACAGCAGAATCAAAAAGAAAACAGAGGCACAATCTCCTCCATAAAAGTGACACTGATATAGAATGCGGAAGTTGTTTAGTGACACCTTCATCTCTGTAGCACTTAACTTATTCCAAAGCTTAACATTTCCATTATTAAGAGTATGGCTGATTAGAAATGCAGTTACCATGGTAATAATAAAATGAACCTGACATTTCAGAGGGCACAATGGGGCATACTGAAAAACGTAGAAAAGGAATTCATTGCTTTGAGCTGCTTTTGACTTATCTAAGGTGCAGATGTTAAATTAAAGTGTAATTACATTTGATGAGAAAGACACTTGTACCCAGAAGAATGCTTAAAAGTACATCATTTTGCAATGATTATTTAGGGACAAAACAACTGAACAGTGCTGCAAAAGTGAGCCAAGGGTGAGCTGTGGGGATAACACGCTGAGGTTTGCTCTCTACCACTCAGGTCAAGAGTTTTAGACTGCTTAATTAAGGGCTGGACGGCATCCCAGATTATAAACTATATGAAGCTAGCATAATAGAAACCATTTAGGTAAGTATTATATTATCAGCTCTGAGTAGCAGGTTAAAGAAGAGATTCATGATTATTGTATCACCTACCACATATATAGATAAGCTGTGTATACTTGGCTTAATTATGTATATGTTATAGACATTACCTCTTTTGGTCAATTTCTATATTTTATTGGCATACCCTTGGTAGGTAATTCCTCAATTATGCTGTCAATTTGGTTTGAAATGTTCTGAAGACTTAGCTTAACCATTGAATTTTTTTCCTTGAGCAAACTAGTACCCATGGCACAGGTTTACAATGTGTGACTTCAGATCAGCATTGCACACTTTGGCTGCCCTTGATGGCTTTCTGTTCAAATATAAATATGGCTAAGTCTAACAATAGTTCTGTTAAAGTACTTATATGCACATTTTTTGGTTTTAAAAATCATTTCTAATCTCTGTTCTTTATTCGGTTTCCTTTGCTGGGTCTATACCCACTACAGTTGTCAAAACTCTTTAATAAATTAAAAAAGAAACACAAAACAAAAAACATAAAAAGCAGTGTCTCTTTGCCTCTTGGTTTGCTGACCTCAGTCTAACATAACATTTTATGCTAGTATTCTATGGTTGCTAAAATATTTATGCCTGAATAATGCACATCTTAAATCCAGTACAATTTATGCTGTTCAAAGTCTGTATGCTATATTAAACCAGCATACCAACAATCATTTGGATAACAACTTACAAAATTAGTTGGGAAGGGCAGATTATAAGTAAGAGATTAATTATGCAATTACCACATAGCCTATCACATATATAGATCTGCTGTGTGCACTCATGTATAGGTTATAGTCATAACCGTAGTAAGCCAATCTCTCCTTTTTATTGGTAGTCTTCAGTAGGGTCATTTTTCAGCTTTATTGTTAAACTGGTCTGAATTTGTCTATTTCTTGTAAGAAGAGCTAAGACTGCTTTTAACAGTGGCACACAAACAGTACAGACATTCATCTGTGAAATTCATTTATCTGATTTGCTAATATCTTACATTTGTATATTTCTTCTTAGAGATGCTAATGGTTTTGCTTGCCCAGTTTTACAAGCATTGCTTTTATATACTGTTACACTGCCATTCATCCAATGGATCATAAGTTAGCAGGTCCTTCAAAAACATTTCATTTTAAGGCACTGTCCTTATGATTGTTTCACTTATAACCAAGTACAACATTTATTACTGATTTCAATACACTCATGATTGAGGCATTTATTAATAGATAATACAGTTGAAGTTTTTTTACTTCATCCCTAGGGCAAAATTCTGCTAAATCTTTTAAGTGAGAACTAAGCAGATTAAAGAATATAATTAAGCAATAACCAATGAGCGGATGTGGGAAATCTTCTGTATACCCACTCCCATGTGTCAGTTATTGCTATTATACAATGATATTATTTGAGAAAGAAAGAAATGACTTTTCTTAAATAATGTCTTTGTATAATGATGCCGTGGTGCTTCTCTGTGCTGTTTCTGCATTCTTCCATGCTTGTTGATGTGCTGTACATGTGTATGGGAGTTATGTTCCCACAATTGCACAATACATTAGTGCTGTGGAAAGCAAGCAATAGAGAAAAGAAGACTTCCACTGATTTTTTTTAAATTATAATATCTGGACAGTTTAGAGGTATGAGACAGAGACAGGGTAGTAAGTACAAGGAAAATCAGGTAAGTTTCTTTAATTTTTGCAAAACGTACCTGATTTTCTTTGTATTTACGCTGCCCTCCATATGTACCTCTCAGCCACTTAGCTCAAGAAATGTTGGCAAAACCAGAAATAAAGGGGGACAAAGGCTCCAAAATGGGGACTGATTTTAAATGTTGCTCTTACAAACTTAGAAAGCTATGAGAATAGTAAGATTTTTGTTATAATGTACTGTCTGAAGGATGTGAAGTCTGAAACTGAAATGTATGTCATTATTTAGTGACTTCATTCCTCAGTGATTTGTCAGAAAACCACAAATTTTATGAGGAAGTCGACCAAAAATATGAGACAAAAATCTGGACAGTTGAGAAATATGCCTCTATACCATGTAAGAGAAAAAAGTCCAGGTGCTCAATGGTACCTCAGCAACCAGACTTTTTTTCTATTGGTACAACCTTGATTTACAATGAGCACGTTGGTTGGGCTGAATAATCAGGTTGCATGTTTTTGAATACTAATAAGCTATCATTGTATAATTCTGATTAACTCATTAACACCTCTGTGGTGTGGAATGTCACATCTCTCACAGCCTATACACATCTTACATTTCAGAGCCTTTTCTGAAAAATAAACTTAAAAAACATAAGATCAACAAATGTTTATATTTTGCAAAGAATAAAAGCTATTAAAATATACAGACAGCAATGTTATTAATAAGTATTCTTTACAGTGATAATAGTCAGTGCATTCATAGTCTTTTCCATAAATATTATAATATATTATATTATAATGCACACAGCCCAAGATTAAACTTTCACAAATTTTCATATCTTGAAAACCATGCAACCTAGACATATATTGTTATAAGTTTTTAGTTAACCAGACATAAGTTATCACATAACCTCAAGAACTTCCTCTATAAGTACATATTTATTGAGATATTTACAAAAATATGAAAGTGTGTGCTTAATTGTACAATTAGAAAAACAAATTATACTGGATATCTCTCAACATGTGCAACATACAGTGCAATTATCAAACTCAGTTTTTTCAACATCTAGGATTTTTTCTAATGTCATGCAATAGTTTGTAAGTCAGATTTTTTAGGTTTTAAGTATATATGAAAATTTTGCTTATTTTCGTAATTACTAACAAACAAGTAGCAATATTTCCAATACAGTGTGATATAAACCAGCATTTACAATGAACTATCCTGTCTCTCAAACTGGTGTTTCACAACATATACCTCAATAAAATGTAGGTTTCTCATTTATGATAATATGGACATAAATATGGAAATATGAATAATAAGTGGCAAATAAGGATGAATTTCTCCACTGCCAGACATCTTAAACTCGCAATCTTTGTGAATGTTTATTATAACTTCTTACCCTTTCTAATACAGACAAGTTTTAGTAGGTAAGTAACTTAGTTAAAGAAGCCAGACCCAAAACAGCTTCTGGACTTCATAAGGAGTTATGGGTATGAACTGGAAGTATATAAAATGGCATTATCAGCTTGATGATTATGAAAAACCTATACACTTCCAAAATCAATATACTTTTGTCTTATATGAAATGCTGATCATATCTTTACAGTGTTGTGACTAGAGCTTGAAAGACTTTACCACATGTAAAAAAGTTGAGGGAATAAAACACAACCATGAATAACCTTCATATTTCAAACAAGCTATACATTTTTGTTATGCAACTTTATATTATTATTTCCGGAGCTTGCAAGTTCTTATTACTAAAGCCAAAATATTATTTTAAGAAGAGAAGGAATTTTGTGAGAACATTATTCAGCATAAGGAGCTCTCACCCATAGTGTTATACATACAAATTATATTATGTAATAATAATACCTGCCTACAGCTTATTACTACAGATTACACAGATGTATAACATTTAATAGTACTAATCAGAAGGCAAACGTAGATATGCCATTTAAATCTCTTTACATTCAAAGAATAACATGAAGTTTAAGAATCTCTGAGTACATGAGCGGTACTGTGGTACAGCCATGATTTCTATATTGGTTGATATCAGATGACTGCCACAATAAACATTCCCACCCAGACATGCCTACTTTAATAAAGGCCTACAATACCTATATCACTAAACTGTTGATTTATTTATCTTTGAAAGTAACATACATACAGCTAGCTTCATCTGTGAACCTTGTTGATTCTATAACACCATTCTTTAACACATTTATTCCCTTGCACTAGCCAATAATGGTATTTCCTGGTGGTGTTCAAGTTTTGTCGTCCAGTGTGCACCCATTATATATGCTGGATTGACAGACATTATTTTTTTTCTCACCACTGCAAGCCAGTCTTGCCATGACTGCTGTTTCTGCATGCAGACAATGCTATTTTGCCTTAATTCAGTCCTTCAGCAGACAGTAGTAAAAACTGTGTATGATAACAGATTTAGGGACACAGGTAGACAGTGGTCTCACCTTCGATAACCACATCACCATAACAGTCAGGAAATCCTTCTATGTGGCACACCTCATCACTAAGGGCTTTTCATCCAGAAAAAAGGAGGTCATTGTCCCATTGTACTCATCCCTCATTAGATCCATTATAGAATACAATGCCCAGTTTGGTATGTACCTCTCAAGACATCTTCAACAACTGGAAAGGCTGCAGAAATACCTCACTAAAAGTATCACAGGCATAAAGAAGATGCCCTATGCTGACTGTCTAAAAAAACTCCAGCTATACTCTGCCACATATCATCTACTCAGAGGTGATCTCTGCTTAGCATATAAGGCCATGTCAAACCCAGAGCTGTTGGACATGCTACACTTAAAAAAATCCCAATCTCTCAGAGTCACACACTGCAGGGATCTAAACCTTGTCATCATAATGAAGAAAACATGCTGGAGGGATAGGTTCCTGACCCAGAGATTCCCCAGACTCTGGGACAGACTGCCCATACATGTCAAGCAGAGCACCTCTTTGGCCCTCTTCAAAGGGAACCTTGAAGATTGGATGGGAGATAGGAAATTCACCCCGGAGATCACGTCAGTCACCCTGCTAGACAGGGATCCAGGGAAGTAAATAGTGTGGGAAGAAATAGCCAGGGAATTGTTATGGCAAGGCTTGTATAGACCCTAGGGCTGATAGCCTAGTACTAACCTATGAACCTATATGTATGTACTCAATGATGTGTTGCTTGGGTCTATATTGAATCACCGAAAGCTTAGAAAAGTGAACTCTGATTCATCGATCCCATGTAAGCGAAAGCTTACAATCTTGAACACTCAGAACAGTGATTTTTTTCCCAGGGAAAAAAAATCAGTGTTCCGAGAAACACACACACAACACATGCACACCACAAACTATTTATAATGTGGGGGGCTTCGCCCCTCACACCCCCCAATGTGGGGAGAGGCTGTACCCACACACCCTCCTACTTAAATATACCAAATCTGAGACCGCACTACAGTAACAAAGAATGCAATATACAGAAGGCGGCCAAGCGATTTCTTTCCCAGGGAAAGAATTTGCTTATGTGGTGCTTTGGTATTTTGCCTTTTCACGCTATAAAGTTAGATCAAGATGCATTCGAAAGAATGCATTTTCGATCAGCTAATAGGGAACCGTGTTCCTTCCTATTACACTTATTTGTTAAATTATTTCATCTTGGAAGTCTGTTAAATGCCCGTTTGGTAGAAAAATAAAGCCTAGAGAATTTTATTCTCATCTTATTCTCACTAACTGTCTTTCTAGAGTTTTCTCTTAAGATTGGTGTTCGCACTACAAAGTACTATAATAAGGTTGTTAATGCAGTTAAATCATTACCTCTTAAGTCACAGAATCAAATTTTGACCCTAAGAAATGGAACATGGCAATATATTGAAGTTAGTAACAGTGACTCTACAATATAAGCACTAAGCAAACAGGGATGATAATCAGTTAACATTTTTCATGATCTCCAGCACTGAATCACCTATAAATGCTTCTGCTATATGGAATAAACCCAGTCAAATAATTGGAAAACTAAAACTAAATTCACTGATAACCCTAAGACTATAGGTAAGACCCATGCTTTTTTGTAAACAAAAAGGTTCGTGGTACACATGCATTGTTTTTGAGTCACCCTCACCCCCCCAAAAAAAAAAAATACTTCTTTTTTTCTCCAAATCCTCTTTCATGAATAATAAATATAATTTTCTCTCTTAATAATACAACAATTGAAGTCACTTCTCACAGCACATTATTAAGGATGATAGTGGATAAGAATCTTAAAATTTATTTGCATTATCCTTGAGTTAATATAATGGTTCATTTCTGCTCTTTTTGAAGGGGTATGCCGATGCCCTCTCTCCTTTCCCCCTTTCAATGATTACACACACAATGTATTTAACTAGCTTACAAAGTGAAAAATATTTCCATGGTTTTTAAAATTTGTGAAATCATTGGCCATAAATCACAAGAGACGTGACATTCTGCATATGCATACATTACAGCCAGAAATAATAATAGTGAAGTAACCTTGGAAATGAAAGCTAGGAAGATTAAGACAAGGCTTTGAGGTGAAGGACATTTTAGATCTCTACTCATAGTATATCTGCAAGGTTTTTACCTAAATGTAATCAGTGGTATAACAGGTTAACTAAGCTAAGAAATAAAAAATACATACTGTTCTGCATCCCCATGCCCACACTCCCCACAGCAACCCACTACCCAGCCATTCTAGTGTTCTATTACTTGGCTATTTCTTCCCAGTTACCATAAACACAGTTCAAATTTCTCAATGTGCATTCTGTTTTCTTATTTACTTCTACAATGATTACAGATATTGATATAAAATAACATAAACACTAATAACTATTTGCTAAACAATACAGTCTCACAATGAAAACAGACTTAGCATGAGCAGTAAACTTCCTTGCCATTGAAGCTCACATTCATTGAAATTGCATTAATACCTACATGCAAAGACAATGCATCTGGCCAGTGGAGGATTAAGATTATCTTTGGGCTGTTTTCAAATGAAAGGATCCTTGCACACATTTTTAGGGCCATGCATAGATGCATGTATTCTTTGATTCTTCTTCCTGATTGTTTGTTTGTGTCTTTCGGCTTTTCCCGGTTAGGGGTCGCCACAGCGGAACTCCAGTCCGCTAATGATTGGTAGTGGATTTTTACATACCGGGTTACCAGCCCTGATGCACAACCTTCAACGAAGGCATGCCCCATTCACATATGCCTCCACACAGAAGACGATCTAGCTGAGAATCGAATGGGACAACGTCTTGCTACGAGGCGACAACACTGCCGCAGCACCACCACCGCAGTCACTGTTCTTCTTCCTGATTGTATTAAATCATATTCCTTGCATAATATAGCCCCCCTTGTTTGAATGTGTTTTAAATTTGAGTTTTGAACATTCTTCCAGTAAGCAATGAAACAAAATGTATGAAACAATAATGACAAAACTACCAGTTTCAGAAAATTTCATCCATAAAAGGCCACTCAAACTTCTGTCATTACAATGCACCAATATCAGTCAATAAGCACAATCTCTGCAGAAGTAAAAGTCATTCAAATAATTCCACATTAAAGAGATCTATAACTAATGAAGAGGTTGCTACTAGCAAACAACTTTACAGTTCAGTGTTTCATCTACAAATTTAGTGCCTGCTGCCCTTGAAGACTTAATTGCCTATGTTACATAAAAAAATGTTAAGCTGGGAATTACTGACAAACCAGCAACAAGTAATTATGCTACTAATACTGCTTTCAACTTCTACAGCACAAACTATGACTGCCATTTGTTAAACAAAACAGTTGGTTACACATTGAAAAATGACTTAGCATGAGCAGCAGTATAATGCACTGTAACTTGTAATTCCCTGAAATGTACTGAAACTCAAACTCACAATTTTCTCAGCAGTCTAGAAGTTGATGTAGAGGATTCAGGCTCTTGTCTCCACTGAAGCTCACAATTCCTTCAGCAGTCTGGTAGTTGGTATAGAGGGGTCAGGCTCTTGTCTCCTGAAAAAAAGTAAAACGTTCAAGCCTGATCAAGTTAATTGACTAACCTGACCCTGCCAACTAGAACATTACATACTATACCTCTCACACAACAACACACACACACACACACACACACGCACACACACACACAAACACCTACTCTCTCACACAGCAACACACGCACACACACACACACACACACACACACACATGCGGCGTGCACACACACACACACACACACACACACACACACACACACACACACACACACACACACACATACCAACTCTCTCACACAGAAACACATGCACACACACACACACACACACACACACACACACACACACACACACACACACACACACACACACACACACACACACACACACACACACACACACACATACACACACACACACACACACACACACCTACTCTATCACACAGCAAAATGCACACATACCTCTCAAATGTCAAGATTTTTACAGAATGTACAGATTTTTTCCTCATATTTTTGGACTGGTACAAGTGATTTTGAAGAGGGGCTGTCATAAGAGCTAGATGTTGAGTTGGTCTGATGTTGTGGCATTCTTGATGCAGGTGAGCCTGCAGATAGTGATATGATAGTGCTCTGGGCTGGGACCAGGACCCGGACCTCAACTGAGAGGTTCACTAGGTTTAGATGTATGCTGATGTGGTCTGCATAGACTCTGTTGTTCCTGTTCACCACACTAATTACAGTACTTTCTTGAGAAGCCCTTGTAGTCTCATGTGGCCTATCTATCTATTGTTTACTTAAGCATTTATTCCCCTAAAAAAGAAACTACTGCTTCTTTTCCCCAAATCCCTCACTCTGTCATGAAAAAATGAAATGTAAAGTCTCTCTCTCTCTCTCTCTCTTGATAATACAAACATTGAAGTCACTTCTCATTGCAAATGATTAAGGATGATAGTGAATGATAACCTTAAATTTGACCTGCATATATAAAATTGCATAAAATAAATTAATCAAAAACTAGGAATTCTTTACAGAGCCAAATACTTTCTCAGCAAAGAAATTAAAACTACACTTGCCACTGCTTATCTCATTCCCTCCTCCCCACCCTCCTTTATGGCACTCCCATTCTTTCTAACCTTTTGGCATCACAAAAATTAAAACTTGAACAATGTAATAACAAAGTAGCTAAATTTGCAGCAAATACCCCTTTCATAACTCATGACTGCATAGCACTAAAATGGCTATGCTGGTTAGAACTACTCCATCAACTAACATATACACAGCATCTTACCATCTATAAACATACCCATCATCCATCTGCTTGTCCAGCACTGAATAACATTCTATACAACTAGGTTTCCAATCGGTCATTACAATTCAATGACCAAAAACTCTTTTATGCCCACAAATCTATCAAATCCATTGGCATTGCCTGTAATCATATCATGTTGCTAATGCCTGGAGCTCCTTACCTGTATCCATCAGTTCAATACCACCCCTCCATCCTTCAAAACCATTTTGAAAGACTTCCTCACCAAAAGCTGGCTCTGTTCTTGCTCAAAACGAAGTTAAACTATATCCATAAATTTGAACAAATACCTTACACCACCTTACTATCCTTTCTTCATTCACTTATTTCACTCAATTTCTCTCCACTGGATTTCTCTATAAATATACCATAAGCCTGCTTTTCTTTCACTTCACATTGCAATTTCTGTTTTTATTATCATCACCTACCTTTAATTTTTCTGTAAAATGGCTAAGATTTATCTAAATATTAAATCACAGTCATATAACTTGCATCTATTCTTAACCATTGTTTTCATATTATGTATAATTTGATATAACTATTTAAATTATAGATGTTTTTAGTATTATTTTTGTAGGTTGTAAAATTACTGTTCTTAAAATGTTTTGTAATACTTTGGTGCTTTTCTCCCTGGGCCTCAACCGATAATGGGTTCCTACTCTGTTGGACTTTCCCAGTAATCAAATGTTAATAAATAATAAATAAAGAAATTAATAAATCTCACCTTATGTGTCCAGACAGGACCCATTCTCATCCCATTCCAAGACTGATTTCTACTTGAGTCTGTTAAGTCCTAACTAGTGTATGAATGGAGGTGGCCATGGATGTTGGATGTGCCACGATAATATAATAATAACAACAAACCACTTGGTCTTGGAATAAAACTAAAACTAATAAAAACATAAAACCCAACAAGCCGTGCTCACAGGATCCACATACTTTAATGCAAAAAGATTTAGTGCTTTTGTCTTAATATAAAAAAGACATCATCAGAACCATTAGAAAACCGGAAAATGCTTTTAAATATCCCTACCATAAACAACACACTTCCCTGTCAACCAATCACATTGTATAAACTATATAAAATCTCCATTTTTAATATATAAAACATAAAATCAACATGGATTTAAGCAAAAAAAAAAAAAAAAAAACACTACAGTAAAATTACACTTTTAAAGTATAAATGCTAGAAAATATTAGCTCTCCTCTTTAACTCACTTATGATGGAAATACCATTGTTAATACCAGGAGACATAGTAGCATCTAGGTTGAGTTGGCAAAACATTTTGTGTTGCAGCAAGGTATTCTTCCAATCACCAGCAAAAGCTGCATTGGATATCTGCTCCAAAACTAAAAACATAAATTTTACAAAGCCCTTGCAAATTGCAGAGTGTCTAACAAGGGCACTTTTGTTGTCAGCTCTGTGTATGCTGTACAAATGTTGGTATATCCTACGGTTAAGACTATTATTAGTCTTACCAAGATAGAATACCTGACACTGTGTGTAGAGTGCAAGATATACTACTCTCTCTGAATAACAATAAAACTTGCGACCCCTAGCCCTTTTTCTAATTTTGTCATACAGCCAATCAGAATAATTACTCTCTATATAACAACATTGGTGGCATCTCCTATATCTTTGGATCACAGGAAATGTGGCATATAAATCAGAAGGTGGTCTTTCTAGAAAACCTTTAATATTACACTTTCTCTTATACATAAAAGCAGGTCTACACATAAATAAAGACTTAATAGAATCATCACATTCAAATAAAACCCAATTCTTACGTATAATCTTTTTAATATCTTTTACGTCAAGAGAATAATGCAACACCATATTGCTTTGTTTGTTAAATCCAACTCTTTCCTCATTGTTTATACCCTGGTTAACAGTCAAACCATATTTAATAATGGAACTGTATCTACTATGTCTCTCAACCCATATATCCACCTCAGTGGTATCAAGCATACGGACAGGGTGTCAACGGCAAATAATCATCTTCTTAAGTGTTGCAAATTGTTCTTGGCAAACTACATCATTGGAAATAAGCCTAGACACTCTTATAAACTGGCTCTGTCCAATGCCCTTCTTTTGATGGAAGGGATGGCAACTAGAAAAGTATAGAAAACTATTACATTATTTGGGTTTTCTGTATACCCTAGTCTCAATTTCTCCATTAGGTAATGTGTGCAAGGAAATGTCCAAGTAATTAATATCCCAAACAGCAATCAGGTGTGTAAACTTCAAAAAATTAATATTTTCATCCAGAAATTGAAGTAGCTCCTTTAACTGATTTGGATTTCCTCACCAAATAAGCAATAAATGATCTAGGTACCGGTAGTACCCAACACATGGTTCAAATAATGGGAATTGAAAAAGAATGTCTAATTCTCATTTAAGTAAAACACAATTGGCATAAAAGGGGGGCACAAGTGGCCCCCATAGCAACAACAGACACTTGCTTATAGAATTCATCACAAAAAGTGATAATGTTATTGGTGACCACATTGTCCATGAATTCATGAATAAGGACATCATCTTGTTGTGACAGATTACTGAATTTGTGTACCTCCTCTTCAAACCATAATAGCCCATTCTCATTAGGAATAACCAAAAAAAAAAAAAACATTCTGAATGTCACAGGTGCAAAAAAGCAATCTTGACCCATGTCAACATTGTGTGACTTATCTAACAAGTCCTATGAGTCACGGACAATGTGTTGTGGATTTTTCTTCCACCACTAAAGTGAATCAGTGGCTTAACAAAACTATTGGTGAGGGTATTGGTGAATGTATATTGGCAGGAGATGGTTGTCATCTTCCATTAAAAGAACAGATTGATTCCCTTGAAACACGCTTATTTAAAAAAAATCCCTTCAACTGGATAATGTTTTCCTAGATAAAAGCTTGCAAAGGGGACACATCCCCAAGGGACTTCATTTTTGGAAATATCCCAAGGGGGTTAAGTTAGACAGTCCCTTTCATTTGGAGCTTATGGAACTTTTTGATCAGTCCACGTTGGACCTGCTCCAATTAATTATTAAAGAAAATGGGAGAAGTATGAGGCGATATAAATAAGAAATAAACAAACTGGTGGGTTTAATTACCAACAATTTCATTTTTTTCAGAATACAAAGATAGTTTCAATCAAGTATTTTGTAAGGTTGATAAAAAAGTACTGTTTGCAAAAAAAAAAAACAGAAAAAAGAAAAATTCTCATTCATAATGATTTGGATTATGAACACAAAACAGTTTATCCTAAACCTCCTGGTTATACAGGCAATAAATTTGGTGCTTCTAGTTCTGACAATCCAGAGAGATGTTATCAAGCTCAAGGGAATACCGACCATGGGGTCCCTTTCGACAAAGTACGCTTCCAGGAGGTCGGATATATTGGTGAACAAACATCTTTCCAATACATATCCCTCCAACAAAAAGGATCACCAGAGAAGTCCTAAACTGAGGAACAACAAGCCGAAAATAGCGAAATGTATCAGAGATGGTAATTAACAATATGTTGCCTGATGGCCAACAAGTTAGTATGAGCATTACTTCTCGTTTTGATTTTAATATTTATAATTTTACTGAAAATACAATTGAGTCGATTGATCATGCCTTATTTTTGAAAGGATTTAACTTTATTCCATCATCTAGAGCTAATGTTGAGCGTACTTTATTGGATTTGAAGTTATTTGCTCGTAAATTGAATTTTTGGACATTGTTGGGTGACACAGCTGATTTATATCATGATTCCTGTAAGCTAAAGAGGAAAAGTTTAACCAACCTCCTTTATACCCTGTTATTCTTGTATCTAAAAAGGCTTGTGAGAGGAAGATTTGAGTTTTATTAAGTAATAAAAGGAAAAAGAGTTATTACAATCTCACAGTGAAATATATGCATGTGACTACATCTGCCATGTATGACAAAGAGATTAGATATATGAAACCTGATAAGGAGGGGTGGCCTTGTTATCATGTACAACTGGGATTATATGGGCCGTATGTACAATCTTTTGGGTGACACTGATATTTACGGCCTGGTATCCCTTAATGAAATTAACAAAGCATATAGAGGCATTAGAGTGGCTTTGAATTAATTATTCCTGTTTAACGATATTACTCCAGATCTTCATGAGTTTTTGAAGGTGCCTGATCCTGTCTTACCTGAAATTGTCGGGATTCCAAAGCTTCACTCGAATATTTCAGGTCCTCCCCTTCATCCAATTGTGACCTCTGCTGGTTCGATCACCAAACCTCTTGTTAAGTTTATTAACTTTAAGCTCAAGAATTTGTGTGGCAAGTTTAAGCACATCGTCTGTGACTCATGGGACTTTTCAGATAAGTTACACAATGTTGACATGTTTCATATGAGGCTGAGTTCTGTCTGTGTTACTTTGCTGTTGAAATACTTAGAAAAATGTGAAAATTATGTCTATATAAATTAATTTCATAAAAACAACAGTTAATATCTATTTACCTGAATTAGGCACAGGTCAAATATTAATGCAGTTGAGTTTGCTATTATATAAGCTTTAACATTTTTTAAAACCTTGTAAATAGCACAGTTTTGGAATTATTGATGCAAATATGAACAAACAATATTTGACACCTTGAGGTGTCAGTAGGAGTTAACTGCAGATGCACCTGGAGGCATCACTTGGATGTAATGAGTTAAGTTGCCTGCTGTCAGACTTGAAATCCTAAACATGTAGTTATGGAAGCTGGAAAACACAGTACTTAATGTTACTGCCACAGCACAAGTTTGACTTGAAGCATGTCAGAGTGCACTTTATACAAGATAATCTTCAGTGTATGCTAGAAGACGATGTTCAGAGAAGTGTCCTAATATTCCATTCTAAAGTTGTCACATACTGATTTGTGAATGAACACACACACCAGGTGACTGCAGTAAGACTAGAACACCTATTCACACATATGTAGAGCACAGTATTTAATGCAAGAGCCAAAGCACAAGTCTGGCTTTCATAGTGGCAGACATCAGCGGTGTCTGCTGAGAAGATGGTAGAAGTGTCTCACATACCATTCTGAAATGGTCATTTGAGGTAGAAGTGTCTCACATACCATTCTAAAATGGTCCTTTGAATGTGAACTTGAACCCAAACACACCACTTGACTGCAGTGAGACCATAACCCCTGCATAACTATTTACAGAACACAGTACTTAACACAAGTGCCACAGCACAAGTCTGGCTTATATAATGACAGACAACACTTTATAGCTAGTAGCATCAGCAGTGTCTGCTGAGAAGAAAATAGTAGTAAAAGTATGTCAAATGCTGTTCTAAAATAAATGTGTGAATGTGAAGTACCTGAACACAAATACACACCAGTTGACCGCAGTGAGACTAGAACTCCTACCGAACTATTTACAGAACATAGTACTTAATGCAAACACCACAGTATAAGTCTGGCTTTTATAGTGTCATACACATGTTGTTGATGTTTAAATCTTTGCAAATTGATAATGAATACCTTAGGGAATGTTTAAAAAGAGAAATTGTCCCCAAAGGACTTAGGATATGTAAATACACAAACAATATAGTTATGGGGTCGGAATTGCATAATGAACTAATGGAGTTGTTTAATAAATGTGGTTGAGATATAGTGAAGGTCATGATTAAGCAAAATGAGACTTTACTGGCTGACCTGCATGCACATATAGAAGTACTTAACAAACAAATTACTTCTGATCTTATGCATACCATTGAGGCAGAAAAAAATAAATATTTAGTCATTATGGATAAAATAGACGAGACGTGTGTTGGTATTATTAATTGAAAGATGAAAATGTTGGATAGCCATATTTGTGAATGCAAAGAGAAAAGGTGTTACCCTGAACCTAGGGGGAATTTTAGATCTGGAAACACTACAAACTCTAGCTATGCATATGATAAAGGTAATATACATCATGTTAATTTTAGGGACAGCAATAGACACGAGGAAGCTGCTAATACGGTAGATGACCCTCTGTAAAACCACCTGCTTTGCAGGTCCAAGAGAATTATGAACCAGGCTGCACCCCAGTACTACCAAAGTTATGCTCCAGGGGTGAAGCAGGGAGGCAAATGGGGGAGGGGAAATTTTAACCCACCCCACTGATTTCATCATGCAAGAAGGTGTTAAATACACATACAATAATTTTAACATTTTTAATTATAGTGACATTGAACTAACTACAGACCACTTTAAATTGCTTTCTAAAGGATTTAAATGTATTCCTAATGTGAAAGGTGACCCTACAAGGCTGATTCTAGATCTTAAGCTCTTTGTGAGAAAGATCAATCTAGAATTACTATTTCAAGAACAGTGGAAGGTTATGGATGGGGTGGGCTTAGATGTACAAGTACATTTAATCCCCCTACCCACCCACAGCTTAAGAATTTTGAGCAGCTGGTCGCAAAATGAATCAGGGAATTTATAGGTCATAAAAATAATAAAAAAACACTACGACTTGGAAGTTAATGAATGGAAAGTTTTTACAAATTTGAAGTTAGATAAAAACGTTCACTTGATGAAACCTGATAAGGGAGGGGGTGCAGTATTTATGAATACCCTCACCTATGAAGGGAAAATGCTTCACCTACTAGGTGACACTGACACATATATGAGGGTTTCAAAAATGAAATCAATATTGCATACAAAAAGATTGCTATAGCACTAAATGACATCCTTCTTGAAGGACTGCTTGACCTGAACACCTCCAACTACTTGAAAAACACTAGACCTAGGATACCGACAACTTTCAGTATACCTAAAGTTCACAAAGATGTGACCAACAATCCTTTAAGACCCATAGTGGCCGCTGATGGGTCCAAGACTGCACCATTAGTAAAATTCTTGGACAATAAATTAAAGTCACTATGGGGAACTGAGAATCAACTACTTAAAGACTCATGGGAGTTTTTAAAGGGGATTGATACAAACCAAGATTTTGAAAAAGTTACATTTGTTACTATTGACATTAAGGATCTTTTCTCCATTATTCCTCATGAGATAGGGTTGGAGTGGTTGGAGGCTGCATTGTGATTTCATCTAATGACCTACATGTGGTGTTACACCTTATGGAGCTGGTTCTTAAAAACAATTATATATTTTTTGGTGGAGAATTCTTCCACCAGATCAGAAGCATTGCTATGGGGGCAAACTGTGCCTCCACTTATGGCAATGTAGTTCTGGTCTGGTGGGAACAGAAATGTATTCTGGAATCAGAATACAAGATATGATGGTCACATTATGTGAGATTTTTGGACGATATCTGCCTATTTTGGGTGGACTCTGACATTAAACTTAATGAATTTTTGTCCTTTATTGAATCCACTACTGGATTCTTACATTTTACTAACACCACTTCTCATGACAAGTTAGATTTATTTGGACATGTCCATTGAAAAAAACTGGCTCTGGGGTAAAATCTAAAGTTTTTCGTAAAAACACTTTTTCAAATGCCTACTTGCACTTCAGAAGTGCTCATCCTTTTTTTTCAAAAAAAAGAACATTGTTTAGGGTCAGTACATTCATGAGTGCAGGATAACTTCTTGTGATTCCGATTTTGAAAATGAATGTAACTACTTGGGACAGCTATTCCAGGAGAGGAGTTACCCTGTCCAGTTACTGAATGAGATTAGAGCAGAAGTAACAAAGTTCAGACATAGTAAGTTTAGTCCTGTTTTAAGCAAAAGATTCCAGGCTGTTGTTGAGCATGAGTTCATTAAACAGGGTTCTGATGATTTCAACAGAGCTTTTAGTATGGAACTTAATGCTGATTTTCATACTTTCAACAATATTATTAAGAAAGAATGGAATAGATTCATGGAGTTAACTGACCTGCCACTAACAGAGACAGAATGTGTTTTTCTTGGTAAATAAAGACTGAATTTCTCTCCTGGTGTGTGGGCTCCCTTCGCCCTATTTTCCTGTTAATAATTAAAAGTATGTTTATCTATATACTCACACAACTGTGAATTGTCATCAGTCCTAAACTCATGCAGCCACTAGTTGAATTGTGCCTGCTTGCGCATTTTCAGGTCATTGAAGTGGTGCCTGCATTACTCTCCAGTACATGGATACCAGTTGCACTGGAGACAGCCTTTGCAAGACCCAAACATAAAACTACTGTTCAATCTCAGCCTTACTACAGGATATGTACCTAAAGAGTGGCGTACAGCAACAGTGGTCCCTCTCCACAAAGGTGGTGCCTCAACGGATCCTGGAAACTATTGCCCCATAAGCCTGACTAGCTTGGTCTGCAAAGCTATGGAAAGGATCATCATGGACCTTATAAATAAAGATATTGGGGACCTACAGACACTAGATCCTACCCAGTTCGGCTTTGTTAAGGGTAGATCCTGTCTCTTAAACCTGGTTGATTTCTTTGAAACAGTCACCAAGGCCATTGACGAGGGGAAGGTGGCCCACACAGCCTACCTGGACCTCACAAAAGCCTTCGATACAATACCCCACTCGGGCATTATAGATAAGCTCACCAGCTTAAATATAAACCCCTATGTCACTAGATGGGTTGCAAACTGGCTCAAGGACAGAACCCACATGGTTAGAATTGCTGGAGCCATGTCAGACTCCAAACCAGTTACAAGTGGCATCCCACAAGGCTCAGTCCTGGGACCTCTCTTGTTCGGTATATATTTCTCAGAGGTACAGGCCAACACAGAAGGACTGTGGCTCACCAAGTTCGCAGATGACTGCAAACTGGGCACCATAATCGACTCTCCAGCTGACACAAGCATCCTCCAAAAGGGCCTCATAGAAACAGACAACTGGTGCCAGAGCCATGTCCTCAAGCTAAACGCCAAAAAGTGTATAGTCATCCCCTTTGGCAAAAACAAAGTGCCCACAAATTACCATATAGGTGGTAATCCATTAAGTACAAAAGAAGTAATTAGGGACCTGGGGACCCAAGTTGATAGCAATCTCTCATTTGACAACCACGTGGACAAAGTGGTTAGAAAAACATTTTATATAGCCCACCTAATCATGAAGGGATTCACATCTAGATCAGGGGAGGTCATCATGCCTCTTTACTCATCCCTCATCAGGCCCATAATTGAGTACAATGCCCCTTTTGGGATGTACATTACCAGACACCTGCAGCAACTGGAAAGACCCCAAAAGTACCTCACCAAGGGGATCAAAGGGCTCAAACTGATGCCAAATGCTGCCCGGTTAAAGAAACTCCAGCTCTACTCAGTGGCATACCGCCTGCTCAGAGGCGATCTGTGCCTGATGTATAAAGCCATGTCCAACCCGGAATTAATGGACATGCTGCACCTCAGAAAATCCAAATCCCATCGAGCTACGGGCTCGAGAGACTTGAACCTCAACACTGAAACAAATAGGACATGCTGGAGGGACAGATTCATAACCCAGAGGCTCCCTTCACTCTGGAATAAAATCCCAGTCCAGGTTAGGCAGCGTCCCTCATTGACTCTCTTCAAGAGGAATCTTGATGAGTGGATGGGAGATCGTAGGTTTACCCCGGGTATCACTTCTGTGTCACTGTTAGACAAAGGCACAGTATACTAACCTTGAAAAAGGGCATAGCAAAATTAATCTAAAATGAGTGGCGAAAGCCAAACACACTTTGGCTAGGCTTATAAATGCCCTAGGGCAGATAGCCTAGTATGAACCTATGAACCTATGAACCTATGAACCTATGAACCTATGAACTATTCAAAGCCTGTGATTTATATTGAGACCTGGTATAGTCCCACTGCAATGGCCTATGGCTGTGGTGTTTTACAAGGAGTCCAGTGAATATTCTGGGCTCCACTACAGCCAATCTCTGAGCCCTAAACTTGGCAGCTTCCTTCATTGCTCCTGCCATGTCCACATAGGTTGTGCAGCAATAGTTAAAATGCTTTCCTGCCAATTCATTATCTCACATTTAAGGCTAGTGAGCAAACCCATAAAATGACAACCACATGTGCTCAATGTCAGGCAGACAGCAACAATACCAAATGCAAAGAAAGGAAGTTTATGATTTAAAAAGGGGAATGTGTCAGTTGGTATTAGTCTATGGATTGGATGCTGCTGTGTCTGTAATATGATTTAGCTTTTCAGACATGTACTTAGGTCTATACATTTTATGACCTGACACATTTTTGTGTGGCTTTACTCACTGATAAATGCCATTAGTACAATGTAGCTTTCAAACCTATGTAAAATAGAGTAAACAGATTCTTCCACATAGGTGTTTTTCATCTTTGTCTGTCAGACATACTCATTAATGATATGGACACAGGAAACAGTGAGTGGATAACCATGTATGTGTGTGACCTGACAAGGTCCTGATTTATACATTCATGTGTATCTGACTATCACTGAATTATGAAGCCCATCCCACAGCAGAAAATAATTTTTTTGAGTACACTCGTATAATTTTCAGTATGCCCTTAGTCACACATATAATTCATATGATCTCCAGTGTTATGCACATTTATTGTTATTTACAATTATCTTTACATCATTGTTTAGTTTTTAAAATTATCTGGGCAAGCAGGAATAAAATTTGGAGCGAGCTAGATTAGAACCCTGGCTCAACTGCTTTGTGGACATTAATTTATAGCACTTGTCACAGAGAAGGGTGGGCAGCAGGTATATTTTTTGCAGTCATTATTGTACAGAGTCATTACCTTACAACTGAGACCCTGTTTATCAGACATGCTCATTAATGATACATAAACATTAAAGAGTTGAGTTGTTAACCATGTATGTGTGCGACATAAAGTTCAGAACATAAATGTTTAATTGTAGAACAATAATTGAACTGATACACACAGTTAAAATGTTAATATATATGATACCCTGTTTATGCTCAATGCACCTGCTATACATAGTTATTTGAAGGTGTAATTATTTAGCCACTGTGAATTTTTCTATACAGTAAAGTGGAACAGCATTAATAAAACTTTTGAATTTGCTGGAGTAATACCTTAGCTCATCTGTATTACACCCTTAACTTACACCTGCTACCACAAGAAGAGCTAGGCAGCAGCTGTATATTTCACATTCATTACTGTATATGTGTGTTGACTGCTGTGCAAAAATGTTTAGTGTGTTTGTGCAGTGGAAGACCGCACATGTTACAATGTATCTTTTTTGAAATTGAGAATGGCTGTGTGTTGCGTGCAGGGTTTCTGGACCTGCAGGTGATGTGGAAGCTTGCTGACTGCCATGCAATGTTGCTAAGTATGTTTGTGTGATGGTCAGCAAAAAAATACAACAATGTATACTTTTTGAAATTGACAATGTCTTACTATTGTTTGTATGTGTTCTGGACCTCTAGATGTTGTGGAACTTTGCTGACCACCATGCAATGCCACTTAGCGTGTTTGCATGATGGAAGGCTAAAGATGTAACAATGGATTTTTTTATGAAAATGACAAGGTCTTCTTGTTGTCTGGGCCATTACACCATGTTTGTGCTGAGGTGAGCAATGCACAAACAAGATTAGCAAATGTCAACATTTATTAATATCGTAAAATAATGTTTAATGGGGTTGGAAGGGTGGCCTAATGGTTAAAGTGTTTGCCTTACAAACACAAGGTGTAGGGTTCGAGTCTCACAAGGGATAATTGGGCTAGGCTTAAAATGGCTCGCAAGGGCAGTTAGCTTAGTACTAACCTATGAACCTATGAACCTATGAACCTTCACTAAAAGATAAATGTGAGACTTGAACCTTGATCAACATATACTATGTGCTGTGTGGTTCATCATGTTTACTGGGTGTGCTACACACTTGATTCACAACTTTAATTTATGCTCTCTTTATCATAGAAGCAACTTCTATTAATCTTTATTTATTTTGTCATTTCACCATATTTGCAGTAAGCTACACTTTGCACAAATATTAATATTAAAAGAAAAAACATAAACAACATTATAAAATACTTGTTAACACACCTTACAGATTTTTACACAAGTCTGGTTTGATCTGTCAGCCTAACGAAACTACAAAACACACTATAAGTGTCTTATCTCTCTTTGTCACAGAAAAACAATGTTGCAGCAGTAATGCAAATCATTGTGCATAAAGCAAGTCCCATTTCCTCCATAGTATTAAACATACATATAATACTTGTACACTCTCAGTTGTTTGTACACATGTAGCTTACATATTTAGTGCAACGAGTAATCACAACCATTTATGAATGTTGTTTTCAACAATGCAGTTATGTCTTCACTTTGTATTGGTTCATTCTTCTCTTATCTGTGCCATACTCTCAGACATGCAAGCTATAGGGCATTTTGTATTATTGCCATTAAATTGTATGATACAATTATATGACAGTAAGGTACAGTCTTCAGCAAAGGGTGTAGAATTTGACTATTAGTGAACTAAAATGAGAAATGTGTGCTGTTCACTTCTATTTAAAAACTTCCCAACAGTTACTTCTACACTTTGTAAGTGTATCCTGGGTGACACACACACTGCAGGTAAGGTAGTTTGAATTGCTGCTGTCTTCCTTCTTCCTCACACTAATCATTCACAGTTGCAATCCATTAGCAAGTAACACTGAGGTGGTGCCTACACTATGTTTACACTTGTTACACAAAGTTAGATATTTGGGATTCAGCAATTCTAATGAGTCTACACCTCATTTGCATCTTCACTGTGCTCAGATGCCTGACTCTACACTATAAAAAGGTAACTATGTAGCTATGGAACTTGAAGGTGAGGAGAGTTGTGTATATGGAAAACACAGAAGATTGGTATTCATTTTGATTTATCTACACAGAAAGCTTCTTATCTTGTTAAGGTATAACTATATTTTTCAAGTACATGCTAGATATGTTAACATGTTACAAAGATATTAAACACACACACACACACACACACACACACACATATATATACATATATATATATATATATATATATATATATATATATATATATATATATATATATATGTAGGTCTGTATTAAATGAACAAAAGTTACAAGTCCCAAATGCTCATATGAGCAAAAATGCCGCAACTCGAAAGGGTAATTGTGGGGGGCTGCACCCCCCACACCCCCCACTAAATATATATTCCAATTCTGAGATCACAATACAGTGAAGAAAAGGAAACTAGCCTGATCTTCACTGTACTGCAATGAAAAAAAAAAAATATATATATATATATACACACACACACACACACACACATACACAGACACATTAGTAAATGTAACTTTTGGGGGTGTGGCTTGGATGGCATGCTGAAAGGAACAGGGTTCTTGAGATCTGCAGTCTTCATTTTTTTTCCTGACAGGATTTTTAATTTAATTTCACCAACAAAGACCTGGGGTCTATATTATATCAATGAATGCTTGAAACTGCGAACGCTGTATAATTGACCCAAACACTTCAAAAATCTAAAATGCTGAACACATGGATCAGTGATTTTTCAAAGGGAAAAATCGCTGATCTATAAAAAAAAAAACACAAACACAAACTAAAGGGGGAGGGCTTCGCCCCCACACCCGCAATGTAAAGGTCCTTGCCCCCACATCCCCCTACTTAAATATACTGACTCTGAGATCACACCAAACTGAAGGAAATGGCAAAGTCCCAAAAAAGGCCCAATGATTTTTTTTTTTTCCCTGGGAAAAAAAATCTCTGATCCGTGCTTTCAGAATTTCACCATTTTGGGTAAACACATTCAGTTAAACAGAATTCACAACTTTAAGAGTTCACTTACATGATAAGAACCCAAGTCCTGAAACTACTAAAATCAGATTCTGGAAGTCGTAAGCTACAAGTTGGTGTAATTTTTAAGCTAAAATGTTCATATTTCCTGTCAAACTTTCAAATAGAAGGGACGTTGAAACCACATTCACAATGGAAGATGAGCAACTCCAAGTTTTCTTAACAAGAAACTCTAATGAAGAAAGAAATACAGGCAATCCTTTTTACAGTTCAAGACATAGTGAGTAAAATAGAAAATTAAACTTAAAAGAAGATACCACCAAACAAATAACCTTATTAGATGAAGTCCTTAAACAACAAACTGCCCAGATTTCTGCTTTTGAAAAATCTGCAACAAATATAGACTCTAGGTTAACAGAAAGAGAGAAAAATATAGACTTTCTTCTTCATGAAAACACCAGACTCATTGAAAAGATAGATGCCATTGAGAATAGAACCTGGAGAAACAATATAAGAATCTATGCCATCCCAGAGCAGAAAGAGGGGGACAATATGATTAATTTCCTGACTTTTTGGATTCCTAAAATCCTAAGTCTACCTGAAGCACTATCCTTCGGGATAGAAAGGGTGCACAACTTCTGTATTCAGTAAAAACAGCCATCCAATATCTATTATTGTAAAATTTATATCCACTGAAGACAAATACCTTGTTTAAAGAACTGCCTGGTCTCTTGCTCCATTAAATGTTGGTGACCAAGCTGTTTTGGTTTGACAATGACTTTTCACCCTTGTAATGCCCAAAAGAAGAGCAGGTGTCCCTCTAATAAAATCATTAAAATGGGAAGGAATCAAGGCACAACTCATATTCCCAGCAAGAATAAGACTATCCCTGCGAGTAGGAAAGAAAACTTTTGACTGTCTCGAAGAAGCATCCTCATTTGTCCAAAATAAGAACCTTTTAATTCAATCTGAACCCATGAAGCTTGTGCCAGGCGCAGGCGTAGTGTAGGCAGTATAATGCCAAATATGGCCACCGAGTGATTCAGGTATGATCCAATTCCACATGCACTACCAGCGTACGCCAGATCTGCGCAGCCCTCAGGTATGCTAATCACCCCATGTGCAGTACTGCACCATGCAAATTAAGGTACATAGTGATTCATTAAGTGGTGCAGGCATAGCGTAAGCCCACAGAAATGTAAACCAAAAAAAAAAAAACGGTTTGCATTTTGCCAAACAGAACATCGTAGCTATGAAAGCGGACCAGACTCATGTATTACAAAGTTAACATATGCCAATGGCTAAATATACAGCCAATGGCATAAGAAACAATGCACAACACCTAAAAAACAACATTTAATGTCATGTCCACAGTAACGCAAAGTTCAACTGCAGGGCATGTGTGCACAAATGAGAACACAAGGAAAATATATACAAATGTCATAAAATCGCAATGTAATACAAATCATGATTTCACCATAATACTCAATGGTATGCATGGTACACCACAATCAAGCTGCAAGGGTTGCTAAGGGTCTGTAATAGTGTTCAGCACAGTAACTATGAATTAGTAGTCAATGCTATGCAAATGAGGCAAGTAATAGTGAATCGCAAACGTCCCGCCGGACTACAGCGCTACAACACCGAGGAGTGGTTTGGAGGTATACATGACATCAGAAGTGGGGTGTGCCACCGCAGCTGTAAGCACATTGGAGCAATGCAAATCCGGCCTGCCCATTGCTAAGCAAAGCCACAGGATAGGGGTGGGGATGTAGGTATAGCATCGTTTAGCTGAGAGCACATATGGTGCCTGAAAGCGCATGTGTATGTGGATGAAAACGTGCCCGAAACCCGGTAAGTGGACGCACGCACTGCGCACCATAGCTCAAACAGGAAGGTTAGGGGAAGAAAATAAGGAAATGCCACAGTAGGGTTATTGGAGTACAACTGAGCAATTAACACCTATTAACTCACAGTGGGCAATCAACGGCAGCTAACAAGTCTGCTCGCAACAAACTGCAGAACAGGATAGGGGAGGTGTCGTATTGCAAAGAAAAGAGAACTGTCATAGCAGAGCAAAGCAAACCTGCAGTAGATCGGCCATAGAACACCTTTCGCAAGATAAGCCAGGTTTTGGAAAGTACAAATGAAAGCAGGCTGCTGGATGTATGCCAGAAAATGGGAGGGGAAATGTTAAGAAATGTTACGGGAAGGGCAAGAGGTAATCCACAGCAGCTAAATGTAATTCAACAACAAAGGCACCACAATAGCAGTACCTGTGGTAAAACACATAAGATACCCTGTAGCTCCGATTGTACATACATATCCTATGACAACATCAGTGTTCACAGCACAATAGTATAAAGTGTGAAGACACCTCACACACACCTGTGTATTCACAAACACTGCACCATCGGTGTAAACAGACGGGGAATTTTTACAATATACATGTTGGGATCTGCCATAGCTGTGATTCATCAGCATGTGTTAGAGACTGAAGGTGTTGTGGAGGATGATGCTGACAACCACCACAGGCCCCGGAGGAGGAGAAGAGTGTTCAGACCAAGGGTAACCTACCAGGGGCTACATGATCTGGAGATAGTAGAGTGTTACAGGGTGGACAGGGGCATCTTACAGCAAATAGTTGAGCTGTGCCAGCCACGCCTGAGATCCAGAAACAACAGAGGGGAACCCATCCCAGTCGACACGAAGGTATGTGTAAGCTTGCAAATACTAGCCACAGGTACCTTTCAAAGGCCAACTGGAGATATAATGGGATCTCACAGGCATCAGCAGCCAGGGTACTACACCAGTTCCTGGATGCCATGTTACCACATGCCAATGAGCATATATACTTCCCCCGAACTCTTCCACCATGTGGCACACTACCCAGAGGTACTGGGTGCGGTAGATTGCACACACATACATATCAAGTCACTACCCGGTGAGCATGGTAAGCACTACATAAACCACAAGGGATTCCACTCCATCAACTGCCAGGTCATGTGCAATGCCCAGTTCATTATCATGGATGTGTGTGCTGGCAGTCCTGGAAGCTACCATGACTCCAACATCTGGCATGCCTCACAGCTGTATCAGGTATTTGTCAGGGGGGGACATCCCACATGGCCACCTTGTGGGGGATGCTGGCTATGCACTGGAGCCGTGGATGATGACTCCCATCAGAAATGCACACACACCCATGAAAGCACGCCATAATGAGGCACACGCACAAACCAGAATCATCATAGAGCATGTGTTTGGGATGCTAAAATCACAGTTCCATTGCTTGGACATATCTGGTGGAGCCTTGCAGTACTCTCCAGGAACGTGTGCCCACATCTTCATAGTATGTGCCATGCTACATAATATGATCCTGCGGAAACAGCTGCAGCAGTAACAAAATGGTGAAGGCCCTCACAGCCCATTGCAATTGCCAAGGCCATCACAGGCACAGAGGGATTCAGACCACAAACACCCTGTGCCAGCCCCAGTAGGCAGATGAAGGCATGCCCAATATGCCCATTCCTTGGCAAAGAGGGAACGTATAGCACATACACTGACAGTGTAGGCTCCTATGGACTGACTCACCTCTCCACCTGCACACACAGTAAACTGGATGGCACACACACACGACCACCTGTAAATTGTAATGTCTAGGTGGCCTACTGTGTGAATCCTACATAGGCAGCCCTCAACCAAATCACACACAACAGCTATTGGAACAAGGAATGTCAGCACCTGAACAGTACACGCACCTAACAGCATATGTTGATACTGTATGTACAGGTTCCTAGGTACATCGGCAGGTACATGCCCGATTGTCAGAGGCCATTCATCAATCAAGGCAAACAGTGTCTGCTGTTGCCACCACATCGATTAACCAACTGTCCCTCAGAGGAACAGAGCCAGTTTTGGGATCCATGTATGTAATCACTGTTCCCCACACACTCTGCATGGATTCCCTGGTGTATTAATGAGGGGCTCCATATAATGTAATCAGGGATGTAGTGGCAAAGCATGCGGAGTACCCATGACAGGTATCTGTCACCCCAGCATGCTCCACCTATGGTTGTGTGAAGGTGTAGCACATTATAGTGTATGACTCACTGTGACATACATTCCCAATGCTGGAGCACATCCATTAAACATCACTTGGACATACCATTAATAGGTCTCATCCATATGTAAACTAACTGAGTTACACATTTGATTGCAGTATGGAGTAACAGCTGTACTACAGTCCACATACAAAACACCATAACACGTGTACAAATCCCAGATACCCAAGTGGTAAATGCACTGACTGTCGTGCAAGTTCCCGGTTCCACGTCCTGCAAGGGATGTTACGTAATCCCGAAGGCACGAATAATGGATGTTGGATACAGGTCATCAGATCAGGTTTAGCACATGTTAGCGGGATTATGCATTGGCAAGTGCTGGTAAGCGTTGTTTAAACATGACTATACGGATATGCGTGAAACAGAGTTAATCCTTGCTGAATATCGTGCAGATCATGGTCAACAGTGTCCAGAAAAGGTAAAACTAGCATTATTCACCCCTGTACTAATAGTGCCTGCTCTGGAAGGTAAAATGACTACTGCCAGGAGTAGAACATGCAATCATGTACACAATCACTTAACACTAAGCTACCCGAGATGTACCAACGGCAGGTGTGTATTGTGACAGGTTAAAACACAAATGTGTGGAGCCCAGGAAACAGTATACACTGTCATGTACACAATGGAAGGTGTGTTCTCCCTCTCACTCTCTCTCTCTCTATATATATATATATATATATATATATATATATATATATAGATAATAGAGATAGAAAGGGTGATAGAGAGATATATGTTGATATATACGGATTCGCCTATATCTGCAAATATATAGATAGGTCAACGACATGTACACAACCATGGAGGTACAAATAAATAGGGTACTGCCAACTATCCAATGTGTCACATATCGACACGCGTAATCACGATGCTTAAAGACCGAAAGACCACAGTACCGGAACACTAGAACCGCGTGTAATATTATCGCGACGTTAAGGGACATTTACTTATCGCTGCCGGTGTGGTGGTCCAGGTAGGTACTGTGTTCAACTGTATTTGTGATTGCTGTAGTCTGTGTATGTGTGTGTTGAGGGTGCCATGTGCATTTCCGTGGGACTGTAATGTGTGTGTGTGTGTTTGCATCATGTGTCTGTTAGTGCTAACTTGGAGGTAGATCATTATGGTAGGTGTGGTCATAGCTGGCCATAGGCATACGGTTACCACCTGTCCCACTTTAAGAGGGACAGCCCCTCCCTGGGCCGTTGTGTCCCGACAAAAAATATTAAAAAAGGGCAAATGTCTGAGATTGCAGGACATAATTATGTCCCATATATTATGTAATAGTTGCATCAAATAGTTATTCCTGTATCTAAAATACATAAATGTTACATGAAACATGATAAGTAGCTAAAGTGCTACAAGAATAAGTATGTATTTAGGATAAAAGTATGTCCTATCCTGTGTACTGACCGTGGGTATGTGTCAGCCTGTAAACACCGATGTGTGTCCTGCAAATGTCCCACTATGGCCATTTGAAAAGGTGGCAACCCATGCCAAAGAGGTTCAGTCACCAACACAACTGCAATGAGTGCAAATATCTGTGACAGAAATACATGAAACAGCTGTCATTTAGTAACATTCCCTTACATATCAATGTATATCCAGAGGTATTGAAGTATCAACCTAACCTGCATGCTATATAGGAACCAATTAACAATGGCTCAATGTATAAGCCTGTAACAACCATAGTTTTAGTCTACTAAATGATAGGTCTTCAATTAGGGAAGGAGCCCACACACATATATGGAATATGTAGAAATGCAGTCCCCACAAACCTGTATATGCTATGTACACCCACCTACATCTCCCCCACACCTGAAACAATTGCAATACTGACTGTAATAACATCACAAACATCCACTCACTCAATTACATCTGCAGAAGCGTTAACATACCTTGTGAGAGACACATTTGTAATGGTGCCATGTGAAATCGTAGCTGTTGTATAATGGAACAGACAGCGATGTTACAGGTTTGGTTCGCAATCGTCCCTTATCAGACGGTTGAGATGACAGGTACACTCACATGTAGAACCACATACTCTAGCCATCACACAAAATCCACGGGGGACATGAATTCAAAATATCCGTGTCTCTCCAAATAGCAGTTGCAATTCTTTACAACAAAACACATACAGGACGTCTCCCCAAAGGTAGGGTAAAAGGGCAACGCCCAAGTGGAGAATTCAATTATACCCCACTGTTGCTGCGTAATTGGCGAATGGAGTAGCTGCACAGCAGATGTATATGTAATAATTTACTCAGGAACACCAATTGGCAGCAGGATACCACATGTTACAGGTACCGACATATATAAGGATGCTTGCCATACATTCAAACCGTATGCTCATACCATAGAACCGTTTAAACAGTAAAGGTGTAAGAGAGATATTTATGAAGACTCAGAATGCTAACAAGGTATATAGAACACTCAGTATGTTAGTGTATGTAGAGCCTGTTTTGTATTAATTAAAGTGTACGCAATGCATAAAGTGGGGAAAAGGTATTATGTAGTGATGTCTTGTTGAGCATAGTAACGCTTGTAGAAATTGTGTGTCCTGCTGTGGGCCACAAGGTAAACATCTCATACACCACAAGGGATGCTACATGAGGGCTTTAAACACAATTCCACACCACCCGCCGACGGTGGTAGGGTTTGTCCAACAAGTACGTGCCATAGCAGGGGATAGTATATGTTGATATACTGTCACAGTAGGCATGTGTATGGGCATATAATGAGAATAACATGCCTAAGGTGGCCCTGCTGTGCAAGTATGCTTTTCATTATGGGATAATGTTTAAAATATGTGTAATGTACAGTATTGTAGGTAGATATGTCAGATATTTTACACAACATAACTGTTATATCATGCAAACAAAAGGTATCGTCTATTGTCATGTACAATACACAATAACAGGATACATATGGCTTGTAGTCACGGGACACTGTAACAGCATGATAGGTAATTGAAATGGAAGAGCTACTCAATTATCCATGCACAAGAGACATGTAATAGCTTCACAGGTTCATAGTGAGGTACTATGCTGTCTGGCCAAGTCCATGTGTAAGCCCAACTACAGTGTTTTCACCGGTGGCACCTCCCTAGGGTAGTGTCCTGTCTGTGAACAGCAGAGCCATGTGTTACCTGCACCTGTGTACAGTACAGCCACTGCAGTGATCCCTGGCGTACATGTGTGTCTCCCATCCACCCATCGAGGTATCTCATAAAGAGTGCTAGTGAGTGTCCCTGCTTGATGTACATAGGAATCATATTCCAAAGCATGGTGAGTGTCTGGTTCGGAATGTATCCCTCAAGCACGTCCCACTCATCATTGCATTTGTGCACATATCCATGAGCATGTCGCTCTCAGTGGCTTTTGCTTATGTTGCTTCTGTGGAATATATTCATAAATATTGTTGTGGACATGGGCCCTGTATGTTCAGCAGCGGTCACCCCTGAGTATGCAGTATGCAAATGTGTACAGTCGTGGTGTCCGCATACGTCATCCTTCAGAGGTCAATAATCCTCATGGTGTGTTAATGTTGTGATAAGTAAAGCCGTTGCTGTTCTGTAAGGTACACCCCAAAAGGGGTGTTGTACCCTTGAACGTGTGTCATACGTCAGGAGTATAGAGGTACAATGGGTGCCTTTGTTCCAGCTACAAACCCATTACAGATAAGGGTGGCCACATAGAAGGATATCCACGCCACATTGGCAATATGGTTATCAAAGGAGTGGGTGCTATATACGTGTGCACTAAGATCCTGTATAATGTCACATGTATGTAGGGGACTACCACCTATGTGATAGTCAGTGGGTGATTGGTGTAATCCAAAGGGGGTGTCTATGCACCTTGTGTCATGCAGCTTGAGGCCATGTTATTGACTTCAGGTATCCGTCACAGTGACACCCTTATGGAGGGTGTCTGTATCAGCTGGTGGATCAATCATGGCTCCTTGTTTGCAGTCGTCTGGAAACCTATTCAGGGAAAGTCCCTCTTTGCTAGCCTGTACCTCAGGGAAGCATATACCGAACATGAGGGGCCCTATTACCGACGACTGTGGTACGCCAGGTGTAACTGAATTACAGTAGGTACTATGGTATGCTACCCTCATTGTGTGGGTCCTGTCCATGAGCCACTTTGCATAACATCCCGAGTCGTAGGGGTCGATGTGCAGGTGGATGTGCATGTAGTCAATACCAGAATGAAGAACGGTGCTGAAAGCCAATGAGAGGACAATGTAGGCTGTGTGGACCCCCTTACCATCATCAACTATCCTGGTAACTGTATCAAAGGAGTCCACCAGTTGTAAGAGCCATGGTCTGGCCCTAACAAATCCAACCTGGGTGGCATCAAAGGTTTGGAGCCCACCAATGTCTCTGTGAATGACTTCCATGATGATGTGCCCCATAGCCTTGCAGAACAGTCCAGTCAGGCATATAGGGCAATAGTCCCTTGGGTTCATTGTGGCACCACCTGTGTGGAGTGTGATAACTGTTTCTGTGCACCATTCAGGGGCCACAATGTCTGATACAAGGCTATTAGTGAATCTGGTGGCCAAGTGGGGAGCCATGTCATTCTGAGGTTTGTGTAAATCGCAGCCTGGGATGTTGGATGGTCACATGGAGTCTGTGTTTCAGGCCTTAGAGAGTGCAGGTTGGAACTGCGTAGTTGTGACCACAGGGACTTTGCATTGTTCCCGTATGGATTTTGGCCCTGAAGGGAGTGAGAGAGTGTAAAGTTAGCATTGAACCTATCTGCCAGGATGTTGCCAATATCAGCTGGTTCTGTATTGTTCCTGCCTAAACGTCGTATGTCAGAGCAGATGTGGGTATTGCCATCAAGTACTGACATACCTCCATAATGCTTTGTGGTAGTCCTTGGAATGTGTCGCAGTAACGTTTACGTAGCTAGCTTTAGAGGATGTGATAAGGAATCCCGGATTCCTACTGAGGCTGACCAGTGAGCTACCCCACCCATGGGATTGTACTCCACTTTGCAACAGCCCCCACCTTTTGTTGTACATTATGTCCATGGAACTGGACCCCCAAAGTGGCATCCATTATCTGGTGGGTACCATCATGGCTCTGTTTGGGATAGCATGATCCATGCAGTTGTGCAGTGCTAATGAAGTGCACTGGTGTATGTTTCAGCGTCTGAAAGTACATTGTCCATCTGCACGGGTACCATGACGTTTACTACCGCTGTCATAAGACGTCTGAAGTAGGCCTTGTAGAAATCTTGTACTGTGTATTCCGTGAAGGGTGTGGTGCCGGGATGTGGATAACAAGGGTGATTAGCATATGTTCGGACACTACCAACGAGGGGATAACCCCAGGTGTGGAACACTAGTCACATGCTGGTAATGTCCATGTCTGGGATATTGTTGGTCTTGGTGGTGTGTATGGGTTGATCCAGCCGAGTGGAGGTTATGAATCCCAGAAAGCACTGGCTGAATGCGTCGGTACCTGAGTAGGTATCCCAGTTAAGTGTGGGGTAGTGTCAGTCTCACATCAGTAGTACCTGTCAGAACCCTACTGTCCAGTACACCAAGAAATGAGGGCCGGTAACTGTGGGGTATGTTGTTGAATTTGTAGCAAGTTACAATGTGTATAGCAGTTCTGGCCACAGTTAGTTGCACGTGGATCACCTCTGATGCATTGTGCTAAGTAACCAGCCTGGAGGTGTGTACATCCTTGTGAAATATGGACACACCTCCGCCGTGGGTGTTCCGGTCCTGGTTACCTGACTGAAAGGTGTAGTCTGCATATAACCTGTCAGTGCAGGTGTGCTCTCCGGAGCCTAGAGGCAGGTCCCAGTCACTGCAGAGATATCGAAGTGGTCCATTATAAGGAGTGCCTCGCCTGAGTGTGTTAGAGATGAAGATGTCAAGCATTGATTAACATTACCCCAAGTTTTGCTTGCCTGTTCCAGTTCTGGTGGTGAATGTTATTGGAAACTGTCCAAGACAGACAGTATAGGAGCAGCAAGAGCCTTACATGTTATCTGTAATCCCAGGGCTGACAGATGCAGGTCATCTGTGCCAAAGCATCATGTGTTGTTGACCATGTCATTCAAAGCAGACAGATACCGGATGCCTGTGGAATGACAGCAGAAGCATAGGCAACTGTTGAAGTGAAACATTCAGTCGTTGTACAGTGGTATCAGTCTGGATGAATGCAGAATGCTTCTCAGGGCTTGGGCGATACCTTCTGGGCTACAAGACCAGAGAGCTATTGCATGTCCCTGCACATGTAGTCCAGGAAGTTACATCTCAGGGCAGTCACACTAACATGGAGAATGACAGTCAAATTGTACCTGGTGAGGTGTGGCATGGGTGCATAGGTTATGTTGCGGATCCTGTTACTCGACAGCCAGATGTAAGCGACTATCGCCTTGTGTAGCCTGCTGAGTGGGACATCAGTGTGACCGCCTACAGAGTCACCTATGACTAGTGTGTTGAGTATGTTATAACACCCTATTGGCTGTAGTTGATGGGCACACATGAGTCTGTGGGCTATAAGTGATTGGTGTTGTGTTTGGTGATGGGGGCTGCCTCTGTTGCCTAAACAGAGAGTATGGAGAGGTTCTGCAAAAGTCGTAGTCATACTATGTGTGTCCTGTGGTGGTGGAGATCTAGTGAGACTATGTGATGAGTGGGGTGTGTTGCAAATGTTTAACATCCCCACATGAATGTCAGGTTCAGTCTGGGTTGGTGAGAGCATTACCCCCAGCATGGCTACATATGTACATCTCCCACAGGCTGTAGTGTTGTATGTTGGGAGGTGAGCATTGACTGTGTACATGAGACAATTGCTCTATTGCCTCATGTTTGCCATATTCATCACATAGATAAGCAATAACACTGGTAAGTGACACTTGGACATGCCTGTATATTCAACCATGTCTCACAAGATATGTGAGTGTGTGTACAACAGCTGTTGTACTGTAAGCAAGCTGGAAATGTAAGGACAGACAGTGTACTTGTAAGAAATGAGTTGGAATGGGTGCTATAGTAATTAGTAGCTCATGAAGTGCTTACATGTTCTGAACAAGTGCTGAGCATGAATATGCAATACAGATAGGGTGTTGGATAATATAAACCCACTGCAACCCACAAGTGGAGACGCCAGTCATAATTGGAGGCACTGCACTATTACCCTGCTGAGTATGGTCTGCATGTCTATGAACCTTTATCAACGTAGATGTTAGCAGTACAGATGTAGATGACAGTACGGATGATTTCACACTGCATAGCATACCTGTGACAGGTCATAGGACATCATCACCCATACTGTGTTCCAGCTACACTGAGTATACTAGATGTACCTTCGTATGTCACAGGAGTGACCAGTGGCCTGTTGACAGAAGCAACACTACAAAAGGTGTGTGAGTGACATGAGCATATCACACCAGTGGCAGCTACAGTAAAACAGGGTTAATGTTTTGTACTCCCCCCTCATTGTAGCCCATACCACACAGACAAATGGGTGGCATCTGCATATGTAAGGATGTGAATGGCCATGACCTAGGAGCAATAGCTGTCTCAGTGTTGTAGACAACATAGAGAATGGGTTTTGTGGGTGAGGTGCGTGACATATGTGCACAATCAGACAGCTGCTAATAGCATTGTCACTGCTAGATGAAAAACCCTGTACCCATTAACTACCACCTAGGCAGCAGTCAAAATTATGGACACTGTGTGTAAGGGATGGTGCTGTGCAGTTCACCTCCCTGAGCTGCTGACATCTCCAGCCTATTAGGTAGTCATATGAGGCACCCATGTCATGACAGGGTGCCATCCATGAGCATGGAGATCATTGGACAGGCATACTCAGCACTCGGGTGACCAATATTGGATCACATATCACCTTTAAGGGGTATTGGCCATGCGTGGATGGGCAATACCAGCCTTCACAATCCTCAGCTCCACTATGCAGCATGCTGGCTACCTTGCATAAAGACATGTGCTACACTGTTATGTTGGACATGCTACACGTACATATCCTAATCTGAAAGACATACGTCATGGACAGCCACCATCCTACTACAAGGATCACCACATGCTGGACAGATCCCTGTGCCATACATGTTACATACTCCTGCCATACCATGCAACCCTGTCCATCAAAGCTGCACGTCATCTCTGTCATACATGGTCCGATCACTGCATGGTAGATGTATCATTAACTGTCTGGATCAGTAATGTGGCACTGATGCACCTGGCAGTGGTAAAATGGCTGTCAGATACAGCTAGAAAACCTTGCCCGTACATGCTATAGTTGATAACCATCCCTGTGAATAACGTCTGGCTAGCCATTGTCCCATGTCTATCACATGTGGAACACAGGCGATACGTGGCAGGACACTGAACTGCTGTACAGTGCCGTGTAGATGTATATGGCAAAACACATGCATGTAAAGGTTTCCGTGCGCATGTGTGCATTGTCACTGCTCATGTCCATTAAGGCAGTGTAATGTGTTGATATGGGACATATACACAGCATCAACGTCAACAGCATTACTGTGGACACATCCAGGCATGTGCTGATAGGTAAGAACACCAGTACAGGCAAACAGACATGCCCATATCAAGACAGCATTCACATGGAGTATGAGCAATGTAATGAGGTGACACACATATATGGTGATGACATCCAATGCACAACAGATGTTACGTGTGTGTGACACAAACATGTCAGTCATGTTAGTGTCATGACGATTTGCAAAGATAGTTATCTTTTCTTATCTTATCTGTTCATATGTACTAGATTTAATACAAATGTATTTGCAGCTGCATCTCTGTACATCTCTGTGATACTGTGACCCATCTCCATCATTATGTCTTCCAGATAATGCCTCGTTCATGCCTGTCAGCATATAGCCACCTGGAGGATGATGCCCTCATACCGTACCTTCATGATAACTATGAGGTGTTGTTCAGCCATGTGCCACAGCCTGCCCAGCAGCATAATGACCTGTGGCAGGAACTTTGCAGGAGGGTTAATGATGTGGGTGGCCATAACTGCACCTACCAGCAGGTGGGCAGACACTGCACGGACCTGATACGACATGCGAAACAGAGTGCCAATGCAATCGCCAGGGAACAAGGTGGAACAGGTGGTGGGCCACCAACCCAGCCCCCACTCACACCCACCGAGGAGCTACTGGCCAGCCTGGGGACACCCTCAGAACAGCATCCACAAACACTAGCTGCCATCGTGGAGGTGGGTGTCTCCCAACCACCGAGTTTGGAGTTGCCTGGTAAGACACTACTGCACATATGACTATTATATCCCATTTAGTTGCATGTGTCCCTGTACAATATGTAATGTAACATCAGGTTTTACCTCATATCATGCATTCCGGCCCCAAAATCCGGACAATACCAAGAAAGGAGGGGGGTATCCATATTCATCAAGGACACCCACACCTCAAGACTGGTGGCAATGCACGATGCATCGGAGACCATCCAGGTGCAATTAACCATAGGCAAGACTGCTCTGCAAATTGTAGCATGTTACAGGCCACCCTCACAAACTCAGGAACCTCACATGGCCTTCCTGAAAACACTAGAGGGGATAAATGTATCACCAAACACCATCATACTAGGTGACTTCAATTACCCTAATATAGACTGGGAACACTACTCAAGCCCAAACACCCTAGCCCAAAAGTTCCTGGAATTCATAAACTCAAATGCCATGGAACAACTAGTTACCATCCCACAAGAGGAGATAACATACTTGACCTCATCATCACGAACATGGGAGCACAATGTTCAACACCGAAGTATACCCCTCACTGGTGAGATCAGATCACAAACTAATCTCACTGGAGGTCCTCATCCCACCCCACCTGAAATAAAAAGACCACAGTAAAGAACTTCTCGAAGCCGACTTCACACTTCTAAAGACTAGTGTGGTCTCCTTTAAGGCCCGAGCCGGCGGGAAAACAGTACACAAGCCGCTGAATCACTTACAAATGCCTTCTACCAGCACCTGCAGGACTGCATGGATAAGGCAATCCCAAGCAAAACAAAGACTCTTTGTACCAAAGGCAAGCGTCCAGTCTGGTGGACCCCAGCCATAAACAAACTCTACAACAAAGGAGGAAGCTACTACAAGATAGAGCAAAATCCTTAAGGTAAGACACCCTTGATCACTATAAGTAAAAACTAAGAGCTCTCATAAAATCATCCAAAGCAAATTTTGAGAGAAAAATAGCTAAAGACTCAAAAGACAATCATAAGGCCTTCTTTAGCTATGTTAGAAACCTGGGAGGAAACTCCCAGATATGCTCAGAACTAGTTCAAAATGATGTGAAGATTACTGATCCTACAGACATTGCCAACATACTGGCTGACAGATTCAGTGCAAACTTCTCCCCCTCCCCCAAAGGAGAGATATCTATACCAACGATTGCAGCCCCCAAACATCTCCAACGCCCAAGTGAGAACTGCTCTCCAAAGCAAAAACACAGCATCCATGGGACCTGATGGTGTCCCTGGCTGTGTGCTCCACGAACTCAATGAGGAATTAAACCCACAGCTAGGACAGCTGTTTAATCAAAGTCTTACCTCTGGATACGTGCCAGGAGTGGCGCACTGCAACTGTGGTCCCACTTCACAAAGGCGGTGCCTCCACCGACCCTGGAAATTACCGCCCATTAGCTTGACAAGCCTTATCTGCAAAGCCATGGAGGATCATAATGGACCTCATAAATAAAGACATAGGAATTTGCAGACTTTGGATCCAACCCAGTTTGGCTTTGTCAAAGGCAGATCATGCCTTTTAAACTTGGTTGACTTTTTGGAAACAGTCACCAAAGCCATTGATGAGGGAAAGGCAGTCCATACAGCCTACCTCGATCTGGCGAAGGCCTTCGATACAATACCCCACTCGGGTATCATTGAAAAACTCATCAGCTTAAATATTAACCCATACATCACAAGATGGGTTGCAAACTGGCTGAGTGACAGAACCCACAGGGTCAGAGTTGCTGGCGCCATGTCAGACTCAAAGCCTGTCACAAGTGGTGTCCCACAGGGCTCAATCCTGGGCCCACTCTTGTTTGGCATCTACTTCTCCGAAGTACAAGCAAACACAGGAGGGTTATGGCTGACAAAGTTTGCAGATGACTGCAAACTGGCCATAGTAGAAAACACATCTGACACAGATATCCTTCAGAAGGGTCTCACAGAAACGGATAACTGGTGCCAGAGCCATGGCCTAAAGTTAAATGCCAAAAAATGCATAGTCATACCCTTTGGGAAAAACAAGGTTACCCCTAGCTACCAAATAGGTGGCAATCCACTGAGCACAGAAGAAGTTATCAGGGACCTGGGGACCCAGGTTGATAGTAGTCTGTCATTCGACACCCATGTAGCTAAAGTAGTTAGGAAGACCTTCTACATTGCCCACCTTATCATGAAGGGATTCTCATCTAGATCAAGGGAGGTAATTGTCTCCCTCTACTCATCACTCATCAGACCAATGATTGAGTACAATGCCCCATTCGAATGTATCTGACCCGACACTTGCAGCAGCTGGAGAGGCCACAAAAGTTCCTCACCAAAGGATAAAGGGTCTCAAAATCTGTCCTATGCTGCCCGACTGAAAGAACTCCAGCTCTATTCAGTCGCCACCGCTTGCTCAGAGGTGACCTTTGCCTAACATACAAGGCCATGTCAAACCCAGATTTGATGAATATGCTTCACCTCAAAAAATCTAGATCCATCAGAGCCACAAGGCGGAGACTTAAACCTCGACACGGGTATTAATAGGACGTGCTGGAGGGATAGATTCATCACCCAAAGACTCCCTATGCTGTGGAACAAAATCCCGGTATATGTGAGGCAGAGCACCTCGCTGGCCTTGTTCAAGAGAAATCTTGACCAATGGATGGGAGATCGCAGATATACCCCAGGGATTACCTCAGTGTCACTGCTCGACAGAGGCACAGCAAAATAATGGGTATAGTTCCCCATACTAAAGGGGTGGCGTAAGCCACAAAACGATGGGCTAGGCTTGTAAATGCCCTCGGGCAGATAGCCTAGTATGAACCTATGAACCTATGAACCTATATGCAAGGTATGTTTACACACATGCCGCATACTATAGTATGCTACCCTGTGTATGCACACATGTGCTTACTATATGGTATTGTACAGGTTAATGTGTTAACATGCACAGTGCACCCTGTAGCTGTCATACAGTCATGGATAATGTTCAAACTGCTGTGTCACCCCTATACAGGTACCTCTGGCATGCCGCACAGACATCAGTCTGTTGCAGGTGAGACAGTTATCAGTATCAGGCATGTTAATGCATAGATCTGTTCACCATGTGGCCAGTTAACACATGTACACATAATGTATGGTCCAGTCATGATATACAGGTCACATCTGTCATCAATCACACTGGCTACCCATGTGCAATATATACAAACTAAATGAAACACCGACATGAAACCACAGTATCTGTCATTGCTAGATGAGTGGAGAGATGTGCATGCAATGGTGGAGGTGTTGTTCAATGTAGGCATATGTACTATACATTGGAACAACACATGTGTGCTACGCAAACAGTACCACACAGTGTGCTGGGATATGGGCAGCCCACAGGATTCACCATTGTGTAATATGCCCCTGCAATGGGTGCACACATTGTGATGTGCCATCTGACATGTCCCAGACATGTAGTGTTCCGGCTGCAATATTGTCTCACTATCCCATAATACATATCCCACATACCAAACATACAACCCTTTGTCTGCATAACCCTGTAGACAGTGATGTATCTGACATCTATGGGTGTATGTCTTATGGGACAACACAGACATGTGAGGCAGATGGCCATCACAAACATTTGGCCAACACATGTTCACACATGGCCATGGAGGATGGCCAGAGACATATAGCAACACACAGTAGATGTGATGTGTATACACCCTGTTGCACATTGTCCACACATGGTCCGACTATAGCCTTTGTTGAATGGTTATATAGTTGATGTGGAACACTGGGCATCCTAAAACCCTGTGCACAGCTTGTGGAGGTGTCACTTAATTCGACCATATAAGATGTGTTGAACATCATGACTGTGTTATAGCATGACAGTAGTCACCTGTACAGCTTCCACAGACATAGACACCACATCAGGCCACAGACACTGTACATTTCCCTTGCTGCTGTTGGACATCACTGTCAAATATGCACCTCGTGTGTGTGGTACAGAAATGTCATGTGGAACATGGTGTATTGACAAGTCTGCCATGTGTGGGCACGGTTGGCAGGCAGCTAAGACATTTTAGTAGTTGTGCAGGGGTGTCATCCATAGGTCTTCCAGTGACCTGTCACATGACACAGCATGGTTTAGTGTGTATACACCTCAGTGACGTGGGTCACAATCCACAGTAGTTATGTAATGTGTATGCACGCAGTCATGGCTATGCACTGTGTGTGTATTCCACACTGTATAGCAATAAATACGCCTCATGATGCCATGCAATGGCACAGTGTCTGTACTTCACACTGTATAGCAATGAGACACCTCATACTACCCTTTAATGCTCATGCACATCTGCTAAAAGTGCATTCTATCTGTAGGGCATAAAGACAACACTGCAATGTGATTACCATCACACTGCTGTATATGTGTCAGGACACCATTATGTCAGACATGTATGCATGTCAATGCACACATCAGCAGATTACATGTCATACTACATGTTAATGTCAAGGTCACATCAGCCATGTGTACTGTTAACCTGTGCTGGTCCACATGGTGTATCACAGGGATGCATGCTTATTACCATCATTGTGTGAACTGCATGGCTTCTGATATGACACCTGCTTGCTGTTGTGTGCAACCCAGGGATGTATGCTAACTACCACTATTAATGTCTGAGCTGCATGCCGTCTGCTGTTTCACATGCATGCTGCATGCCGTCTGTCAAATCACATGCATGGTCTGTTTGTGTGTCTGTGTCTGTGTCTCTGTCTGTGTGTCTGTGTCTCTGTCTGTCTGTGTGTCTATTGTAATGTAGAGTCTTTCTTTGCATTCACAGGTGATGTAGGTGCGTTACCCTCCTGTGGTCCATCTGATGTTAGTGTCCCCACAGATTCTAGCAGTGATGAACATATGCATGAGGTACAGGCAGGGTTGTCAGGGGCTGAATCTGTGCCAGTGGTTGCCATCCCAGCTATATCCCCCTCTTCCCTGCTCACAGTTCTCATGCCAACACATACTCCATCACCAGTGGCCATAGAGGAAGGACAGTCAGTGTGTGTTAGCTTGGAACAGGAACGTGTGGTGGCTACAGAAGGTGTGTCTTTACACCATGGTGTCAGTGTAATGACTGCAGATGTGCCACACAGGCATGTGGCCAGTGCTGCTCGTAGGAGGACCTCTGGCAGACATGCACCTGCAGGACAGAGTGCAGCAGCTGGTGTCACCAGATGCATGTTTCAGACTGTAATGGTGGCACAAGCACGTGCTGAATGGCAGAACAGAGAAGGGCAGAGGCTTCAGAGGGCTGCTATCCGTTCTTTAAATGACAACATCCAGGCATTGGCAAATGCTCAACAGCAGATTGCTGATGTTCTGGACAGGCAATTGGGTGACATGGTTGGAATCCTTGACCGTGGCATGGCAATCCATGAGCGTGAACTGTCTGTGCTGGAACATCTGGTAGGAGTGAGGCATAGGCCACGTGGACGTAGGCCAGCTATACCACCTGGTGCAAATCAATGTGAACGAGCTACCTCGCATGCCCGCTCCCACAGTGCTGGTTGCAGTAGCAGTGCAGCTGGTGCTCTGCTGTCCACACCAGGACACAGAAGGCCACGTAGACATGGCCCTGGACGTTCCCAGCATGGACACAGTTCCAGTGGACATGTGTCATCGGACAGTAGCCAATCTGTATCTCTGCCTGGTAGTGCCCGTACAACCCCTGGCAGGCACAGGTCACTTGGCCGTGGCCGGACACAGTGAGCTGTACATCCTGGTCTGTACAATCTTGAGCTGTCAATAATACCCCTGTGCAGGCCGGACACATGGCAGAACTGTGTGCACACATACACGGACACAGCAGAAACATCTGTAGGGCACTGCAACACCCACATGCAGAACAATCACACATGACCAATCAGATCACCGGCCCTAACCCACACACATGATGTCATCCACTGGTGCAGCCTATGCCCCTGGCAAACATTATCACCCTGTGCATATGATGATGCCTGTGCCTCATCCCTGTCATCCACACCATCGGTGCAGAGACATGCTCATATGGTCTGATGCACAGGGTCAACAGAATAGTGAGATAAGTGTATATTACATTTGTTGTGTACTGTTGACACGCACCAGACATTCCATGTAGTACAGGTTTAGAAAGCATTGTTATATGTTCACAGTATGTGTCTTGGTAACAACAGTAACAGCATGTTGGTAATTATGCCCTGCTTCCCTCCTTAAGGTCTAATTGCATGTGTCATTACGTTACAGTGTTTGCAGTTAGAGTGCATTGTTGTATGTTCACAGTTTGTGTCTTGGTAACAACAGTAACAGCATGTTGGTAATGATGCCCTGCTTCCCTCCTTAAGGTCTAATTGCATGTGCCAATAAGTAGCAGAGTTTGCAGTTTCCCATGTGTAAATGTGGAGTACTCACAGGCATGTATGGCAATACCAGCATGCTATACGTAGCCTCAACCTCACTGTTAGAAAGGCTACCATTCCACAGATGTCCACACATCTACTGATCCAGAAGCATGTTAGCTGTTTAATAGGCTACAGTGGCTATGACATCCATACCGGGTCACATCACAGGTATAGTGACATGGTGTGGGGGGTTTACACAGCGGTCTGGCTGATGTCAACATTAGAGGCCAGTTGATAGCATGAGGCCTCACTGTGTAGCAGTAGTACACTGTCACATTACAGGATGAGAATATGTACAGACATACAGAGAAACACACAGTAACATGCCCATACCCACGGGGTCAACAACACTATAACGCACACTTGATAGTGTTGAGGTGAGGACCCCTGCCTATGTGGTAATCACCTTCACAGTACTGTGCACTCACATGACGTGACACAGAGAATGAACAT
>NC_056732.1:1146988389-1147275889 GCF_019279795.1 Protopterus annectens | reverse complement strand
TACCCTCCAACAGCTAGGCCATATGCGATGGCCAGGGCATTAGATTGAATGTGTGTGCTGTCTGCCCTGGAAGCTATGATGATTCCGATATATGGCTTCTGACACAGCTGTACCCCACCTTTGCCAATATGGACATCCCCAACAGTCTCCTAGTGGGGGATGCTGGGTAACCACTGGTGTCGTGGCTGATGACACCCATCAGCAATGCATGCACACCTGAACACTCACACCATAATGAGGCGGATGCACAGGCAAGACATATAATTGGGCATGTGTTTGGGATGCTCAGTTCACGATTCTAGTATCCGGACACATCCGGTGGAGCCCTGCAGTATTCACTAGCTACATGCACACAATTTGTTATGGTATTTGCTATGCTACGCAATCTGATCCTGCAGTAACAGTTGCAGCAGGAACAGCATGGGGCAGGGTCACACGGCCCAACACCACTGCCAAGGCTTGTACAGGCACAGTCTGACTTGGCAAAGGAACTACTTGAGCAGAGCCCAGTCGGCAAAAGGCCGTGCACAGTATGACCTGCCCTTGACAAAGAGGCAACACAAGGCATATGCACTGACACAGTAGGTCCCCACTGATTTCCCCTGTCTGACCCGCACACAGTACAATGGATGCCAAACATGACACTACCTGTGCTCGGCCATGTATAGGAGGTGCGCACTGTGTGCATCCGACATAGGCAGCCCTCCAGCACTGTCCTCAGTTCCAGAACACCCCTAGGGTACGTCTATCAACCTATCAATTGGCAATTGTATTGGAGTGTGTATTTACCCATTGCTATGGTATGTATGTGAGCATACAAGAGACTTCGGTGGACGAATGTTAGGGCAGCAGACAGTACACATCCATAGTGGCATCATGACATATGTAGCATATACAGGGGTCACAATGGTAGCCAGTAGTACACAGGGTGTCCTAACCCACTGCACATTATGGGCTGAGCATCATGTGTGTCCGTACAGCCCACACACGTTCCATGCAGCTGGACAGGTGTGGACCAATACAGACAAATGATATACAATGGCCTATGGATATGCCCAATGAATGACCCCAACCCCCAAAGACACACACAGACTACAGCAGGCCAGGCAGTTTGATGTAGGTTGTGAAAGCTAGGACGTCCAACACCACTATGCTGGTATTTAAAGCTGGGATCTGGCGTGCACTGGTATCCCTCCAACCAGCAACTTAGGTAGGTCCACACACTGACATGGAGTACCTGGCATACCAGTACAGTAGTGGCAGATGTGTACAACTGTCACCTGTGCCCCCCGTCCAACCTACACACATGTGAGAGTCATGTGCGCCAACCATGGTGCTGTGTAGGACTGTGGATGCAGTTGGATGTCCCCCCACGCTATGCAGACATGTAGCAACTGTCAATGTCACATGACCATTAGCTACCCTGCAGACACAGCATGACACCTGTCTGTGTAGAACGGAAGGGTCGGCAACACAGTACTGACTATCTGGACATGTGACACATGCAATACAGTTGGCCATACTTGGCATGCTTACACACATGATGGTATGATGGTAATGTCGGTCGACAACATGCGTAACAGTCATACTGGGCATGCTCACAAACTGAAACACAGGACGGCCAGGCATGCATACACCAGTGGTCCGGACATATCTGCCAGTACATTGCTATACTGTTGGATGACTGTGCTGTATGGTGTGTGTGTGGTCTATTGTCTGTACATATGCCATGGTCTATTGCTAATTCACATGAGATATGTGCGTTGGGTACTGCTACCAACATGTGAATAAGATGGTTCTTTGTTTGCGGACAGACAGACGCCTTTGGATATGGACCAAGTAAGGCAAATTCCAGCAGGTGGGTGCAGTTGTGCATGGGTTAAGCACTGCTGACCTCTGGTTACAGCACCTTATACTCGTTTAGACTCCACATTTCTTTCACAGTGCACTACTGGCATACTGGTAGACAAACACGCTTACAGCCGCTCGCTCACCAACATTTCTGCTTACATTTGTCACTCGCGCTGGGTGTGTGCAATCCCTTGTGATGCGTATTACATCGGACTACATGACTACAGTATTGGGTATGTCTAATCATTTGGCGACGGCAGGCATTCGCCTGTACAGACTCGGCGGCCTGTCCAGTGACGTAATCATATTATATGCGTGTTCCTCATACGATCTGCTCCCATTTGCCTGATACATGGGAACCGATACTCTGCAATGCTGACATGTGAATATGATTTTATTAATGCAGCTGTCCACCGAGTCATGCTACCACATACCTACTGTATGTTTTCCACCTTTCAGATTGCACGACGGGAGACTGTAGGAGTAACACCTTTCCCACTTTGCATGGGACAGTCTTTCATTAGGCATATGTCATGTGACAATACTCTAGCCATTGCAACTGTCCTGATTAGGGGACATTCTCATATTCTACGTGTCTGTAGTGGTTGCTTGTTACAGGTCTTGTATATCTGACACGTCGATATGTTATATGTAGTAGCATAAGCAACTTTACTGCTGCTGGACTACGCTTTGATTTGTGCTGATATGTATATTTCTGGACTGTGCATGGTTGTAGGTATGGTCTGGCCTGGTATGTCTGACATTTCTACAGAGCAGGTCCCACTTTGGCCATTCAGAATGGCGGCGGCCCTGTAGATCCTATATGTAGAGCTATCACATGTGTCAAGGCAACACATACCCACAGCCAGTAGTAAACTGCCAACTTCAATGGTTTGCATACATTAAGGTTATTCTTGTAGCATTATAATTGCTAATACTGTTTCCTATTACATGTAGCTGTTTCTGATACAACAAATTAATTTCTGACACCACTACACACAATATATGGCCTCCTTTCCCAAACTCACAGGCCATGTGTCATAACATTCATTTTGCAGGACACAACTGCCCAGATGGGTGTGTCCCTCAAAGGCATATGGGTGGTGAATCTCATCTATTCTGCTATCATCTACCTAAGGTGGTCAGCAAATTATGCACTTTCCGTCACTAGCAGACCTCACATACCAATGGGGGAGAATGAACACTGTATCAGGAACACTGCATAACACCCTGCAGGACACATTTAGATGATTGGTTCTATTAACCAGACACATTGACAGTCACAGAGCATATGTATTCATTCACGTTTGTCGAGGTACATGCTGTTTTTGACTCATACATTTTGTCATCAGTCATTATCTGTATTCCGCCACCTGTCCACCTAATATCACTAGTTCTAGCAGTGTTTAGTTGGACTTTGTTACATTCTGATTCATAACTATGGACGTCCATGCTAATCGGGTACACGGCACTGATTTGGTCCCTATGTATTCCCCCAATGGTTTACAGACTATCCGGTAGATGTGCTCTTCAGGTTTGGGAGGTATAGGTGTCTGCTATGCCCACATAGGAATATTAATGACTTCCACTGGGCGGGATTACTACATCTCTGCCAACCAGCACCTGCACACTTAAGCCCATTATTGCATACCCATGGTTCACCTACCTGGCACCCCTCTACAGCACTCATGACAAATACTTACTGTGAGCGCAGCTGGGGTATGAGCACACCCCTACACATTGCCCACTCTCCCCATCTTGAGACACATGTCGTACGTTTTGTCAAACCATGTATTATCACACTTGCACAACCTACTGTTCCATGTACACCTACATCCTGCTCACATCTATGACAACGGGTTCACACATACAGTGAATTTTTGGGGTCCCGCAAGGGACACCGTTATCCATGTTTAAAGTGTAGACCTTGCAGATCTCTCCCACTGGTACTTTCCTGACGGTGCTTTGGACAGCAGCAGTGTATTAATCTTTATTACCTGTCTGTATGTCTGACCGGCCTAGCTGGGCGGTGTGGGGGGTACAACGTTTATTTATTGGACCTCCCAGACACATATGCCCGGGCTGTAAACATGTTACCCCTAATTGCTGTAAAGTAACCTAGTTATGTACATGTGTACAGATATGTTATCTACAATGACATATATATTTGTTTTGTGTGTATGTGTATATATCAATACCTGTTGTATGTGTATATATATCTATCTATCTATCTATATATATATATATATATATATATATATATATATAGTATATCTTTGTGTGTGTATAATATATATATATATATATATATATATATATATATATATGTGTGTGTGTATATAAATAAATATATATATATATTATATATATATTCCACGTGTTTCCCTTCACATTTGACTATTTCATTCATTTATAGATACAATGGATATTATTCTGGACATCGGTCATAAATTCACTACAGGTATGCAATAGTCCTGTCAACAAATGTGACTGTTGGTGTACATATGTGTACGGACCTCTGTGATACTTGGACTAGTTTCTACAGTGACAGGGACAAGGCTATGACAAATCAGGGACAATCACGGGCACTTCTACCATATTAGTACTATTAACTTGGAACATGTTGACAGATTTATATTACTACTAATTTTCTGCAGTTAAATGCGTCTATTACTCTTAATTGTTGTAATTAGTCATTCTCATTCAACACCTTTCCTCCAAAGGTCACTGGCTTTGTGAGTGATTAAGAGGCTGGCCAGTTATTGTGCAAATGCTCTGACCATTGGTAGGGTTGACACATTGTCATATGTACAGGTTGGGATATATTCTGGGGACACCAAATTGTTTAGGCCAACACATACCCACGGTCAGTGCAGGTTTAGAACATTCATTATTTTCCTATTTGTGAGCCTATACCTTTAGCACTTTAGTTGTTAGTCTGTTTCTTGTACAAATTATGTATTGTCTATCCTGACATGACCGCTTTAGGCAACTGTTACATGCAGTATGGTACATAGTTATTTCCTACAATCACAGGACATTTGGCATTGTATCATTGTTGGTCAGGACACACCTACCCACACAGTGACTGTCCCTCACACAGTGGATCAGGGGGTATCCTGTTTACATCAGTGCCTTCATCACCCTATTTCCAAGTGCCACTATGCGAATGTGTACAATATATTCTCTCGATTATTCATGTCGGGACACGTGCGTCACGGGCAGGTGTTTGATCCTGGGTAGTAGGTTCTGCATGACCATCTAGGGCTGGACAGTCTCGTGCACAATTACTGCACATTCCAACTTGTGTCCAGATGTCTACAGGACTGGACATCATGTCTTGATACCCATTCTGATGTTTACACAAGTTACTTATCCCATGAGGGATATCCAAAAATTTAACAAGACCAATACCAACCATTCTTTTGGCTTTATGAAAATGTGCTGGGGGTTTTAAATGCAAGGGATACATAGTTTACAATCCTGAAACTGCCTAGGGTGACACTGCCTACTGCATATGAGTAGTGGTCACTATGTGTAGATGTGGCTGCGCCAAGCTAGTAGGCCACAAATGGCTGGATTTGGTGGACGTTCAGGTATGGGGGCGGGTTTTGTGCTGTGGAGAGGATGATGGGTATTCCATTATGCATCCAGGTGTGTTGCATTTGAATTGGCCGGTTCCATCAGGACCAATCTGTGGGTATGTGCCGGTGACATTTCTGTACATTTGTATCGCACATTTTAATATTCATATGTTTGTGGGATTGTGTTCTACAGTATGGCCTGTCAGGTTGTTTTGCAGATGTGTATACATGTTCTTTGTGATTCTTTCTGACTCACCTGCTGCTCCCTCATACACCTCCAGTTCACCTATTCTGCATACAACACAGTCTCGCTTTTGAGGATTATACCATTACCCATCCCCCCACACACATATTCCTGACACTCCATCCATCACTGCTTTGGTTGATGGCCCATGACACGGTCAAGGTAACACATTGCATACACTACATATGTCAGGTACCTGTATGGTTGTGTGGACTACCCTGGCATGTTTCACCTTCCACATGCTATACATCACGCACATAGGTACATGCCTATGCTTAACTTTCATGACATGGTTGATACACCCGGGTAATACCCGTTCAACTGTGACACATCCTGATAAGTACGGCTTGAACCGCATATGTGCGGATTTTGGCCAACTGCTCTGATCATTGGTAGGATGCCACCTTTTCCTATGTCCTGGATGGGATATATTCCGGACACATATCCGATTGTACTAGACAACACATACCGACAGTCAACACTACAGATACTACTGTTCCTTTAAGCCTACATGTTGCCTTATTGTTGTAGCAGTTTATATGCTCCTTCTGTTTTATTTTCATGCTTATTCTATTTCCTGTCACCTATGGTATGTTAAATACGGACATACCTATTGTATGTGACTATTACATGCGTTGTGGGATATAATTCTGTCATACGGCTGCTAGATATTTACATTTATCGTGGTTTTGTTATGGACACATCTGATCAGCTGTGTACTCTCCCTCACAATGTGGGACAGCTGGTGACCCTGGCCATTGGGCTGGATGTTGCTATTGGCGGCGCGCTAACATGATGCGTTTCACTTCCACTTGGTATAACTATCTACACTGCGTTGGACTATGGGCACACGGTTTTCAATGTCATTTCTTCGAGGGATGAGGACCTGTTATTCCCTACCGTGCATTTGTGTTTGCTTCTTCATTTTGTGTTCGCAGGAACTGTCTTGCATGCTTTGCATACGTTTCAGTATCCACAGGCACTGACAGATGTGATTACTATTGCATGCAAATTGTTATATGCAAGCATTTTAGGTTACATGTCGACAGCTGACATTTCCACGCCTCCGTGCGGCACTTTGATACGCCCTATGCACTTGCGCTCATTTTCTATGCACGTGGCTGTGGCGGCAGCGCGCCTTCATTAATATGCATTTGGTGCTACTGCGCCATCTTTATGCCAAGCCTAACGCCGGCCTTGCGCCAAGCTTCATGAATCCCGGGATGGATTCTTCAGTTAACTTAAAAAGACAAGCTTCAAATAATGAGTGGACTATTAAAGAAAAACCGAAACCCAGGGACAAATGATAATACATAATTTCATATTTGTTTTCTCCCTTCTAAATAATGTAGAATCATACACAGAAGGTAATGTAACTTTTTTCTCCTATTATCTTTCACAAAATGATACTAACTTTATAAATAATATATAGTAATCAAAATTCAAGTAAATCCAAATCTTATCCAATTGAAAACTACTTTTGTATACTTTTATATCTTTATATATATATATATATATATATATATATATATATATATATATATATATATATATATATATATATATATGGCATAATACTAGTGAAATGGTATAAAATCACTCACTCATTTCATATATATTTATTTTATATCCTATACTTATTTCTTCATATAAGTGCCTTTCCTTTCTGTTTTAGTCTTAGTATCATAGTATTTAATCACTGCAGGTGATAATTTGGAGCCTTTATTTTAAATATTCATTATTTTACAAGTTATGCTTAAAAGCTTCAATTCACTAGAAAAGTCCTGCCTTACTTTTTTGATGCAATGTTACAACTTTTTTGACAAGCTCAAGCTTCTAAGGGCTTCAGTAAGCTCCCATACTCATGAGAAACCATCTGTGCTGTCTTTCAGGAAGTAGGCATGACCTCTGAACCTGTCTCTCTTCATTGAACTCTAACAGCCAATCAGACTCAGGAATGATTGTTTGAACTATATTTTCATTCATTTAGCAATTATTTTTATCTAAAAAATCTTGTAAGCACATATTTTATTGTAAATTTATTCAGTCTGAATTACATTTATATTTAAATAAGAATTACAAATATGTTTCTGATAGTGACAGTTGTAAATGCATCTTTTGTTCTGTCTGCTTTTATGACATTATAGTCCTCTGTTTACTCATAGCTACAAATAATTATTAGGATACATCAATTTATCTTAGTCTTTTTAGAAAAAAATTAAGAAATTGTATATACCTTCATGTTCTTAGTTCATTCATACATATTATATTACATCAAATTTTTCCTTTAGTATGTTTTTAATGTACATGCAGTTTCCCTTCTGCTTGCTATTAACCTACACTAGATGTGATGAGATGGTTAGTTTGTGGCTTCTATGAGAGATATAGTAAGCCTGAATTTTGTTTATCTATGCAGAAGGTTGTTAAAATATACAGTTTTATTGTTTTTCAGATTTAGAGTTTTTAAATTGTCCATAACAGTTTTAAAAATATATTTGTCATAATAAATCAAGGAAAGCACTTTTCAGTTTTACTTATAATACCAGTCTCCATCAAATGATAATATTTAACATTATGTTTATTAATGTCAATGGGTTGAACAACCCCATGGAAAGGAGTAGTGTCAACAAATATTTAATGCTACATAAAGCAGATTTTGCATTCATTCAGGAATCTCACTTAGTAACAGAAGATCTAAACAAATTCAATTTTAAGGATTATTAGATTTTGGTAAGTTCAAACTATGACCACAAGAGAAGAAGTGTTCTAATTTTACACAGAAAATCAATGAGAATTCCAGAAATAGTTGACTCATACTCAAACAATGATGGTATGCTTGCTTTAGTCATACCAAAACTAGATAAAAAGATGTACACTTTTGCAAACACCTACTGGATACTGAGTATTGGGACTAAAACTGTGAAAAAAAAATTAGACACCATAACATTAAAGTCTAAAGGTGAGTTACTATTAGTAGGTGATTTTAATTGCGTCTTGTCCTCCACTGATACTACAAGCTCTAAGCCCTTCAAGATGTCCCCTGCTGCCAAGCACTTGAACAGCTTTACAAAAGACAAAAAAAAAATTGGCACCGATGGTATAAAAATATTATCCTCCATGAAATATTTTCACTACTTTTACAGATTTGGCATGTAGAGTATCATAGAGAGTCTTTGTAACCAGTTATTTACTGACCAAAATTGATAATGTAGTGCTGACATCATGTCCTATGCCTGACCACAATGCTACCACCTTTAATGTAACACTTTATACTGACCCTTAAGCTTCTGCCAAGGACTACCTGCTTATCTAGTAACAGTACGGGGACTTAAAGACTGGTTTGTAGATGAAATAAAGCTTTAACTAGACATCAATAATAATGGAGATGTTTCAGATATTATCCTATGGGACACTTAAAAGGCAGTCTTACATGGTAAAATCAAATGTTGGTATATAAGTGAAAGGAAAGAATGGGATAAAAAACTGGTAGACATACAAAAAGAAATTGATGAACTAAAACTAAAACTTACAGCAAATGACAAATCTGGATTAGCTGACATATGTAAACTGAACAAGGAATATCAGGATATCATGCAGCATAAAATATCAATAAAGCTGGAAAAAAATCATATTATAATCCTACTCAATTAATCCCAAAAGTATGCATGGGATTACGATTAGATCCAAACATTTAAATGAAAAAGCCATATAAAAGAAATAATATGCACTAAAAATAATCAGACTATATGAGTTACAGATCTAAAAAATATATTATGTTTTAAAAAAACATTACAAGAATATTAATAATAACTCATCTACTAGTGATAAAAGTATAGACAACTTTCTTGCTAATAATATTTAAAAGAAGCTATCCAAACACAATATCAATAACATAGATAAACCCTTTTCCTTTAAAGAATTAAAGGAACAACAAAAAAATCTTAAGACAAAAAAGGCACCAGGGCTGAATGGTCTAATTCCGGAATTTTGCAACCTCTTACCTGATAATACCTTGAAACTCTTATTCTGTGCATTCCAAGAAGTTAAAATTTCAGCAAACATCTCTCCCTCAAGGAAATATTATATAATTTTCCCCATCTTAAAACCAAATAAAGAGCCCAACCTTTGCACATCATACAGGACAATATCTTTGCTTAACATTGATTACAGGATATTTGTGTCTATCTTAGCAGACAGATTAAATAATATTCTTTCAGGATTAATTCATAAAGACCAAACCAGGTTTACAAAAACAGAAAGGTACAAGACAATGTAATTAGATTACTGTCCTTAATAGACTTAGCAAACAAGAAAAAAATGAGCTTTCTATTTTAAGCCTTGATATAGATAAAGCTTTCGACTCTCTAAGTTGGGCATAACTGTTTAAAGCTCTGCAAAAATATATTTTCTCCCCAAACTTTATAGGATTAATTAAAAAATACTATATGAAAAGCTCATAGCCTATGTATAGATTAGATCTTATCTATCTAGCCCATTTGAAATATTAAGAGGTACTAGACAGGGGTGTACCCCTCCCCATTACTCTTTGCTCTGCCTATTGAGCCTCTTACAAATTATGTTAGAAATAATGACAGCATTAAAGTATATAAAGTGTCAAACAAGTTATCCCCAAGATACAACTGCTTGCTGATGACCTACTAATAACTTCTAATGATATTGAAAATTCAGTAGATCACCTATTACATAACTTCTTTGCAATCATCTCTGGCCTAAAATTCAATCACAGAAAAACTCAGGCACATCTAGTGAATAAAAATGTATGAAACGTATTTCAAAAAGAGATGGAAACCATGGCCAGAAGCTTAACAGCACAAAATGCATCATCATCCCCTTTGTTAAAATAAACAGTTCCCAGTATGTACCACACTGATGGGATCCCAATGACCAGTGTAGGCATTATAAGAGATGTGGGGACACAGGTTGACAGCAACTTCCACTTCATCCACCACATTGTCACTGTGGTCAGGGATTCCTTCTACATGGCACATCACATTACCAAGTGTTTTGCATCCAGGAAGACAGAGGTAATCATCTCTGTCTACCCTTCCCTCATTAGACCACTCATCAGGCACTCATTAGGTATTATGGCCCATTTGGCATGTACCTCAGTAGACACCTGCAACATCTGGGGGCCACAGACATACCTCACAAAGTGGTTCCTAGGCATTAAACACATGTACTACACAGACGGACTCAGAAGACTCCAGCTATTCTTTGTGTCATACCACCAAGTTAGAGGCTATCCATGCTTGACATACAAAGCCATGCCTAACCCAGCTCTGTTAGACATGTTACATATGAGGACATCCCACTCCCTCCACACTACACACTGCAGAGGCGTCTACCTCATTACTACAATTGGCAAAACATCTTGGTGGGACAGATCCCTCACAAAGAGACTGCACATGTCCCAGAAGAGACTTCCCACACATGCCATGTAGAGCATCTAGATGACCCTGTTTCACAGACATCTGGATGACTGGATGGGTAATAGACAGTTCACCCCTAAGATCACTGCAATTGTCTACCTGATACAGGTACTGGAAAGTAACATTGGGTGGCACAATGGCAAAGCCCTTCTACGGGCTAGGCTTGTTAAGGCTCCTGTGCCATTAGCCTGCTGCACTGTTTTGAACCTATAAGGGAGCGTACATCATCAGGACTGATAATGTGGGGCAGTGGGTGGTAAACGTATCAAAATACTTCTGTCTAAAAACATACACACATATTCGCCGGATAGATGAGTTGAACCCCTGCCAAAGTGGTCCATTGTACGATAGTGTTGTGCAGTTCTCACACATGCTATAGGGCTTACTGGGGTGATAGTTGGCCAAAGGTACTGATATGGGGAGTGACATCAGCAGGACTGCTAAAGTAGGACAGGGGGTGTTACCTTATCAAAATCCTTTGTCCTACAAACAGACACACTTACACACACCCACTTGCCAGACTTGAGAGTTGAACCCCTACCTAACTTATATGTACTATATTGTTACACAGTTCTCGCACATGCTACAGAGCTTACTGGGCTGACAGTTGGCAAAACGTACTGCTATGGGGAATGACATCAGCAGGACTGCTAAAGTAGGACAGTATTTGGGACACATATCAAAATACATCAGCCTACAAACATACAGTTACGCCCACACTTGCCAGATAGCAGAGTAGAACCCCAGTCTAACTAGTTATTTGTACTATAGTGTTACACATTTATCACATTCACTACTGAGCTTACTGGGCCGAGACCTGGCCAATGTTGCTGATAGAGGGAATGACATCATCTCAACTGATGACGTGGGGCAGTGGCAAGTGTTGAGTGTGTGAATGGCATAAAACTGTTTCACCTACAAACAAACACACAACTCCCTCAGACTTGCACACACAACTATCGCAGACACACACACACACACACACACACACACACACACACACACACACACACACACACACACACTTGCCAGTATTGGGATTAGAACTCCTACCTATCTAGTTACTCATACCCAGTTATTGCAAGTGCCATTGAGCTTAAAGGATTGACAACTGGCCAAAGTGCTGATAACTGCATAGCTGAGGTGAACTGTCGCAGGTGCCAGAAAGTGTGCCTTCAGTCTTTCCCTTACGCCTTGTTAGTTGTTTCTTTCCTGCACTTCAAATAGCCTAATAGCTTTGCACTTCAACACGTTTATTTATCATGTATTCTAGCATATCTGAGAGCCACCAGCAGTCACCTTTCCTCACAGAATTAGCTTCAGTACCTAATAGTTATGATCACCCCTCCTGGCATGATTACAGTGCAGTTCCCTGGGCTTTTGCCCATTAACCTGGTGCACTAGGGCATTCTGAAGTACTGTTGAAACTGCCTCTTGTACACAGACAACCCTTTCCTCTAACCTCTCAGCACTCAGACCTGTGAGAGATACCCCTATATCACCATATTGGAAGATATGCAATCTCCAGGGAAGACTCTGGTCAAGAGGAAAAGAGTCAACACCTGCAACACACCACATGGAACACATACCCCTCCAGAACACAAAGTATCACAGCTCTGACATACAAACAGTAACCACACACCCACCTTCACAGTGGCACTCAATAGACATTTACCCAAACAGTGGGGACCACCAAGACAGACACACACTCGACCATCACAACACATCACAAACCACAGGACACGCATCTCACATACACAGTGTGCCCCTCAATTTAAGCCCCAAAGGCTAAACACCATGCCTCATACAGTCATCATAGGTGACTTAATTGTGAGGCAACTGGATGTGCCACTCAGTGGTTTGAACATGGAGGAGGTAACAGTCAGCTTTCTATCATATGCCAGACTCCAGAACATAACACACCCAGCCAGGTCACTCCACATCAACTATGAATATCACCCTGTCATTGTCCATGTGTGTGTGGATGACCTGAGATGCACATCCATGGTCTATATGTAATAAGACATGGTGAAGCTATCAAATTATGGGGGCCAGGGAGGTATGTCAGTAGCCCTGAGCAGTATACTACTGTCACCATGAATGATACCACAGTACAAACAACAAATGATTGACTTCAAAAATTGGCTTATGTGTCTGGTGTCACTGACATGGGAACCACTATCTGTCTGCTTGGGATGACAAGATTGACAGACTGACATGACTTGACACAGATGGCCTGCATCTGTCACCCCTGGGTTTCCAGGTACTGGTTAGGTGTCTTGCCACCTCAATAGTGGGTTTTTCATTGGTGGCCCAGTTCACATGGCCACAATAACAGTCATACATATATGCAAATAGAGGGTCATGCTGCTTAACACTAGACATCTACATCTCGAGATGCAGCCACTCACAGCACTCCTCAAAATGGTGAACATTGCCATCTGTGCTGTAACAGAGACCTGTTTTACAGCAGCATACAGCACCCCTGCACAACCAGTCTACAACCTATTCCACACTTGTCAGCCGCAAAACATGGGCCACAACTCCAAAGGTGGGATTGTGTCCATATTGATAATGGATATGCACACATCCAGGTACAACTGACATTGGGTGGTAGTGCAGTCCATGTCTTAGACTGCTATAGGTCCACACCATGTCCCTAGACTCTCAAGCCATATTCCTCAACACCCTGGAATCTATCAAGGTCCAACCCAACAGTCACATACTAGGAGAGTTCAACTAACCCCTCCATCAAGTGGGAAAGATACTCATGCACCAATAGACTGGCACAACACTTCCTGTCAAACATCAGTTCCAATGCCCTCGACCAGCTCATACTGACACCCAGTAGAGGAAGCAGCATTCTTGACCTGTGTTGATTACCAACATATGGGGCTGTTGCATGACAACAGCAGTCAATTGCTACCTGGTCGGATCAAGCATAGAGTAATCACCATGGTAATCCCCATCTCAACCACTACCCCTGCAAAGTAACCACCTTGGACAGTATCGCCACAGCTGTGTTTGGACTCATAAGAATAGAGGTGGCTAACTTCACAGAACCCATGCCAATGGGAAATACCTGCATGACTGTCAAATCATACACAAGTGCACTGTACAAACAAATACATCAATGCATGGAACTAGCCATACCCAACAGAACAGTGACACACACCTGTAACCACTGGAGGCCAATCAGGTGGTCCCCTGCCGTTAATAACCTGTACAACATAAGGAAGATAGTGTTGCAGAAAAAGGTGGATTCCCAAGAGCGGTAGAACACCCTTTTTAGCCTCACAAACAACTTGAGATCCCTCATGGAATCATCTAAAGCTGCATATGATGGCAGAATTGCAGCAGACACTGACAATGATCACAAGTACTTTGACATTTATATCAAGAACCTCCACACCATTACCCAGATGTGCTCTGCATTATTGCACAATGCTCTCTCCTACACTGTGCCAACATATATTGGCAACATTATTGCCAACACATTCAGTACCAGCTTTACCCCTGTCATCCCCCTAGGGGAATGCTCAAAAGGTCAGAAGAATGCCCGCCACCCAGGGATATACCTCCCAGGTTACACCTGCATTGTCCACAGGTGACAATACAGATTCCATGGGAACCCAAGTAATCCCAGGGTGTTCTACATGAATTACAGTGAAACTTGGCAACACCTCTGATTGCTCAGTTTAGTCACAGCCTCACCTCAGGATTTGTCCTTCCCAGATGGCACACTGCTACAGTCATCCCTCTCCATAAAGGTGTGGGAACTACAGACTCTGAGAATTATCAGTCCATCAGCCTTACATGTGTGATATGCACAGCTATGGAATGCATCATCAGGGACGTGATAGGCAAACATATAGGTAATCTCCTAACTCTGGACCTCACACAATTCGGCTTTGTGAAAGTGAGATCATGGCTGCTCAACCTGTTTGGCTTCTTTGAGTCAGTCAGCAGGGTTGTGTATCACATTAAGGCACTGCATGCAGCCTACGCCAATCCGGCCAAGCCTCTTGATACCATTCCTCAGTCAGGGATTATGGCTGAACCTACCAAAGTAGGCATCAACCCCTACATCCCTAGGGTGGGTTACAAATTGTCTAACAGATAGAACGCACAGTGTGAAAGTAGCAAGCTCCATGTCAAAATGCCAGCCAGTCATGGGTGGAGTCCCACAGGGATCAGTCCTGGGTACTCTTCTGTTCTGCATCTAGTTCTCAAGACTCCAGGCCAACACAAAGGAACTCTGGCTAACCAAGTTCACAGACAAGTGCAATCTGGGAGCCATCATTAACTCCACAAGTGATGCAGACATCCTTCAGAAAGACCTCAGTGAGACCACTGACCGGTGTCAAAACCATGGCCTGTTGCTTAACACCACAGAATGCATCATCAGCCTCTTTGATAAAATCTCAGTTCCCACTAAGTACCGCATTGATGGGTGCCCACTGAACACTTTAGGCATTATTAGAGAACCGGGGACACAGGTTTACAGCAAACTGTCATTTAACCACCACATTGCCACTGTGTTCAGGAAATCCCTCTATGTGGCACATGTCATTACCAAGGGTTTTGTGTCCAGGAAGAAAGAGGTAATCTCTGTGTACTTTCCCTCATTAGACCACTCCTTACATATAATGGCACATATGGCATGCACATCAGTGGACACCTGCAACAGTTGGAGAGGGCAGAGATGTACCTCACAATGTGAACCCTAGGCATTCAACACCTGTCCTACACAGACAGCCTCAAAAGACTCCATCTATTCTCTGTCTCGTGTCACCTACTTAGAGGTGATCTCTGCTTGACTTGAACAGCCATGTCTGAGCCAGCTCTTTTACAACTGCTACATCTAAACACATCCCAATAACACTGCACCACACACTGCAGGGATATCGACCTTATTAATCACAATCAACACAACATGCTGGGGGGACAGGATTATCACTCAGAGACTGGAAATGCTCTGGTATAGAGTTCTCATACATGTCAGGCAAAGCACCTAGATGACCCTGTTGCAGAGTGATCTTGATGAGTGGATGGGTAATGCACAGTTCACCCCAGGGATCAGTACAGTGGCTCTATCTGCTCAAGGTTCTGGTAACTGACATTGTGTGGCACAATGGCAGGGCACATCAAAGGCCTAGGCTTGTAATGGCTCCATGGCCATTAGCCTAGTACACAGCTATGTACATACCTCTCATTCTCTTAGAGCAAGACATCTGGACAAAGCCATACATAAAAGTGGTCAAAAGGCCCAAACATAAGGACACTTTTTAAATATTGCTCCTGCAAACTTAGAAAGTGTATAGAATAACAGGTTTGGCATCAGCAAGACTTGCCTGAAGGTTATGCAGTCTGAAACTCAAATGTCTGTTATTATTTTCTAACTTTGGTCTTTAATGATTTGCCACTACTTTGCCAGATAAGCATACATTTGTCAGAAATAGACTAAACATAGGAGGCAGACATCTGGACATTGTGCAAAACTATGTACAGTTGAGAGGTATGCCAATGTACCCATAAGGGGGTGACATCAGCATGACTTATAAAGTAGGCCAGTGGGTGGGTAACTTATCAAAATACTTCTTCATTCAAACACACTTCTACCCCACACATATGTTCCGGATCTGAGAATAGAACTCCTGCCTACCTAGTTCTTTGTACTACAATTCTACACAGTTATCGCACAAGCTACAGAGCTTGCTGACCTTATATCTGGCTAAAGGTACTGATAAGGGGAATGACATCAGCAAGCTTGATAAAGTAGGCTTGGGGGTGTGAGACTTATCAAAATACTTCTGCTTACAAACATACACAGACACTCATTTGCCAGATCTGGGATGAGAACCCCTATCTATCTAGTGATTTGTACTATAGTATTACACACTTATCACATGCACTGTGGAGCTTAATGGGCTATCAGATGGCCAAATGTAACAATAAGGGGATGACTTCAGCAGCACTGATATACTGGGGCACTGGTAAGTGTTGTGGGTATGAATGGCCTAAACGTGTTTTACCTACAAAAACACACACACACACACACACCCTCATTCTCACATACATAACTGTCACACACACAGTTGCCAGTATTGAGATTAGGACCCCTACCTATCTAGATATTTGTACTATAGTATTACACAGTTATTGCATGCACTACATAGCTTATAGAAGTGATCATTGTGCAATAGTACTTCTACGGTGAATGACAGCAGCAGATGTGTAATAGGGCAGTGTGAAGTGTACTGAGTGGGAAGAGCCTCCTAATACTTGGACCTGTGGAGACATGCACACACATAGGCAGATGATGTGATATTCTAAACTCAACCTCAGTACTGTTATACAATGGTGCTCATCTTTTGTGCTAGCACGGACAACTGTTTACAAACTGGAATGCCACTGTCCACAAGATGACATTAGTGTATGCTATTTATGGTATGAGTGTGTGTGACTCACTCTGTCTGTGTCACCCTGTGTCTCTCTCTGTACCACTGTCTGTCTCTTGGTTCCCCACATCTATGTGTGTGCATGCTTGACATATGTTATTATCTGTGGCCCATTTATATGTGTGTATCTGACACAACAGATGCAGATATATCACAACATGGCTACCTATGGCTAGCTGATGGTATTCTTGTCTGATGTATGTGTGTGTGGGGACAGTGGAAATGTACATAGCTGTCTGTATTTACGGACAGATATACACCATACAGTCATATATTCCAATGTGGGTTCCAGCATGTCCTGTGATTCTCTAAGTGTAGAAGCATGCCTAGTGTGACCTTCTATAGTTAGGGTGGGACTCCATTCCAGAGATAGGTGTACTCCAGTCCAGGATTTGTATGCTAAAGCATACCCCTCAGGAGTACACAGCAGTTTCATCAGGGTAATTTTTTTTGTTTAGCAGACATTTTTGTGTCATTTTGTGACATATCCATAGTCTGTAACTGCAATATATTGTGTCATTACCTACTGCCAGACATCCTCAGATCATCAGAGTGCTTTACCAGAGAAATCCTAGTTGTATGATACATAGACCAATATTTTGAGGGCAGCAACATACCTCTCCACCTCTTAATGCCAAATATCTGGACAACGCTTGACATAATGGGGGTACAAATAGTGACATATTTGAAATATTGCTCTTATAAACTTAGATGGCTGCTAGAGTGACAGGATTTGTTGTAATATATATTTTCTAAAGGATTTGAAGTCAGAAACTCAAATGTATGTCATTATTTAGTGACTTAAATCCTGAGATCATCCCAGTGATTTGCCAGGAAAAAAGAGAAACAGGCCAAAACAATGAGCCAAATATCTGGACATTCTGTGAAAATCTATACAGTTGAGAGGTATGGAGGGCAGCTATGTAAATTCCTCCCAATAAGGCCATTTGTGAGGTGTGGCTACAAACAGTGTAGTAATGACACACAGCAGTGTAATCAGTCCAGCAACCTGGTGATATACTGGCTTGGGATCTTCTGCTTGTGAGGTATCTTTCTAACCTGGGATGTCATATCCTTGTGTGTGCATACCTCTGACCTGTACATTTTTAGGCAGGTTGTCCAGGTGTTGAGCTAGAGGTTTCATCCTTTCTATGTAAACATGTATTTTTATGGCAAGGTAGTTACATATGACTGAAGTGTGATGTTACATGATAATACAGACATTACTGTCTTAGAATACATTACCTTCAAACCATTTCTACTGCTACAAACCCCTCACCCTACCAACTTTTTCAGTACATAAAGGCAATATTTACAACACATGCCTATCATTGTGTCTTTGTTCCACTTTTATTTCTTCCCTTGTCCAGACATCTTGCTGTCAGAGGTTGGGAGTTATGGGTGTGGGTACAGAGTGCATTCAACTGTGCAGGCATGTCCATTCTTTGTAAAAGCATACACTAGAAAACAGGATTATTAAAAATGACCACTGGCAACAGTACCACAAAGCACTTATATTCACAAAAGCCTTGGCAACTTTGCTACACATCCTTCAAGATGTCACTAATATGTGTAGCATATTCCACATAGCACTGTGACTTCCAGGTATGCCAGTAACAGAGCAGTAGGTGTCACTGACATATATAACAGTTGGCACTCCAGTTATCTGCACATGACCCTGTCAAAGACAGCACTGTACCTAGGGCAGTACAAAACGACTGTCAGGAGAATATGCTGGTCAGATCCACACAGTATTAACCACACATATGCATAGCTCATTGACCCCTGCATATTGTGGACAGGCAACGTGTTTTCATGTGTATTGGTACAGCCCTACCAATGTGTGTTATGCTGCTATTTCCATGCATACATATATGTTACTGCATTTGTGTGGGCATATGGGGGGGGGGCAGCTGTCAACTGTACACATTTGCACAGACTGTGCTAATATTTTCTTTACATTTTGGTTCCATTTACCATACTATAGTGCCCTGTCTTGGGAAGTGGAGGCATGTCAGTACAGAGGCCAGGTCAGACTGTATTGGCATACATTTGAGTTTCAGGCTTCTTATCCTTCATAGCCTTACTGCAACTGCGGGTCCTGCTATGCTATGACTGTGTGAGTCTGTAGGGGGTTAATTCAACATTTCTGCCATTTGTGTGCCTTTACCGGACATTTCTCTGTGGTTTTCTACAGCTGACTTGCTGTGTGGGTGTGAGGGGTGGTTATGGAACCCCACCCTGACATCCATGCCTGTGACCTATGACCCCCCCAATTAGTTGTCCCCAAACATATACTGCAGTGGGATTTGCAACCTTGAGTACTACTGCATAGTGTGTGGAGGCCGGTTTTGCCCAGACATTTCCTGGTGTCCCACATAGCTGTCAGTTGTGTACTGCTATCCCAGTAGGACACCTCATTCCCTTGCATGCATGCAGCATTACCACAGATATGCTAGCAGAACATACTATTCCATTCCTTTATTGTTAATAAGACTGACTTACCTTGTGCTTGCATCAGTTGTGAGGACGGTGCTTCAGGGCCACCTATGTTAGATGCATGCAGTACACTGCCTATACATGGTAAGTTACAGGTAATGTGATGTGTTTGTCATCAATTTTACTCTGTGTGTGTGAGTCAGAGAGCAGTGCCAGTCCCTTGGTTCCATACAGTGTCAGTATGTGTGCTATGTATTGCCTCTTTGCCAAGGCATGAGTAAACTGAGCACACTTCCATTTGCCTATGGGAGCAGGCTCAGGGGCCTCCTCCTGTGAGTCCCTCTATGCCTGTTGGGACCTTGACAATGGCGGTGGGCTGTGTGGCCCTTCCCCATGCTGTTCCTGCTGCAACTGTTTCCACAGGATCATATTATTAGCATGACACATACTATGAACATGTGTGTACATTTGACTGGAGAGTACTCTAAGGCTCCACTGGATATGTCAAGGCAGCAGAACTATGACTTGAGCATCCCAAACACACACTCTATAATGATTCTAGTTTGCGTGTGTGCCTCATTATGGCATTCTTGTCTGGGTGTGTGTGCATTTCTGATGGGTGTCATCATACACGGCTCCAGTGCATAGCCAGCATCCCCCACCAGGTGGCCATATGGGATGCCCCCACTGGCAAATGCCTGGTACAGCTGTGATGAATGCCACATGTGGTAATCATGATAGCTTCCAGGGCTGCCAGCACACAGATTCATGATAATGCCCTGGGCATTGCACATGACCTGTCAGGTGATGGAGGGGAACCCCTTGAAGTTTATGTTGACCCTACTCTGTTCACCGGATGTTGCTTTGATGTGGATGTGTGTGCAGTGTATGACACACACTACCTCCAGATATTTTGCTACACGGTGGAGGAGACACATATTTCTGGTCCTCTCCTCATGGGTATTGGGGAACTATATGTGCACACCGGTATGTGTTAGCATATCGTCAAGGAAGTGGTGGAGTACCCTGGATGCAGATGCCTGTGAGAGTAGGTGTTTGGAAAGTACCTGTAGCTAGAATTGTTAGGGCTACACATACCTTGGTATCCAATGGTATGGGTTCCCCTCTGTTGGTTCTAGCTCTGAGTTGAGGCCGGCACAACTCAGTGATTTGCTGAAGTATGTCTCTGTCCACCCTGTAGTGCTCTACTATCTCCAGATCATGTAGCCCCTGGTAGGTTACCCTGGGTCTGAACACTCTTCTCCTCTTCCTTGGCCTGTGGCAGTTGTCAGCATTATCCTCCTCTCCGCCGTCAGCCTGTAGCACATACTGATGGATCAAAGCAATAGCAGCCCCTAACATTTTCCAAGTTAAAATTCCCATGCATGCATGCACCAATGGTGCAGAGTTTGTGGGAAAAAACAAATTGTAAGGTGTTTCCATACTTTATACTGTTGTGCTGCAGATGCTCCCTGTATGATTGCCTGACTATGATACATTCCAGCTGCCAGCTATATTACTCAGGGCTTTGCTTTGGCCACTGTAAGTGTTAGAGACATGAGTGATAATATGTGCATGATTGCTTTTATTCTGCTGTTGCCCTTTTTTGTAATTAAATTTTACTTGCATCTCCTCTCATCTTCAGCTATGCAGCCACCCGCCAGCTGTATTATATTTGCATGGCCCATTCTGAGTTGCAAGTATCCCATAGAAGTGATTTCTGCTTCATTTTTCCTTTATTGTATGCTGTTGCCCCTTTTTTAACATATCCTCCCAGTGTCAGCTCTGCAGACCCCTGCCTGCTGTATTATTGAGTGCTTTCATTGGCCCATTGTGGGTTGCAGATGCCCATATTGCTGATTTGTACAGTGTTTCCCTTGTTCTGCTACTTCCTTTTACTTTTGCTATTTCCTGCCTCTTTGTGCCTGTGTACTGTGTAAACATCAAGAAATGGCCCTTTCCTAGGCATGAACACACTCCTCATTTCATGGAATAAAGTAAACAGCCTCAGACATGCCCCCTCACTTAGCTGTGTTTAGCTAAGCTGAAACCAGCCAACAGACATCCAATGTACTTAACCAAGCATGACACAGCCCATTTTCATGTTCCTTGCTCCTCCTGTCTACACTATAGTGTTAGAGCACCTACACGGTTAGGTGCAGTCTGACACTTAGAAAATTTCTTGACTAAGTTGTGATTCAGTATAAGTTCCATCATTAACATACCCCACTGCCTCCAGCCCTTGTTACTGCACTAAGCATGAGCCTTCCCCCTTAGCAAGCACTGTTCCCTGCCAATTTTTACTTTCTGCATACCATTGCCTATAATGGCAAAATGCAGAAAGTTGTTAAAATCACTCCCCTCCCCCCATTTATTTGTACATATTCTCCCCCCTCCCACTAGCGTAGCACTTCCCCTGCCCTCAATGGTTGAGTTCGGCCAACAGAAATAAAAGTTTTATTTGTATTATTTTGAAATGGTTTTGCATGCCAATGACCATATATGTAGCCACTGGCATGCATAACCTCAATAATACATTCTTTCTGGAGCACTGACATGCCTACATTGTGCAGATTGTAGAAATGTATTCGGTTAGTAACCAAATACATTTCTGCAGGTTACACTGTTCCAGGACAGAGACATGCCACTTTGCTGGCTTGCTAATCCAGCTCATTTGCATGGTTTTCACCAGCAAATGAGCTGATTAGCATCCAGCATGTCTTTTCATGCTGGAACAGTGTAGGGACACTCGTGAACGCTAAAATGGCACATACCTGGATCGCGAGGTGTCCATTTTCCATGCAGGAGTGGTTACACTGTTCCTGCATGGAAAATCAAGCATTGTGAATTCCGGGGATAGAATATGTCTATATAGTGAAGAAGAAGAAACTAAAGAATACATGTTTTTGAAATGTGAAAGAGTAAAAAAAGTTATGGAGAAAACTATGTAAAGAAGATTTTTGAAGATATAAAAGTGGATAAAATAAACATGGATGTGATTACATATAGTTATTATAAGAACAGAAGTAAAGAATATGTTGAAAGAGTAGATACAAATTATTTTATATTATATGGGTTATATGGAATGCAAGAATAGATGAAATTATGTTTAATGGTAAATGGATTTTAGCAACAGTATTAAGTAAAATCAGATGTTGGGTATCGAAAAAGGAGTGGGCTATAATAGGTATGAAAATTTAACTCATTCCAAAATAGTTACTGTGATATTTCACCATCACTCTTCAGTCACAGAGACACCACCACTTTCAAGACCAAACTACATTTTAATATATAAATAAAAATAAGTGGTCAATGTGCCCAAACTCACACTGGTAAACTCAAAAGACAGGCATGGCAGATCAGCAAGAGATGTTTATTTTCACTCCATGAACAAACCTCACAGTACAGAAACAAAAACAAAAACAATAACACTGCTACAGTACTCAGCGCATTTTCGTTGACATGCACTTCATCAGAAAAGTTAAACACTGCTCAGTGTGCTAAATTTATAAGTCAGATGTTATTTGAATCTACCAATGGCGTCTCCTAACGAATTAAAATGTTAATACATTCAATTAACATCCTTGTGGTAGTGATGCGGTAGAGTTGTCACCTCACAGTAAGACACTGTCTGGTTCGATTCTCAGCTAGAGCATCTTCTGTGTGAAGACATGCGTGAATGGGCGTACCTTCATTGAAGGTTGTGCATCAGGGCTGGTAACTCGGCATGTAAAAATCAACTACCAATCATTAGTGGACCGGAGTTCTGCTGTGGCGACCCCTAACCGGGAAAAGCCGAAAGACACAAACAGTTGTTGAAATTACAGATTTCTTAAACAAAATCAAAGAAACAATTTAGCACACCGAGCACTGTTTAGCTTTTCTGATGAAGTGCATGTCGATGAAAACGTGCTGAGAACTGTAGTAGTGTTATTGTTATTGTTTTTGTTTCTGTTCTGTGAGGTTTGTTTGTGGAGTGAAAATAAACATCTCTTGCTGATCTGCTGTGACTGTCTTTTGCATTTTAATATACCAAAAATCAAACAACTATACATCTCCTATGCATAATCCATACTTAACTACATTTCATCCACAATCCAAACCACTATCTTTACATTATTTTGCCAAAGTGGAGATATTCATCCAAACCCTGGACCCTCTCCCACCCAACATATTAACAACTCTACATCACTCTCAGTGAAAACACCAAAAGACCTATGCATCGTGACATTAAATGTCCATAGTATCTGCAACAAAGTAGCAGACTTCCATGCATGGCTTACACAGTATACACCTGATATAGTTGCTCTAACAGAAATCTGGCTCAAACCCCAGATATCTGACTCAGGAATACTTCCCCCTGGATATCAAATATTATGAAAAGATAGACTTCATAAGAAAGAGGGAGGCCTGGCATTAATATATCGTAACCACTTAAACATACTACCCCACCCAAAAATCATTCCCACTTTCAATGATATGGAAACCCTATTAACATCACTATTTTTCAACAGCCATAAACAAATATCTGTTGCCACCATCTATATCCCTCCAGGTTCCAATATCCCAACACTGTAAGACTTCCTATCATGGTCTAACCACTACATCTCAAATGAAACCATCATCCTCACTGACAATATAAATTGGCTTAAATGGCACAAAGCAACTCCATAAACTCCATCAATCTGTTCAAATTTACACAAATTATACAAATCCCAACACACACAACAAACAATCTCCCTGGATCCACCCTAGACTGGATATTAGTATCCCACCTACAGTACTACTCCAATCCCAACACCCTTCCCAACATTCTAAATGACTACTTACCAGCCCTGATACACAGACTATCAAACTCCACTCCAAGCATTCATTCATACAACTATACCAGAAATATAGTCAATTTTAGCCACTCTCACTTTTGCAACCCATTACAAACACTAAACTGGAACTCATTGAAATATCTTCCCTTAGATGAAGGAGTACATTATTTCAATACTGTCTTCCTAGATTCCCTTAACTCCATAGCCCCCATAAGAAAAAAGAGAGTTAAAGATAACCATGCTCCTTGGCTATCTAAATCAACCAAACAACTACTGATTAATAGAGACTGAGCATGGCACAAATGGAGAAAAGATAAGACCCCACCCAACAAAACCACCTTCAAAATATTTAGAAACAAAGCAAAACAGGCTGTTAATCATGACAAAAAGACTTTCTTCACAAATAAAAAACCACAGTAGTAATCCCAGACTTTTCTGGAAATCTGTCAACTCATTACTAAATCCTGGCAGCACACAAAACCCATCTCCATTTTCAGACAAAAGTCCTGTTGAAATCAGTGAAATATTTAATAAAAACTTTATTGAAATTATCCTTACATTAGTAAATGCAGGCAATACCTCAACCCCCATTAACCCATCCATCATACCTCAAAGCAATATCAGCTCCATACCATCTTTTAACTTCCAATCTGTAGCAACCTCTCAAGTACAAATATTGCTTGGCAAATTGAAACCAGGCTCCTTATCCACTAATAATCTCCCCCCAGAATACCTCAAAATTAGTGCTAGGGCAATAGGTTTCCCAGTAAGTATCCTTATAAACTGATCACTTGCAGAACACACAGTCCCCCAGCTCTGTAAAAAATCAATAATCACCACACTTCATAAAGGTGGAAACCCTCATGGCCTATCTAATTTCCATACTGTCCCCTCTATCTAAAATAATGGAAACATGCATCCACAAACAACTGGTTGAATATCTAACCAGCAACAACCTACTATCCCCTTCACAACATGGTTTTTGACCATCCCACAGTACCATTACTGCTCTAGTCTCCCTCACAAATTACATCTATAATGCCTTAGATAGTAACCTACTTACATCAGTCCTGTTACTGGATCTCTCAAAAGCATTTTACACAGTCTACCACATCAAACTTATCCAGCCACTCCACTCACTAGGAAGCTCTGATGCCACCCTATCCTGGTTCACTAGTTACTTGGAAAACAGACAGCAATCCATAAAATGGCTGAATAACTTCTCTATCTTTCTCCCAAGTAATGTAGGAGTGCCCCAGGGGTCAGTCTTGGGACCCCTGCTATTCAACATGTTTATAAATGAGCTAAATAAAGTTCCCTCTGATTGTACTACCATGCAATATGTAGATGATTCAACCATAATCTGTACCTACAACAACTTCTCTGACCTCCAAAAGTTATCACAGCTATTACTTAACCCTAATAAATCTAAACTACTCATCTTTGCATCTAAAGCTTTTCCCATAGACTTTATTATATTCTCCATAAACAAAACCCCAATAGAGTTAGTTAATCAGGCCAGACTGCTAGGAATTATTATTGACAGCAAACTTAGCTTTGACTTGCATATTTATAACGCAATAGAAAAGACTCACTTCAAATTAAATAAACTTTACAAAAACAAACAATACTTAGACAAATCCATCTGAATAAAACTTTCAAAAAGTCTTCTCCTTCCAACCTTACTATATGGGTCTCCTATCTTCACCAATCTCCACAACTCTTTGCAACACAAACTACAGTCCTGTTATAATAAGATTGCAAAATTCACATCAGTACAACCAAATCACACCCACCATTGCCAGGCCACTAAAGAACTAAACTGGCTAGAATTTTCACATTACCTACATTACACACAACTTATCTTTGCCCATAAACTCGTTTATAAACCTGAGTGTTGCCCTTCCCTGAAAAATATCATTGAACTTTATGTCCCATCCAAAAATCTACCCTCTAACAACAAACGCCTACTTAAAGTATCAAAACCTAATAAAAGAGCAGGTAGCTGCCTCTATTCCCATTCCATAACTAAGCTGTCGTACACACTCCCATCATCAGTTACAGAATTAGACAACGTAATCTCCTTTAAAAGAAAACTAAAACAGCATCTCACTGATAAACCCAGCTGCACATGCAACACATATCCATAGCCTCCTTAATCTAGCAAAACTGTTTCACGTAGCAAATATACTTATGTATATGTTATGCTGTTACACCACATGAGTTATCCCTAATCTTTAGTATCATAGTCCACACATCAAAACAACCATCTTAACACATTTTCTCTTCTCTGTCACTTTCTACTTTTAATACTACCATTAAATATGCCACCTGTATCTACTTATTCCCACTACCTAGCTATAAGATTCTAACTATATTTGTCTTACCTTTAACTCTCTCATTATATCTTTCCCTTTTCCTACCCCCCAGGAAAAAAATTCAGCTGTATTGTTAAATATTTCTAACTGTATAATTTTCCTACATGCTAATGCTCCATTGTTACTGCATTGTGCCTTTTTACAACATATTTGCTGTTTAGATAATTTTCTGAATTATTTCACTTGCTTTATAATTAGAATTTTGTTTCCTTACAAATTCATATAATGATTTTCGTGTAACTTGGAGCTTTTCTCCCCGGGCCTCCACTAAAAATGGGTCTCAAACCCAATGAACTTTCCCAGTCAATAAATGTCAATAAACAATAAATAATGATTGTAAAGGAAATCATGAATATGTGTAAATGAATTTTTATATTTATATATTGTTACATATGTAAATATTTGCAAATATTTTGTAAATAATAGCTATTTTTGTATACAAATAAAGGACCCCTACATGGAGAGGATTGAATATGGATATTATAAGAATGGAAGTAAAGAATATGTTAAAAAATAGATAAAAAGTTATTTTATGTTACATGAGTTACGTGGAATGAAAGAATAAATTAAATTATGTTTAATGGTAAATGGATTTTAGCAACAATATTAAGTAAAATTAGATGGTTGTTATTGGAAAAGGAGTGAGGGTCTAATAAATATGAAAATTTAGCATGATTGTAAAGGAAATTATGAATACATGTAAACAGATTTGTATATCTATATAGTTGTGCATTTGTAAATATGTAAATATTTTATTAATAAAAGTTCTTTAGTATATATAAATAAAGGACATCTACTACTTGGAGCTGCAAGATGGTGGCAGAGGTCTCCTACACTGAGCAAAAGGTCTATGGAAAGCAACAAAATGGAAGAAGAGAGTAAAGCTATGGAGAGCCTAGAGGTAGAAAGTGAGAATTTGGAGAAAAACTTGTTCAATGCAGAGCTTCACAATACAAACAAAGATTTCTCTGTGGTGGATGTTACAAATGAGCATTGTTTAGCTGCCCCACAGAGAAGGAAGCAAACAAGTCTGTTGAAGTGGTACAGATAACAGAAATAGCATTAGGATGGTTTGGAGATGAAGTTCTGTTAAAATTAATCAAGCAAGAGGATCCATGTGACAGTTTTACTGTTTCATGGGGTGAGATGGCAGGTAACTTCTTCAGAAGTGCTGAGGATGGTAATGTGGAAAAGGAACCAGGTGATGTGGCATCAGAGAATGTGGCAGTTAAAGCTTGTGCAGCACTAACAAAAAGTAAAAGATGAAATCAGCAACAAACTGAGGTGTCTCGTTTTGTGGCAGTAGATAATGTAGTAAATAAAACAAATGCAGCAATAACAGTAGGCCAAAAAGAGAACAATAATAAACTCGAAGTAAAACTGGTTTTAAAAATAAGAGAAGACAAACTTGTGAGAATGAGAATAAACAAATTGCACTATAATAGGCAGATATTTAGTATGGATCAATTTAGTAATGTTCTACGTTTTAAAGCTCAAGAAATGTGTTACTTTAGAGACTTTTTAGACTTAACATTTGAAACTGATGATGAAATTTCTGGAAATGTGCAACAAAAAGGATATTTATCAGCATAACAATTATTTGCTTTCTGGTAGTAACTTACATGTTTAAATTTTTATTTTGTGGCTTAGAACTGATGAACAGAAAGAAGATTATAAAAAACAAATGCATGCAGGGTCTATGTGAAACTGTTGATAATATTCTGAAAGTTAAGAGATGAGACAAATTTTGATAGAGTGGTGGGTAGAGGTTGAAAGCTGTTTTGAAATGTGAAAAAAAAACATGGTGAAACACTTTCCAAGTGTTAATTTGTGGCTGGGTGTGCATGGGCATTAAGTTATGCTAGACAGTCTAAATTGTGTTTTTGTGGAGACTTTTCTCACTTAATTAATAACTGCGACAATGTAAAATATAACTGGTGTGGGGAGAAAGGACATACAGGGAGAAAGCGCATGCCTGAATGCATTTCATGTAAGAAAGGAATATTTTTGGGTGAATTGTCAAGAGCAAACAGTAAATAATAAAAAGAAAAAAGAAAGAGAAGAAAACATATATGAGAAAGAATAACAGGAGGCTGGGGAAGCAAGATGAAAAATAAACTGCAGAACAAGAAAAATATGTAGGGGAAATGAGGAGTGAGAGAGTGCACACAGGAAGAGATGTCAGAAGAAGGAAATTATACTAAAAATTTTTGAAGTTCTTAGCAGTGAAAAATTTGATTCTGAGGATCAATGATCATTTGTACATAAGCTCAGGAACAATATTCAACTGGGGATAAAGTAAACATAAGAGAAAAATAAAAGCATTCCCTTAAACTTAAAAAGAAAGAAAATCAGCAATTTTAAAAGTACTTTCAGTAAATGTGAACAGTACTATCAACACTGTAAAAGTATAGAGAAACTGGAATGGTGTGCTAAACGTGATGGGTATATTATTCTGTTAGATGATGTAAGATTCCTGACAAATGAAGAAAAACTGCAAACAGAACAACTGTGGGGTGGGAATATTACATGGAAATTAGGAAGTGAATGTTTTTCTGGAGTGAAAATAAGAGATGTTCATAGGTTCATAGTTTCATAGGTTCATAGGTTCATACTAGGCTATCTGCCCTAGGGCATTTATAAGCCTAGTCAGAGTGTGTTTGGCTTTCGCCACCCATTTTAAATACATTTTGCTATGCCCTTTTTTATACTGTGCCTCTGTCTAACAGTGACACAGAAGTGATACCTGGGGTAAACCTACGATCTCCCATCCACTCATCAAGATTCCTCTTGAAGAGAGTCAGTGAGGGACTCTGCCTAACCTGGACTGGGATTTTATTCCGGAGTGAAGGGAGCCTCTGGGTTATGAAGCTGTCCCTCCAGCATGTCCTATTTATTTCAGTGCTGAGGTTCAAGTCTCTCAAGTGATGGGATTTGGATTTTCTGAGGTATAGCATGTCCATTAATTCGGGTTGGACATGGCTTTATACATCAGGCACAGATAAGCCTCTGAGCAGGCGGTATGCCACTGAGTAGAGCTGGAGTTTCTATAACTGGGCAGCATATGGCATCTGTTTGAGCCCTTTGATCCTCTTGGTGAGGTACTTTTTGGGTCTTTCCAGTTGCTGCAGGTGTCTGATAAGCCTGATGAGGGATGAGTAAAGATGATGACCTCCTGATCTAGATGTGAATCCCTTCATGATTAGGTAGGCTATATAAAATGTTTTTCTAACCACTTTGGCCACGTGGTTGTCAAATGAGAGATTGTTATCAACTTGGGTCCCCAGTTCCCTAATTACTTCTTCTGTACTTAATGGATTACCACCTATGTGGTAATTTGTTTTTGCGAATGGGGATGACTATACACTCTTTGGCGCCATGGCTCTGGCACCAGTTGTCTGTTTCTATGAGGCCCTTTTGGAGGATGCTTGTGTCGGCTGGAGAGTCGGTCTGCAAACTTGGTCAGCCACAGTCCTTCCGTGTTGGCCTGTACCTCTGAGAAATATATACCGAACAAGAGAGGTCCCAGGACTGAGCCTTTTGGGATACCACTTGTAACTGGTTTGGAGTCTGACATGGCTCCAGCAATTCTAACCATGTGGGTTCTGTCCTTGAGCCAGTTTGCAATCCATCTAGTGACATAGGGGTTTATATTTAAGCTGGTGAGCTTATCTATAATGCCAGTGGGGGTGTGTATCAAAGGCTTTTGCGAGGTCCAGGTAGGCTGTGTGGACCACATTCTCCTCGTCAATGGCCTTGGTGACTGTTTCAAAGAAACCAACCAGGTTTAAGAGGCAGGATCTGCCCTTAACAAAGCCGAACTGGGGGGATCCAGTGTCTGTAGGTCCCCAATATCTTTATTTATGAGGTCCATGATGATCCTTTCCATAGCTTTGCAGACCAAGCTAGTCAGGCTTATTGGGCGATAGTTTCCAGGATCCGTTGAGGCACCACCTTTGTGGAGAGGGACCACTGTTGCTGTACGCCACTCTTTGGGTACATATCCTGTAGTAAGGCTGAGATTGAACAGTAGTTTTATGTTTGGGTTTAGCTCTTCTTGGAGTTCATGTAGGATGCAGCCCAGGACACCGTCTGGTCCTATTGATGCTGTGTTTTTTGCTTTGGAGAGGGCAGCTCTTACCTGAGCATCTGAGATGTCAGGGGCAGCACTCTGCTTGAACCTGTCAGCTAGGATGTTGGCAATGTCTGTGGGTTTGGTGTATTTTTTGTCATTTTGGACTAATTCTGAGCATATCTGGGAATTCCCACCCAGGTTCCTAACATAACTAAAGAAAGCCTTGTGATTATCCTTAGTGTCCTGTGCAGTTTTTCTCTCGAAGCTGGCCTTAGACAATTTTATGAATGCCCGTAGTTTTTTGCTAATACTGATCAGAGATGCCTTCCCTTTTTGGAATTTTGCTCTGTCATTTAGTAGCTTCCTTCTTCTATTGTATAGTTTGTTTATGGCTGGGGTCCACCAGACAGGACGTCTGCCTTTGGAGGATTGTGTCTTGGTTTTATTTGGGATTGCATGATCCATGCATTCCTGAAGGTGTTCATAGAATGTGTTTATAAAGGATTCTGAGGACTGGGACGTATTTTCCACAGGCCTGGGGGCTTTGAAGGATTCTACCTCTGTTTTGAGGAGTGTGAAATTTGCTTTAGAGAAGTTTTTCACTGTGGTTTTCAGGGCAGGGGGTGGAGTCGGGATGTGAATATCCAGTGAGATTAGTTTATGGTCTGATCTTACCAGTGAGGGATACACTTCTGGTCTGGAGCATAGAATCCCCATGTTGGTGATGATCAGGTCCACTATGTTTTCCCCTCTTGTGGGAGTGGTAACAAGTTGTTCCATAGCATCTGAGTTTATAAATTCTAGGAACCTTTGGGCTAGGGTGTTGGAGGTAGAGTAATGCTCCCAGTCTATGTTTGGGTAGTTGAAGTCACCCAATATAATGGTGTTTGGAGAGACCTTCATATTTTCCAGTGTTCTCAGGAAGGCCGAGTGGGGTTCCTGGGTTTGTGAGGGTGGTCTGTAGCAGGCTATAAACTGGAAGGCAGTTTTACCCACTGTTAGTTGCACATGGATAGTATCTGATGCCAACCTGGAGGTGTGGGTATCTGATACTCCCCAAAGCATGGTATGAGGTATAACCCGGTAGTGCTGGGGTGCTCTCGGGAGACTTGAACCAGGTTTCTGTTACTGCACAAATATCGATGTTCTCCATGCTAAGGAGAGTTTCGAGTGTGTGCATCTTGAGGTTTAAACTTCAGCATTACTCTTAGTTTCTTATCCTTGTGATACCTATGGAGGTGGGTTTGTCTTTTGAGCATTGCCTAAAAAGGCACAGAGCCTTTACCAATATCTGAAAGCCCGGTGACTGGTGCCATGTCATCCCAGGCTCACAGGCATTGGATCCCCTTGAATGACACAAATACTTAAGCCAATTGTTGAAATTCATCATCTTGTCTTCATATTGTGGCATCATTCAGATGCTACTCAAGGTCAGCCTGGGCTACATGCTCAGAGAGCTCCTCTATGTCTCTTTTAATGTAGTCCAGGCAGGTGTCATTCACACCAGCATGGACAATGACTGGTGGCCTGAGTGCCGACAGGCAGCTCACCGTGACCTTCTCCTTGTTCAGCCTGGTGGTGTTCCTGACAATAGAGTCACCTATTACAAGTGTATCAGGTGTGTTGCACTGGCTTTGTGAGCTATGTGTTGCTGCTTGGGTGTCTGCTTTGGAGGTCTCTGCTGCTTAGGCAGATTTTTGTTTATTATGTGTTTGGTTTGCTGTCATGGTAGATCTATGTGAGACTGGAATTGTAGTGAGTGTGGTTTCCTTCTCCTCCTGACTGGTTTAGAGCTTAGCCTCCAGTATGGCTATATGGTTGCATCTCTCACATGTGTTGGAATTTGTTGGGAGGAGGAGAGGGTTGTCTGTGTACATGAGGCAGTTGTAACATTGCCTGAAGATTTCCAGATTCACCAGCTGGACCGGAGAGAGATTGACAACTGACCTTTGGACATGCTAGAATAGTATTGGGAATTCCTTTATAATTGACAAAAAGGGCCAATGGGGAACGAGGTAGTCAAGGGGAGTTTGTGAGGGTGTAGTGCTTTTAATTTTTTAGTGCTGACTTATATAATTGCTTTAGTGAGCAAGTGCCAGGTAACTTAAATGCAATGTGTTACAGGTAACTTAAATGCAAAAACGACAAACAGTAACTTTTTTTCCAGTGAAACAAGGAAATAAGTACAGTAAGCAATGCAGATATCACTAGGGATCCACATAAGCGCTGAAAAGCCGCGTTTTAGGTGGAATTAGTGTTTCAGGGAAATAAGCAAATAAACAACAAGCATACAAACAAAGCTAGATTCAGCAGGCCTGGATCTAGTCTATGCTACAGCAAACAAGGTGTACCAATTTCAGTAAGAAACAGTTAAAATATGCAGGCACTATAAGCCTTTAACTAGAAATTCCCAGCTCAGAAGGGCAGAGTCCAGCCTCTCCTCCCATAAGAGTGCAGACCACGATCCTTCTTAATGTAAAATAACTGGCCTGAAGCCCAAGTGCTTAAACCAGAACAAATACACTTTTAGAATAACAGACACAGAGCCCTCAATCAGCAGTTCCCAATTTAGAAGGATATAAGCTACCTGTCCTGCCACCACAGTGCAGGCCACAAACCTCCCTAATGTAAAACAACTGGTCTGAAGCCCAAGTGCTTAATCCAAAAGACTTAGAATGATAGCTACACTTTAATCAAGTTACTACCAAGCAGTAATAAATACAATTGAATACTTTAAAGAATGCCTGGATTAGTGCTCAAGTTATACAAACAAAGCTAGATTCAGCAGGCCTGGATCTAGTCTATGCTACAGCAAACAAGGTGTACCAATTTCAGTAAGAAGCAGTTCAAATATGCAGGCACTATAAGCCTTTAACCAGAAATTCCCAGCTCAGAAGGGCAGAGTCCAGCCTCTCCTCCCACAAGAGTGCAGACCACGAACCCTTTTAATGTAAAATAACTGACCTGAAGCCTAAGTGCTTAAACCAGAATTAATACACTTTTAGAATAACAGACACTGAGGCCTCAATCAGCAGTTCCCAACTTAGAAGGATGTAAGCTACCTGTTCTGCCACTACAGTGCAGACCACAAACCTTCTTAATGTAAAACAACTGGTCTGAAGCCCAAGTGATAAAACTAAAAGGCTTAGAATGAGTTACACCAAGCAGTAATAAATACAACGGAGTACTTTTAAGATGACGCAAAAGCAAAATAAAGTAGGAAGAAACACAAATACAGTAAAAGCAGATACATTTTTTTTTTTTGGAGAGCAATGAGATGGCCCAGGCCCAGGAGTGGACAGAAACAAGTGCAAATGCAGGCCTTTAAATCAGAAAGTTGAGAGAGATGGAAGACTTATGTGGTAGACAGGTTACCTAGTGCTTACCACTCCCACTGATAAGCTAGAAGGCTTCCCTCCAACACAGAAAGGCTAGTCCTGGATACAGCAAATCTGTATCTGGAACACTAATTACAGGAAAGGTATGAAACAGGCTTACAATTTTTTTTTTTTTTTTTTCAGAAAAGTAGCAAAAACAGTAGTAAAAACAATTTGTAGCATTGGTAAGGAAGCTAAGGTTAACTGCTGTGAATGTGAGGTAGAGAGAACATGTTAATAGAATTATAGCATTATATGCATATATAATTTGCAAGTAAAGAGAATCTTGAGTCATCAAATATTAGACTTTGTGGTGGTTAGCATGAAAATTATAATTGCATGGGACATTAAAATACAGGAAGTGATAAAATGGGGTAAATTAGCTGTGTGAAAGAAAGTCAGCACTTGAATCTGAAATTGATTATTTTGTATTAAAGTAAGGCATGGTGGTAACAGATGGCGATACAGTTGTGAGGGTTTATTTAGAACTATATGGATGGATGTTATGGAAGAAAGGGTGTATATTAAAATATGAAAGGAGTACATGAGGAATTATGGGATAAAATTAGAGAGTGGGAAGTATTACAGTTATGGAAGGAACATATAACCATGAAGGACTTCTATACTAATACTAATACTAAACTGATTTGACTGGTGGATTGAATTCAAAAAAATATAAAAAGTTTTATTTTCAATAACAGGATGATATAAGAAAGAAGCTGTGGGAAAATGTATTTAAATGTCTCAGAGAATTTATAGAATAATACAAGAGAGTATTATGATATGGAAAAATAAATATATAAAGGGAATTGAAAAAATAAGACATTACAACAACGAATGGAGGAAGTATCTGCATATTTGTATAAAAAAGGTAAATGTGGGTAGTAATATAATAATGGAAATGAAAAATGTAAAAAGAAAGATATAAAGAACACAAGAGCAAATTCTGGGTATTGCAGTACAACATGTGGAAATATGTATAAGAGTAAAATGAAGAAGTAAAGAGAGTATGGGAAGTAAAAAGAAATTATATATTGAGTTAAGGAAGAATTTGAAAATGAAATTAGTATCAGTGAAATGGATAAAGTACTTAGGAAAGTAAATGTTGATTCAGTATCAGGCCCATATGGTATAGGGTATGACATGTTCAAGAAATTAATAGATTGGTAAAGGTAGTATTTTATTTTCTTTTTATTTGACATTTATTAACTGGGTTGGTCCCACTGAGTCATAGGACCCTTTTTCAGTGGAGACCCAAGGAGAAAAATTATAATTGATTACAAAAAAGTAGTAGGATTACAAAAGTAGTATAAATAGGGAACTACAGAAGTTGTCATACAAATTGTATGTATAGATAGATAGATAGATAGATAGATAGATAGATAGATAGATAGATAATATCAAAATACATGTAGGGTACATATATTGCATAGACAATACAATACAATAGAGATGGTCGTATCATTGAAATAGTACATAGCTGCAAAGCAAGAAAAGTGAGAAGGAGGAACAAAGTATTTTGAGAAAGTAGGATAAATGAGAGGTAGAAAACAAAGGAGAAGAATAGGAGAACCAAGTATTTTGAGAAAGTAGGATAGAAAAAAGGCAGGAAAGAACAGTGAGCAAGAATGGAAATTAGGTGGTATTGTGACAAGGGCAGGATTTTGAGTTCAAGAAGTATTTTGGACTTCAGCCTTCAAAGAGTCGGTACAGTTAATACTATGTATGTCTGGAGGAAGCTTATTCCAGGCTTGGGACACTGAGTTTTTGTAGAGGAGTTGGCCAGTAGTTTTGCTTGGTTTATAAATGGCAAGTAAGTTCTGGTTAGAGCTATCAAGTGAACGAGCAGGGATGTAAGAGGATACTAAGGAAGAAAGAGATGGACAGACAGAGGGCTTGTCTAGCAAGAAGTATGTAAGCTGCAGTTGGGAAAGAAGCAGGAGCTGGGGGAATTTGAGCCACTGAAGTTTTTTCAGGGCAAGGCAATGATATGTTCCATAAGGTTGGCTACAAGCAAATCTGCTATATTGTTATAGGTCTGTTCAAGTTTAATAAGTAGGGATGACTGAAAATGATTCAGGATTGGAGAGGCATAGAGAAGGCATGGAAGGAGGAAGGCCTGAGCTAGAGTGAGTTTATAGTTGGGAGCTAGGAAGTTTTTATTTTTATAGAAAAATACCCAATTTCTGGTAGTAGTTTTTTTTTTTTTTATACAGTGCTGTACGTGTAAGTCGAATCATAGCTGGTCTTCAATTATAGCACCAATTAATTTGATGTGTGGTTCTGCTTTGATTAGGCTGTTGTCAGCAGATGAGATGGCAAAAGTGGATTTGTGGTGGGAGAGAGAGATCTGGGAAGGAATAATAGGAGCTTAATCTTTTTGGGGTTGAGAATAAGTTGCTGGTCAATGACCCATTTTTCCACAGATGAGAAAGTGCTTTGGTTGATGGAAAGAAGGTTGTAGATGTTGTTGGAGCAAGAGATGAGTGTTGAATTGTCTGCGTATTGAATGAGGGAAGAGGTGGTATAGGCGGAGTATAGTTGATTAGTAAAGATGTTGAGGAGAGGACCAAGGATAGAACCTTGAGCGACACCAGTTTAGATAGGAAAGGAGAGCAGGTGGATTGCCATCACATGGACTGGAGTCTTTTTGAGAGATAGCTAGTGAACCACTGGATAGAGGAAGGGGATAGGTTAAGATCAGTTAGTTTAGCAATTAGCTTGGGATGAGAGACAGTGTTGAAAGCCTTGGAGAGGTCTAGAAAGAGGGAAGATATGAGAAGATTTTTGTCTCTGGTTTCAGCTACAGTGTGGGAGAAGGATAGGAGGGCAGTGGTGGCACTATGATTGGGTCTGAAGCCATGCTGCACAGGGGTGAGAAGATTTTTGTCAATTACATATTTCAGAAGCTGACCCGCGGTGGTGGTGCTGTGGTAGCATTGTCTCCTCACAGTAAGACACTGCCCGGTTCAATTCTCAGCTAGAGCATCTTCTGCGTGGAGACATGCGTGAATGGGCGTACCTTCGTTGAAGGTTGTGCATCAGGGCTGGTAACTTGGCATGTAAAAATCAACTACCAGTCATTAGTGGACCGGAGTTCCACTGTGGCGACCCCTAACCGAGAAAAGCCGAAAGACACAAACAAACAAAAAAACATATTTCAGAAGCTGTTTGTAAATCCATTTTTGAAGGATTTTGGACAGTGGGCAGAGAATGGCAATGGGTCTGTAGTTAGATGGGGTCTGTAGAGTTACCTCCTTTGTGTGGTGGTATGATGAAAAAAGATTTCCAAATATCAGGGGCAGTGGCTTCCTCGATGGATCTGTTTATGAGGATTGAGACAAGATAGGCTATAAAGTGGGCTGCAAGTATGAGGAAGTGGGGAGGAAGGTTGTTAGAGGAGGGAGAGCATGGTTTGAGTTTTAGTAAAAGGGACTTTATGTAATCAGTGGGGACAGGGTTGAGATATAAAGGGGTAGTGTTAGCAGTAGTATGTGTAGTGTGTGAAGTGTTAGGAGTGTTTTGACTTTGTCAGGTCTGGGTTAGTTTTTGAATTGATTCAATAAAGTGGATATTAAGTGAGGTGGCAGTTTCTTGGGGAGATTGACTGGGTAAGGGATTGGGGGTGGTAGACCAGATTGTCGAATTTTATTCGTGGTGTGCATGAATTGTTTTGGTTTGGACTTGTGTATAAACTGTGCATTATAATAGAATAGTTTTCTTATCATTATCGATTAGTTTTTTTGAAAGGTTTCAAAGTTCTTTGCATTTTTGGAGAATAGTTGCAAATTTGGATTTTAGCCATTGTTTCCAGTAACTGTCTCTCTGTTTCATGAGAGTTAGGGTGCCTCTAGAGAGCCAAGGAGTGTAGGATGATCTGATCCAAACTTTTCATAGAGGAGCTAAGGAGTCAAGTATATCCAGAAATGTGCAATTAAATTGTAGAACTGTGTCATTAAGGGGAACATATTTCAGGTAGGACCAGTTAAAGGCTGAGAGCCTGTCATTGAAGGTTTCAGTATTAAATGAAGAAAGATTGAGCTTTTCTTTAATATGGTGGGAGTTGAGTAGTTGAGGGGAGTGTTGTATGACTTGAGTAGGAAGGTGGTCACTAAGGGAGTATGGTAGGGTTCTAGAATTATGATATAGGGTAGGCTCAGATGTAAGAATCCAATACAAAGTGGCTAGGTTTTATTTTTATTGTTAAAATGGGTAGGAGTTGATATAAGTTGATGGAAACCGTGAAAGTTAATATGGTGGGAGAGGGGGAGGTAGATGAATGTTGTTTCCAGGTGTTTTTATATATACATACATATATATATATATATATATATATATATATATATATATATATATATATAGCTATGATGGCAAATTTCTTGTGGAGGTTCAGGTGACAGTTAAGAAAAAGTAGCTCAGCAGGGTGAAAATTAGGGTATGATAAAGGTGAGGGGCTAGGTTGAGGAGATCAGAGTACATCATTGCAACTCTTCCACCTTTTTAGTTGTTCTGTCTAGGCAGTAAATATTGTAGTGGGGGGTTAGATTTCAGTATCAGAGGTGTGTGGTTTTAACCAGGTTTTAGATAAGGCTATGATATATGGGGAATACCGAGTGATCCAGGAGTGTAGCTCTGTGATTTTGTTAGAAAGACTCTGTATTATTTGTATACTCTGTAGTATTTTGTAAATGTACTGAATGATAACATCAAAAGATGGGGTGGAGCCAAGATGGCCAACTGATAGCAGCAGTTTTTGAGAGCTCCATGAAACTTATATAAAAAGCAGGAAATAATGTATTATATTTTAGCAAAAATACTTAGAATTGATAGATGAAAGTATAAACTATATTATTAGTAACTTTGGTGAACATAGGAATTTTTTTTCCTGTCAAAATTATAAGGGGAATATATCACTTGTGGAGATGAGCACTTAGAAGACTTCTTATTATGACATGAGTTTAAAAAAAGAGATGCTGCTTGTGACATCTGCTCTACAAGAACTCTCACTAAAATGGATGATTTTAAACAAAAATTTACAAAACCTCAAGGAAAATTGTCAGAAGCAAACAGATTCTCTCAAGGAACCTATACAGCAGCATTAATCCAAAATAACAAACTTAGAAACATCCCTGATTGATCTTGATAGAAGACTGAATTAGGAAGAAAGCCAGAAAGAGTTCCTCATCAAACAAAACATTTGGCTTCTCAATAAAGTGGATGACCTGGAAAACAGGGAGAGAAGGTCAAATATAAGGATTTTTGGCATCCATGAGAGAGCTGAAGGAGAAGATATCATTTCTTTCCGGAACACCTGGATTCCAGAGATCTTAGACTTAAAGGAGGGTCTGTCCTCTGGTATTGAAAGGGCTTTAGGAAAGCCAGTGTCAGCATCCTCCTCCTCTACTCCTCTCAGATCAACAGTCATAAAGTTTATATCTTATTTGGACAAAGAGTTAGTCATAACATCTGCCTGGAAAGAAAAGTCCATTAAAATATAATCAAAACCCAGTTAGGTTTGACAATGACTATTATACTATGGTTTTGGAACAGAGGAAAAAACTTGGCCATTAATAAAACTGTTAAAGCAGAATAACATCAAAACTCAGCTTGTCTTTCCTGCCAGAATAAAAATTATATATTAGAATGAAATGAGATAATTTAATGCCCTAGAGGAAACCGCTGCCTTTATTAAAAACAATAACATTATTTCCTTACCTGAAGATATGGAGTGGGTATCTGCATCTCTGAAGAGAGTTACTGATAAATCTTGGACTGATGTTAAAAAGAAAAAAACCAAAAACTGAGTCAAAGATTGCTGTTCCTATTAAATCTCTCAAAGCATCTACTGCAACTTGGCTCTAATTTGTTTTATACTTGCTAAAATTTCAAGTAAGGTATGTCATGATAATATTTTCCTTGTTTTTTTCTTTTTCATTTCTATACCTTTTATTGTTCATATACAAATGAAACAACTATTTTATGCTTCTTAGTATATTAGTACAATATTACTGGTCTGTTGAGTGATATAATTAAACAGTAAATTATCTCTGCTTTTATGACCTTAAGATGACATGCTTTATTTCAAATAATATATAGTCCTTTGCTTTGCTAAATGCTCTTCCGAGTTATTACACAGGTATAGTCACTGCTCAGATTAATTCATCAAAACTCTTTTGGACACATTGGATATCAGTCCGTATCTATGATTTAGTATATATTACTTCATTTTTTTATTTCTTATAATTTCTGATTGTTTTAGAATAAATATTGGTATGTATGCCGGCGTTTGACATACATTGGGTCTTCCTGGCATTTATATGCTTGTATGTTTTATGGAACAAGGTTTCTAAACGGTTACAAGTTATGTTCCTGTAGCGTTTAATGTTAAAGTACTGTTTTGTCTGTCATTGGCAATGAACTTACTCTATTTAACTTGAATTTGGTGCAGACACTATGCTTCCTGTATTTTTAGAAGTATGTATCTCTTGTATATCTAATTAGCAGAAGGGGTTTATTGCTAGATGTCCGTAGCTGTGTGAATGTCTCCAAGATACGGATCATTCATGCTTGGTGTATCTGGCAAGTGCTTGCTACACAAAATGATTTTGTATTTAAAATAAAGAGTGATGACATGAATTTATGGACTGTTCTGCCAAATATATTAGATACTTTAGCTGGGATGCTAAAGTCTTTATTCAATGGGAGAGGTATATTTTTTAGAATGCTTCTAAAAAGATTGTGTTCGGAGTTTCTGTTTTTTCCGGTTATATAAAGTTTAGTTATGGGAGAGGTTGTATGGCATTGATTTTTCATGTGTGTTGTACAGATTGTGGTGTCCAGAGGTGATTTCTTGTGTGTTGGATGTTAGTTTACTGATTGGAAGTATCTGACAGTCAAACCTTGCATTCGTTACTGTAAATAAGCAGATTTTGTGATACAGTTAGAGTGAGGTCAGGAAACTGTACTCTGTAGCATGCTGAGCAGGAAAATGTCAGTTTGAAATTTAAGAAGTGAATCTTTCTTACTTAGCTCGTGACATTATGCATTAGCGGCAAGCAGATCAGATTACATTACATCTAATGTGTATATACAAGCCTAATTGTGGATGTCAAGACTCTGATTGGTTAGTATAGCATAGTAGGCTTCTCTTACAAAAATTATGAGCTACACTGTCTGCAAACATATTCATTGTTCCCTTTTATAATAGTGACTATATGTTGTGTTTAAATATATACAGGAATGTTATTTTTTCTTGCAAACAGTTAATTATAGTCACTATTTCTAGTAAATATACTGGATTTTTTATAAATAGATCTTTATAAATAATTTCCTATGCAGTTAGCAAGTGTTTAGTATAGGCTTATACATTTACAGGAAATGCTTATGGCTAATAGTAATAACTGTAAGAATACTCAAATACTATATTAAATCCTAGACAATATATGTGTGAATAATTTGGATTGAACTATAATTACATTCCATTCAATATGACGAATTTCATATTCTATCTTAGATATTATTTTATGTTTCAGATGTCATGTTTTCAGTTATTATAAAGTTATGTTCTACTAGTATATTAGCACTTTGTGACAGGGAAAGAGCTCAGTAATATCTATGACTTGTGATAACACAACAAAGAAGTTATGAGTTTTAGTATTACCCTATTATTATGGTAGGTATTTACACCTAACTCTATTTTAATTCTGCCTTTGAGTCATTCACTTTTAAGACCTGTTATCCACAGTAAGTTTTATATAAATAATGTTTTTTTACTAATTTTTGTCATATTAACTGATGCCAGTTAATTATTATTGATTCTTAGTCAGGCATTTAAACATTTGCTATTCCAAAAGTTTAGGAGCTAATTTAAAGACAAGTATGTCTCATGGAATATTTCTAAGAATCTATGTTAACATCTTTTGGGAATGACATGCACTCAACTATGTGCTAACACCTAATTCTTGTGATTCTTTTTTTTTTTTAGTGGGAAATTGTCATGATAAGATTTATTCAGAGGGCAAGTAAATATAAATGCTAAATGATTCTTTGATTTTGTTCTGTCAATTCAAAGTTTTTATTAAAACCAATACAGATGACATGCTTAGGTATATTGGGTAATCATTCAGATTGTTAATAAAGCTAATGTTTCTTTAAACTATTAAGCAGTAAATTCAGATTTTATATATATATATATATATATATATATATATATATATATATATATATCTTAATATGTCTCTTGCTTCCTTAGTGAATAATTGCTGTATAAATGTTTAATGTTCTAACAATAGTGTATGTAACTATTATTTCTAAAACCTAAGTGGAATCAATACCTGATTAGTTGTTTATCACTACTATTTTTCTCTTAATTTATAATATATTCTCCATTTTTATTTTGTTTTCATGGGCTCAAACCAACAAAGATTGATGGTTGGGATAGGTAGTTTAACAGATTTAGTTTTGTTTGCTAGACTAGGAATGCATCTCATTCCATGTATAGGGTGTATTAAAGTTTATATAAGAGTTAAATATGCTAATTTTTTATTTAACTGTTTTTCTAGTTTTGAAATGCCTGACACAATTGTTTTGATTTTATTTTTCATGGGGAAAGTTATTTGGATTGAGATAAATAGAAATATAACAATTTATATTCTGTTGTCTGTTCAGGAAGAGTATTATGTATACAGGATTCTAATAATACAAGTACCTTTATTATTTATCTTTAAAGAATTCTGATATGGATTTAACTTTGATATCCTTAAATACTAATGGCTTAAACAACCCATATAAGAGAGCTAACCTACTAAGGTATCTTTAAACAAGGCTCAAGTAGTTTTTCTCCAAGAGACTCACTTTAAAATAAATGACACATTTATGCGGGACCCTAAGGAATACACAATACTAGCTCAATCTTCTTATAAAAACAAGAACAGAGGAGTAACAATTCTATGGAAAAAGACTTTTTAAATTCCCAAATTATTTATAAACATGTAGATAATGATGGACTTATGGCCTTAGTTATACTTAAGTTTAACAATAGAATTTGGACCGTAGTTAATTTATACTGGTTCCCGGGTATGGGGGTTGGACTAGCTAAGAAACACTTAGACTTTATTGCAACTACTTCTAAAGGTAATATTATACTAGGAGGTGAATTCAATTGTATCACAGATATTATAGAAACTATCAATAGGAAATCTCCTAGGCTATCGTCTTCAGCCAAACAGTTAAAAAAATGGACAGAAATGTTTAAATTAAAAGACACCTTTAATGCTTTAGGAGCAAATTCTTTACTCTTCTCACACCAAGACTATAGACATGGTACCCAAACTAGAATAGATAAAATTTATATCTCACAAGATCTTTATTCTAAAATCTTGAATTTTTCAATACAACCTTGTCCGTTTTTCAGATCATAATTCCCTTATATTAACAATTCACTTGGAATTCAATCAGTTAGTTATTACTTCAAAGATTCCCTTGTATATCTCAAAAATGAAAGACTTTAAACCCTGGCTAACTTCTGAACTTCAGCTCTTCTTAGAGATTAATTACAAATCTGTAGCAAACACAATTATGGTTTGGGGTTCTCTTAAGACCTATCTATATGGCAAAACCATTAGCTGGTGCAAAAACAAAATTAAAGAATGGGACTCAGAGTTACAGCAACTCCAAAATCAAATATTATCCCTTAAATCTAATAAGAACCTAATTGCTACAGATAATAATAAGAAAATAGAAGAAGCAAATAAGAAATACAGTGAGATATTATCCCATAAAACTAATTTAGCTACGGAAAAACTGAAATTAAATTCTTATGCTACTTCTCCTAAGCATCTTCATTACCTATCTATGAAAGTTAAGATACAATCAAAAACTAATAATATTGATAGTATATTTCATGAAGGGAAAAAAAGAAAGTTTCGGACATAGGTTACAATCTGGAGGCTTTTAATTATCATTATCCAGAAAATCATAAAGATAAAATAAGTGTAAATGAATGTAAGAACTTAGCGAATATAGTTCCCAATATAACAAGAATTCCTGAGGAACTTAAGCTAGATTTACAAAAACCTATTTCTCAGAAGGAAATTATAGATGGGATTAAAGGAAGTAAGTCTAATAAAGCACCTGGAATAGATGGCTTAATTATTGACATTTATAGATTGTTCGCTTATTCTATAATCTCTCCTACATAAAGCCTTTCTTGAAGTTCAAACATTAGCAAAAATTCCTCCTACTTGAAGATATTCTCTAATTTCCTCTATATTAAAAGAAAATAAAGACCATAATCCTTGTAACTCATATAGGCCAATTTCTTTACTGAATAATGATTATAAACTATTTATGTCAAGTATGGCCCACAGATTGAAAATACCCATATCTAAAATAATTGATGAAGACCAAACTGGTTTCATACATAACAGGCATACACAGGATAATATTAAAAGAGTATTAAGACTAACAGATTACCTCAGTAGAGGAAACCATGAAGCATTGATAATAGGTCTAGATATTCAAAAGGTCTTTGACTCCTTAAATTGAGATTATTTACTTACAGTCTTACAGTTATTTGATTTCCCCCCTATTTTATAACACTGATAAAGAAAATCTATGAAAATAATTTAGCATATGTCCAAACAGGTCCCTTTACATCCAAAGCAATCCAAGTCACTAGAGGTACTAGACAAGGATGTCCTGTGTCCCCTTTCCTATTTGCTCTGGCCATAGAAATATTTGCCATCTTAATACATAATAACTCAAAGATGTTGTTGTTTGTCTTTTGGCTTTTTCCCAGTAAGGAGTCACCACAGTGAAACTCCGGTCCGCTAATGATTGGCAGTAGATTTTTACGAAATGCTGAGGTGCCAGCTCGATGCCCAATCTTCAATGAAGGCACGCCCATTTACGCATGCATGTCTTTTGAATGCTAACCAACCATGGGGAGGACATGCAGACTCCACACAGAAGGCACTCCCAAGCCAAGTTGAGAATCGAATGGGAGAACCTCTTGCTGTGAGGTAATAATGCTAATAACCCAAAGATAAGAGGTATAAATATATATGACCAATATATTTCTAAAATAAAGATGTTTGCTGATGATGTCCTACTTACCTTGCCAACTCTAAGGAAGTGTTAGGTGAAGTGGATATAGTAATAATAAATTTCCAAAAAATCTCAGGACTCTCCTTCAACAAATCAAAATCAAAATATTTATTATTAAATAAAAAAAACCTACAGGTTCCAGTTAATCATATTATTGGAAACCAAGTTTTAACTTTAGATTATTTAGGAATAGTCCTAGGTAAGAATATAGGGGAAACCTTACAGCTTAACTATGCCAAAACCATAGACTTAATCAAGACATTGTTAAGCAAATGGAATAATATGTTTATAACATTTGATGATAGGTTACAAGTGATAAAAATTGTTTTGTTACCTAAAATATTATGTATAGCACAGGCTCTTATAGGTTCATAAGTTCATAGGTTGATACTAGGCTATCTGCCCTAGGGCATTTATAAGCCTAGCCAGAGTGTGCTTGGCTTTCGCCACCCTTTTAGATTAGTTGACTGTGCCTCTGTATAGTAGGTCACAGAAGATAGCCCTTTTGAGATTAGTTTACTGTGCCTCTGTCTAGTAGGGACACAGAAGAGATCCCAGGGGTAAACCTACGATCTCCCATCCACTCGTCAAGATTTCTCTTAAAGAGGGTCATTGAAGGACTCTGCCTAACATGGATTGGGATTTTGTTCCAGAGTGAGGGGAGCCTCTGGGATATGAATCTGTCCCTCCAGCATGTCCTATTTATTTCTGTGCTGAGGTTTAAGTCCCTGGAGCGTGTAGCTCTAAGTGATTTGGATTTCCTGAGGTGGAGCATGTCCATTAATTCTGGGTTGGACATGACTTTATACGTCAGGCACAGATCAACTCTGAGTAGAGCTGGAGTTTCTTTAGCCTAACTGCGTAGGGCATCTGTTTGAGTCCCTTGATCCTCTTGGTGAGGTACTTTTGGGGTCTTTCCAGTTGCTGCAGGTGTCGGGTAAGGTACATCCCAAATGGGGCATTGTATTCAATTATGGGCCTGATGAGTGATGAGTAGAGGGGCACAATGACCTCTCTTGATCTAGATGTGAACCCTTTCGTGATAAGGTGGGCTATATAGAAGGTCTTTCTAACCACTTTGACAATGTGATTGTCAAAGGAGAGATTGTTATCTACTTGGGTCCCCAAATCCCTAATTACTTCTTCCATACTTAATGGATTGCCACCTATGTGGTAATTTGTGGGCACTTTGTTTTTCCCAAAGGTGATGACTATGCACTTTTTGGCATTTAGCTTTAGGCCATGGCTCTGGCACCAGTTATCCATCTCTGTGAGACCCTTTTGGAGGATGCTTCTGTCCGTCGGCGAGTCGATTATGGCACCCAGTTTGCAGTCATCTGCAAAATTGGTCAGCCATAGTCCTCCCATGTTAGCCTGTACCTCAGAGAAATATATACCGAACAAGAGAGGTCCCAGGACTGAGCCTTGTGGGACACCACTTGTAACTTGTTTAGAGTCTGACATGGCACCTGCAATTCTGACCATGTGAGTTCTATTCCCTCAGCCAGTTTGCAACCCATCTTGTGACATAGGGTTTGATATTTAAGCTGGTGAGCTTATTTATGATGCCCAAGTGGGGTATTGTGTCAAAGGCTTTTGCGAGGTCCAGGTAGGCTGTGTGGACTACCTTCCCTTCATCTATGGCCTTGGTGACTGTTTCAAAGAAGTCGACCAGGTTCAAGAGGCAAGATCTTCCCTTAACAAAGCCGAATTGGGTAGGATCCAGTGTTTGGAGTTTCCCAATGTCTTTGTTTATGAGTTTCATGATGATATGCTCCATAGCTTTGCAGACCAGGCTAGTCAGGCTTATAGGGCAATAGTTTCCGGGGTCTGTTGTGGCACCACCTTTGTGAGTGGGACCACTGTTGCTGTACGCCATTCCTTGGGTACATATCCTGTAGTAAGGCTAAGATTGAACAGTGACTTTATGCGAGGGTTCAGTTCTTCTTGGAGTTCATGTAAGACGCAGCCTGGGACACCGTCCGGTCCCACTGATGCTGTGCTTTTTGCTTTGGAGAGGGCAGCTCTCACCTGTGCATCTGTGATGTCAGGGAGGCTACACTCTGCTGGGATAGACATTTGCTCTTTTGGGGGGGAAGGGGGGGGAGAAGTTTGCACTGAACCTGTCTGCCAGGATGTTGGCAATGTCTGTGGGTTCAGTGTATTTTTTTTCATTTTGAACTAACTCAGAGCATATCTGGGAGTTGCCTCCCAGGCTCCTGACATAACTAAAGAAGGCCTTGTGATTATCTTTAGCATCTTGTGCAATTTTTCTTTCGAAGCTGGCCTTAGATGATTTTATGAGAGATCGTACTTTCTTGCTAGTACTGATCAGAGATGCCTTCCCTTTTTGGGATTTTGCTCTATCATGTAGTAGCTTCCTCCTTCTGTTGTATAGCTAATTTCTAATTATACTTCCACCAGGAAAGAAAATCATTAAAGAAATTACTTCAACTCTGATGAAATTCCTGTGGTACCCCAAAATAAATAGAGTGGCATATTCTCATCATATCAGAAAATGGGAACAAGGGGGGTTAAAATTCCCAGAGACTGAAACTTATATAAAGGCATCTATAATTAAAATAGTGAAGAATTGGATAAATCCTAGATACTCTTTCAACTGGAAACAGTTATACTCCATTATACTAATGAATGAAAATTATTTATCAAAAATGCTTTGGTAACTGACAAAGATAAGATATGGCACTATTTAAGTATAAATTTACAGTATAGTACAACAAAATTAACTAAACTATCACTAATAAAACCATATTTTTGATATTTTTAGAAAATTCATCAACACAAATTTAGATAAAAAACTGTGGTATAGATTTTTAATACCATTTACTATTACAAGGGATTTCCCTGATAAAACACATAAAGAGATTTTTGGATTATGGGAGAATAGTAATCTATTTTGTTGGTTGCAATGTATAAGAAAATCAACAATCTTTGAACATACAACGTATACTGTCAACCTATGGCCTATCCCCTAATGACTGGTTAGTTCTTCAGAGTGTCAGAGCATACACTAAGGATCTGTGTAGAATAATACACATCTCATCATTCAAAACCATACCAAAAATTATAAACTGGATTTTTGGAATTTTATATAATAATATCAATATTAAGAATGAACTATCATATCTATATAACACTTTACTTGTCTATAAGACAGCTCCTAAAGATTCTTACTGGCAATACCTAACTAAAGGGTTTCAAGTATCATTATCAATGGAAGACAAAACAAACATTTTACTTTCAGTTAAACTAACTTCTTATTCATAATTCTAAATGATTTTTCAATGGAAATTTCTACACAGATCCTTTTTGACACAAGAGAAACTCTTAAAAATGAACCCTTCAAACAGCAAGTTATGTTGGAAATGTCACCTGTCTACTAATGCTGACTGGTCTTATATTTTTTATGACTGTACTATTAAAGCATATTGGAACGAGATCAACAAATTTCTTCAAGCTATCTATACAGATATATTTGTTCTGACAAAGTCTTTAATTTTATTGAATGTTGTTAATGGCAATCATATGAAGAAAGATTGACCTGTATTTGTTGTGGACCATATTAGCAATAGCCAAAAAGTGTATAACCAGAAGATGGAATTCTAATGTAGTACCCACAATGGAGGAATTCCTATCTTCACTGAAGAAATGTATACTAATGGAGAAAAGAACTGAAGAGCTAAAAACTTTTCCTAAGCCATTGGTTAATAGTCCATAGAGGATAGCTTTGAATTTGATTGATACCCTACAGATAGAACTAAGCTCTTCCTAACTATCATAGTTTATATATTAAGTTGTTATTTAGTTGCATATGTTTTTATCTGAACCATTTTTGTTAGGCTGAATGTAAATACTGTAAATAGTTATTAAATGTTATGGATGTATTAAATTATTGTGTTATTTCATCAAAATAAAAATCATTTGGGTAAATGTACTGAATGAATGATTGAAAGAAGGTTTTGTTTATAAAGACTTACATAGTGGGATATTAAAATTTAAATGGAGGAAACATGAGAAGAATTAAATAAAAAAATATAGAGCTGTCACACAAAATAATACAGATTATACTTTTTTGTAACCATAATACAAAGGTAACTGGAAGGATGAGGGATGTAATGGAATAAACTATGTATGGCATAAAAGGAAAGGGATGTCAAAAATTGTTATTGGCTGTGACAGAAATTGAGGAAATGGTTTTAGATAAAATAGTTGGGATGATTACATTTTGCTGTACTTAATAAACATGTACATCTGTAATTCTTTTCTTTGTACATACGTACCCATATATCAATTTACTGCAATTTGTAATGTAAAATAAAAAACCCTTACTCTTTTCAATAGGTTTTGTGGGATATTTTACATCTACCTGAGCTACCACTAACTCAACAAGATGGGACCTCAGTTTTTCATCTCATCTGAAAGACAATGACCATTCCTAACAACTGGCAAAAATACCTTCCTTCCTGTATCCACATATCTCTATATATACTATTACTCCAACTATCATCATCTGGAATTGCACTCACAGTACCCTTAAATATGACAGTATTTAATTCAACTAATAAAAAAAGACTTCATCAGAGACTCATAATCAGAGTCAGAATCAGGTAAAACTGGGCCTTCCCACTTAAAAGGGAGACAACATCGAAGATTTCCAGTATAGAAAGATCAAATAATCTTCCATAACTACAAGAATATCTTGTGACTTTGTAACTGACTTGCTATCAGGCTTAAGAATGTTCCCAAATATTTGTTTCTCAATATTTTCACTAAAATGATTCACCTATACCATATTACCCTTTAACAAATATTGTTGACAAAATAAGGCATCCTGAATCACTGATTTATTTTAAGTCCAGCAATAACCATTGAAAGTAAAACTTCTAATACCACTACCCTCAAGTGCAGCCACATAATTTGCACATGAACCAACAATTACCTCCTTCCTGCTGAAAATCTATTCAGTTTTCAAAATACACACACACACACACACACACACACACACACACACACACACACACACACACACATATATATATATATATATATATATATATATATATATATATATGGATTCCCTTCACAAGTTCAAAGTTTCAAAACTTCAACTGCAAATGGTTGAGACCATAAGATCAAAGTTTTGAAACCTTGAACGTTTTAAATGGAGATGACAGTACAGCATGGAATGGGAAATTTAACATTTTTCTCACTATAGTACGATCTTGGAGTTCATGTATGTATCTGTCAGGGGTGTGGGCAATGCAGGTCAGCTTCCCACCCCCCCCCCACTTTGTAAAAATGCAAAAAAAAATTTTTGTTTTTATTTTTTATATTATAATTTCAGAATTTCAAAACTTCAATCTTATGGTCTTGACCACTTGCTGTTCGAAGTTTTGAAACTTCAAGCTTGTAAAGTAGATCTATACATATATATATATATATATATATATATATGTATGTATATATATATATATATATATATATATATATATATATATATATATATATATATATGGGTTCCATTTAGAATCTCGAAAAACTGAAATACCGAATTTCATTTTTCCGAAATTCCAAGCCTGAAAGCTTGAAATCGCGAAACACCAGAAGCGCAAAATTCAAACTTCCAAAGTTCGGATCTTCTGGTGTTGCGGTGTATGAATGGATATAAGTGCAAGTAAGTCTGTATGAGTGTGTAGGTTATGGGCTGTAGTGTATGTTACTGTGTGTTTTGGTTGTGATGTGTGTGTGCAAGGGGCTGTGAAATGTGTGGGTGTGAGTTAACTTTGTGTGTGTGATTGTCCAGTCTCGGAATTAGAATATATAAGTAGGGGGTGGGGGGTGCAGGGGGCTTGCCCCTCTTTTTAGTTGTATTTTAGGATTGCATGTTTGATTTTGGGGGGAGAGTGTGTGTATGTGTATGTGTGTGTTCTGTTTGTAGTGTTTGTTGGGGATTCTAAGTTTCGTGCTTGTGGTGCTTCGGGCTTGTAAGGTTTTGAGATTTGAATTTTGGAAAACTGAAATTCGGTATATCAGTTTTTTGAGATTCTCAAGTGAATCCATATATATATATATATATATATATATATATATATATATATATATATATATATATAGGTGTTGGACACCTGATCAAAAAGACACAATGCCGACACCTGATTGGATGACACCATTTGGGTGATACAGAAAGACAACTGAGAGGTGTGCGAGGTTGACAATCCCTGGCTGCTACTGGAATATTCCCTTCCCCTGGTTATTGTGCAATCTCAGAGTTAGTACATATAATTAGCAAAGGGTGTGAGGGAGCACAAGGAGGCTTGTCCCGGCAAAAACACTTGGCATTGGTTTAGTCCTGTCTGTGGTAATCCCCGGATCATAGCAGAATGTGTTATTTGTTCAGTCAACTTTTTGACATCAGTCTACTGGGTGTTGGTATTACGAATTTCAGTGGGGTATTTGACACCTGAAAGTTAAGGTCTTGTAAGGACGAAGCCATAGAATAACTTTTCCTTCAATCTTTAGTTACAACAGTGGAAGTACTAAATACACCAGTTAAACGTTTAACCCCCATGGTCTAACAAAGGAACAGCACTATCCTCCCAAATGATGATCCATAACACATCTGAGAATCCTACAGTTTGATTACAACTTGCATCATCTACCAAATCCTTACTAAACAAAATATAATCAATTTCCACCTGAAGTATCACCCTCAGATTGTATGTTCTCTAAGTTTCCATTTGCATAGAGAAACATCTTCTGTAAGAGATAGACACATTTACCAATCACCGTGTATCTTTCCTTCATTGAGAAAAAAAGGTCACAATTAAAAACTCCAATCTCAACAATAGGCATACTCACCCACAAATGAGAGGCTAAGTCTTGAGCATAGTCATCCTATTTTTGAGATGATACCTCATATAAATTCATGGACATTCAGAATTGCCATTTACCTGAAACATCTTATGTCCTTCATCAGTAATTTGCATATATCCCATGTCACCTCTAATGCAAGAGGTTTAAGAAATCACACAGTGGAAAGTCTAGGTTTGCTAGATTTTTCTTTTTGTGTTTTTTAACCGATTGTTTTTTCTGTGTGACCTTTTTACTCATTGTTTTAGTTTGTTAGTTGGGATATTTTGCAGTCACCCTAATGTTTCTGGATATCAGTTTGGTACAACAACCCTGTATTTCCAAATGTTACACAAACATTCTACTTATGCTGTCCTGATGATGCCATAAGAAGTCAGAAATATGCATCTCTACAGCTAGTGGGGTTTAGATTTATTTGCCTATTTATCCATAAATCGACTTAAAAAGGTTATGGACATTCAGAATTGCCATTTAGCTAAAATGCCTGTTGTCATTAAAGGGTAACTTGCATATATCCCATGTTGTCTCTAATGCAAGATGCTTAAGGCATCACACAGTGCAAAGTCTAGCTTTGCTAGATTTTTCTTTCTGTGTTTTTTAACAGATTGTTTTTTCTTTGTTACCTTTTTACTCATTCTTTTAGTATGATACCTCATATAAAATATTAAAGCTGAGTTATGTGCCTCATACAGAGCAATCAATAACAATCAAGCTTCCTTGATATAAGATAATCTTATCCAGAAAACATTCACTGGAGACACACCCTGAATGCTAGATCTAAACAAGTCTCTGTCCCTAAACTCCAAATAATATTTTTGTTCAGAGCAAGCTTAAAAGCGTTGTCTTTGAAATTTAGAGATGTGTCAAATATGTAACAAACAGATGCAAACTGTAGTAGTACTACTGTTAGCCCAATGAAAAATATTTCATTACTATCATTTATATGCTATATGACCAAAACATGATTCAGTATAGTTATTATAACCTGTTTTGATTTTCTTTTGCTTTTCTTTTTGCGGTGGTCATTCCTTTTTTGCAGTATGTGTGCTATATTTTCCATTGCTTTTACATTTTTGTTTTGCATATTGTATTAATAGTGTGTATCTTTCTTTGAGCCACTGTTTGATGGAGCTTTTTTTTACCCAGGACTCCACTGAAAAGAGAATTTTTGCCCAGTCATACTGTCCTGTTTAATACAGCTAAGTAAAGTAAATAACTAATATGAAGTCTGCATGTCCTTCCTCTGGTCTCATGGGTTTCCTCTGGGTGCTCCGGTTTCCTCCCACATCCCAAAGTCATGCTGTAGGTGGATTGGACACTCTAAATTGACCCTAGGTGTGAGTGTGTACGTGTATGTGCCTTCTGTGGAAGGTTGGGCACTGGACTGGCAACTCAACACCGTAAAACTCCACTGCCAATCATGAGCAGACAGGTGATCTACTGTGGCAACCCCTAACCAGGAAAAGCCGAAAGAAGAAGAAGAAGAAGATGGAGAAAGTAAATAACTAATATATGAGATTCCTACATCAGATATGTAGTTTCAGTACAGTAACCTTTGAAAATGGCAGATCTAGCATACATTGCAGCTAAGATAAGTTCTTTGTATCTATGATATATTACTTCAACAGTAACAGTTTTGTTTTGTACTTTGTTATGCTTATTTTTCTTACACTGATTTGTACTCTGTGCCTATACTATATATTTGTTGCATGGTTTTGCAATAAAAATAGTATGCACTGGAGCCAAAGCTTAGACAAACAGCTCCTACAGAAAATTATAAAGTTATATATCTCAGTATCCCATCTGCTTACTTAGGGGAGCAGATCCTATATTATACTTACTCACCTTTGTGGAAGTCAGCTTGCCATAATTTGTAGTTTTTTTTTCTTTTGGGGGGGTTAGGAAATGATGTTTGACTAGGTAGATCCAGGTAGATTAAGGTAGAGAAAAGACATAGTACCCCCCCAAAAAGAAAAGCCTAAATGAGAAATAAAATCTGTAATGAACAGCTACCTCAAAAGCTTAACATTTCCAAAAGTACTAGGAATAGCTTCTGTTGAATAACACATATAGTGATTTAGTGCAAGTATGTAACTTTGTACTGCTGAGCATTTAGATAAAGTGCAAACATAAGCATGCAGGGAATACAAGTGTGTAAAACATCTTTGCTCATTTTAGATTGCTATCCAGGAATAGGAGATAACAAAGCAAGTAGTCAATATTATGGTTTACTATCATTATCTTGACCCACAGGTGGTTGATTCCACTTGCTCGATGTCCTACATCACACATGGCAAAATGTCAAACATCAACTTTCCCGACTGCCCTATCTTGCCCCCTTCTGAACTCATGGTTGTGCTTGTTCCTGTGTCCAGAGGAATAGGGAGTTTCAATGTCTGGTATTTATGTCAGGTATACAGATATTCGGCAGTGTGACATTCACGGAGGTGCATCGCCATATTCCGACTTTACAGCCTGTGAGTCGACATTATTATAGTAAGCCAAATATTACTGCCCTGAAATGCTGAATCCGGACAACAAATGTGGCCAGTCAGTAGGACAAATCATACATTGCTGTCATGAAGTAAGCAAACTGGAAAAAGAAAGTACTGTGGTATGATGTCATAGCTTCTATTACGAGTGGACAAAACTGAATGCATCAAGGATCAGTGTCCTTGAAATGTATTCTACATCATCATCATCATTCTCCATAAAAGGCTGAAAAATACACTTTACAAATTTTATTAATTTATTTTTTTGTAGGGGTCAAGCCTCCCCAAAACTTATATATACTTAGTCCACATTTGTACCAACTCAAAGAAGAGGGAAATTCCCTCAGAAAGGGTATCATTGCAGCACAACTCATGAGCAGTGATTTCCCATGGAAGAATTATGATTGTCGGTGTGTTGAACCTCAGGCAACTGAAGTTTGAGAGTTCAATCTTCATCCAACAGTAGGGTAATAAATGTAATAGCATTCCCACTGGCCTATATTTTCCACAGTAGATTTCTAACTCGGTTTGTATTTCTACAGCTGTATATAAAATACCCATCTGACTGATCTCAGAGTTAACCAATTCCTATCTTCCTATTGTTTACCTTTTATTAAGTACACTCCCCTCACAGGTACTGTCTCCTTCACTCCACTGCAGTAAAACCAAGCAAAGTGAAGCATAGAAAAACCCATCTACCCTTTCTGTGGACTGAACCCAGCAGGATATGGTCTATAGGGTGTTTAAGTACTTCTTAGTGTACATCTTTTACCTGTATATGTATTACCCCTCAAGGTTGGCTTACTTGGCTCTCTAGTATATCCCCCCTTAACCCCTACCCCATTCTACCCTGCTGTATCATTCCATCTTCCATCTGTCAGTTATATCCAGCTATAGACCCTGTAATCCCAAGACTAATTTGTTTTTTTTTTCTGTCTGCACACTATTCTCTATTACCACTACTCCCCCCCCCAAAAAAAAATTAGTGCACTGAAGTGTAAGCAGGTCATATACCCTTCCCACAGCTGTTAGCTTTCCCGGATTCCCTCGACTTTTCTCTCCCCCTCAGAAATGACCTCAAACCTTTAAGTCAGCTGTAGCCCTTGGTCTAAACAATTATCATCCACCATTAACTGTCTAATTAAAGAAGTATGCAAAAGCTTACCTGGCTGACTGTTTCTGTCACATTAGTGTCTCCACAGCCAGGGCCATCCCACTCCATTCACCCTCCACTCCAGGCTCACTCTGCTCCCCTACCCTATCCCCATTCCCACCCACCCCATATCAATTTGATTTATTCTTACAGACTACATCCTCAGTTAGTGCTTTATACCCCCCACCAGCATCATTAACCTATCACAAACTAACACAACTTCACACTCACCACCACTACCACAACCTTCTCACACTCAGTCTAATTAGACCACATAGACCTAACAAGATACTCCACCCACTACATCTACTCTTACTCATAAAGGGAACTATGTTCCACAAAATACAGAATCACATACTAAACACCCTAATTTATACATCTATAACTATTATACTGCTCCAGCTCTCTGCCCTTACTACTTACCACTCTCCACTCCAAAATAACATCTCCTCTCCAGGGCAAACAGCAACAATTGACCATCACATTGTCACTCTAAATATACATATAGCTCCATACCTCACCAAACCATCCCACACCAACTATTACCCACATAAAATACTGTCACTGAAATGCAAAACCCAGACCTCTCTAAAACACTGTGTGATAATCAATAAGTTTAACAAACTCTCCCTAGGATTCAGCAAACTTCCATGCAAGAATAGCTTATTCTTGCATGGAAGAGACTTTTCCTGTTCAGCATGGCAGCCTGCCATGCATATTCATGAAAGTGTGCTGCCATGCTGTAAAATGGACATGGTTCTGTGTACAAGTGCAGGGGGTGTGGCTGAGAGCTGTGCTCTCACAATACACATGCTCCCTGCACACCAGAATTGCCGTATGGAAATTTAAATTGAGCAAGAGCACTCGTAACACCCCCAACCCATCAGGGTAAGAAATCTGGAAAAAGCCATAAGGGACAATCATCCCTACAAAGCCAGAAAGTTGATAGAATAACAGGTATAGCATAAGCATGAATATTTGGCAGGGTATGAAGCACATAGCACACACCTCCCAACCCATCAGAGTAAGGAATTTGGACAAAGCCATAAGGGACAATCATCCCTACAAAGCCAGAAAGTTGATAGAATAACAGGTTCAGCATTAGCATGGATATTCTGAAGGGTACAAAGTAAAATACACAACATATACATTTTTTACATATCCAATAAAGTTTAAGCTTAGCTGGGTGGGTGTGCCCTTTGCTTAGCGATGCTTAGCCCAGCTGAAATGGCAGGATACATTAAAAAGCAATAGACATCCAGAATAAGCATAAGTGCAATAGTGTAGCTGTTAGAGCGTATGCCTTGCATGTAGTTATTCATGGTTTGAATCTCACCAAAGAATTTCCATTTTATATGTGTAAACATTACACTTTAAATGTATCTGTATATTTATGTAGGAAGTAACTTATATTTCTCAACCAAAGTAATGTATTAGGCCCAGATGTGAGGTGTCAGTGTAATAAAATAGTGCAACCACCACATAAACACAAATACCCCATTCAGTATAGTCACACAAGAATAAATGTATTTATAGCACATTGGAGTATGTCAGGGAAGGTAAATTAATCTATATTAGGTAATGAATGATGAGGCAATCCCATACAGGTGGTAGTCCAATAAAATAAAACATAAGCAATGCTAAGCATTGCACAGCTATGCTGACTGGCTGTAAGCATTGTGTACATATGAATACTAAGCAATGAGTAGCCCAGCTAAGTGGATTTGCCCATTGGTAAGCAATGCTGAACCTGCCCCTTTAAGCCCTGCTAACCTTAGCTAAGCAGGTTTTCCCATAGGTTAGCTTAGCTCAGCATTTTCAAAACTGTCCAATTATAGCAAAGGGTGGAAAATTGGACATATTTAAACCCCACAAGCAGGAATACATCTCATAACTAGTTGTAGCTCTCCACTGTAGGCAGTATGACAAGTGTTGGAGAGGGCATGCACTTTTGGGCTCAGAGCTGGGGCATACAGGAGTCTAAGGTCATGGTAGTACTCCTGGTAAAAAAATAAATGATGTGAGACTGCTGTAGGACCAGTACCATGGCTTCCTATATAAAGTGGAAGCCTGGGAAAGTCTCTGCCACTGGTATCCTTTGGACTGGTGAGCAGGTCTAGCACTACTATGCCGACTTGAAATGGAGGAAGAGGGAGCTCTTGGAACAGTAGGTCCAAGAAGCAAGAGAGAGGGGAGATGTCCCAGCAGTGTGTAAATATTCATAGCAATAACTGTTTACCAAAGTCCAGCCTGTGTATGTGATGGAAAGGTTTGAATAAATATTTCTCTATTTTCATTACAGCTCCAGCTGAGTGGACTTTGAACCAGGAAGCCCATGCCACTAGGTTGCAAAGGCTGTGTCGCGAGGCTGGTGAGTAACAATACTGCTTGTAGTAGTCATACCAAATAAATATAAAGGAGTAAAATGTCACCTAGCAGTATAAAAATGTATATGGTTTGTACTGAATAGTACTCAAACAATAAAACGGGGCCAGCAGCCTAGGTACAAATCCGATATAATGTAAAAGACTTTATTAATAAATCTATTATAGTAACATCATGACAATCCAGACCGGTTTCGGCTGGCAAAAAACACAGCCTTCTTCAGTGAGAAACAGACCAAGAAAGATGTTACAGTTTAAATAGTGTTATAAACTCATCTTATTGGTTCATTACAAAATTGCTCATTTAGTCCAGGTAAAAAAAGTGCACCTAGTTTTGTAATCCATTTCTTTTCTTTAGTATCTAGCATTGAGTGCCATCCTGTTTTATTAAATTTAATACCCTTGACCTAATCAATCACAATAAAAGAAAATTTGGCAGTTGGATGTTTCAGAGTGTGTTTGTACAAAGCATTATTCATTTTCTTATTTTTGATACTGCTCACATGTTCAGAAATACGTAATCTCAATGGACGAGATGTCTGGCCAACCTAGAAAGACCCACAAATACATGTGGCCAGATAAACAAGCCAGTCACTGCTGGAATTTGCAAAGAATGGAATATCATAGACCCTTGAGCAATTCCTGCTAGTGAATTCTTTAGATTTTGTAATTTTGTCACAATTACTGCTGTGACCACAGGGGAAACACCCAACTAGGGGTTTCCCAGCCATGGTAGTTTGTAAAAACTGTGCATTCCTTTCATTATGTGTATGTTTAGAGTGATTAAAGCATGACGCCAAATTTTTTCCTTTACGGAATGAAAATAAATATCTGTCCGGTAGTATGTCTGATAATTCTGGTAAACTTAATAAAATATTCCAGTTCCTCTGGACACTGTTAATGAGAACATCTGAATTCCTAGCATATGTTGTTACGAACCTGATTGGCTGTGTGGTCTCCTGATCCCTAGACTTGCAGGTTAACAAATCCTGCCTAGATAAGGTGTTGGCCCAATTGCTGGCCTTCAGAACATGTCCCATAGAATATCCCCTCACTCGAAATCTGTTAGTGAGGTCGCATCTGTGTTCTTGAAAGGTATCATCATTGGAACAGATGCGCCTCATACGTATGAATTCAGATTTAGGTATATTTTTAGCAATGTGTGGAGGATGAAAGCTGGATGCGTGTAGGACCATGTTGCATTCAGGATATTTTCTGAATACCTGTGTGCTTAGGGTATGATCTGACTGTCTTGTTATTAACACATCAAGAAAGGTTATTGTGTCAAGATGATAATTAACAGTAAACTGTAAACCCCATTTATTGTCATTCAAATATGAAACAAATTCAGTTAGGTATTCAACATCGGCCCTCCACACCATCCAGCAATCATCCAAATAACATCTCCAGATATCAATTTCTGAAAGATATATATTATGGCTATTATTATAAATGATATGTTCCTCAATATATGCCATAAAAAGGTCAGCATAAATGGGAGCAAAAGATGCTCCCATTGCTGTACCTTTGATCTGCCAAAAACAGATGTCTTGATAAAAAATGACGTTATTGGTAAGGACATGCTCTGTAAGGCCAACAAGAAAAGAATTGAAATCTGATTCATATAAGTCTGCCTTATTGAGCCAATGAGTCAAGGCTTCCAAACCCACCTCATGTATACTAACATTCCGCATGAGGTGGGTTTGGAAGCCCTGACTCATTGGCTCAATAAGGCACACTTATATGAATCAGATTTCAGTTCTTTTCTTGTTGGCCTTGCAGAGCATGTCCTTACCAATAAAGTCTTTTTTTATCAAGACATCTGTTTTTGGCAGATCAAAGGTACAGCAATGGTAGCATCTTTTGCTCCCATTTATGCTGACCTTTTTATGGCATATATTGAGGAACATATCATTTATAATAATAGCCATAATATATATCTTTCAGAAATATATATCTGGAGGCGTTATTTGGATGATTGCTGGATGGTGTGGAGGGCCGATGTTGAATATCTAACTGAATTTGTTTCATATTTGAATGACAATAAATGGGGTTTACAGTTTACTGTTAATTATCATCTTGACACAATAACTTTTCTTGATGTGTTAATAACAAGACAGTCAGATCATACCCTAAGCACACAGGTATTCAGAAAATATGCTGAATCGGTCCTACACGCATCCAGCTTTCATCCTCCACACATTGCTAAAAATATACCTAAATCCCAATTCATATGTATGAGGCGCATCTGTTCCAATGATGATACCTTTCAAGAACACAGATGCGACCTCACTAACAGATTTCGAGTGAGGGGATATTCTATGGGACATGTTCTGAAGGCCAGCAATTGGGCCAACACGTTATCTAGGCAGGATTTGTTAACCTACAAGTCTAGGGATCAGGGGACCACACAGCCGATCAGGTTCGTAACAACATATGCTAGGAATTCAGATGTTCTCATTAACAGTGTCCAGAGGAACTGGAATATTTTATTAAGTTTACCAGAATTATCAGGCATATTACCAGACAGATGTTTATTTTCATTCCGTAAAGGAAAAAATTTGGCGTCATGCTTTAATCACTATAAACATACACATAATGAAAGGAATGCACAGTTTTTACAAACTACCATGACTGGGGAACCTCTAGTTGGGTGTTTCCCCTGTGGTCATTGCAGTAATTGTGACAAAATTACAAAATCTAAAGAATTCACTAGCAGGAATTGCTCAAGGGTCTATGATATTCCATTTTTTGCAAATTCCAGCAGTGACTGGCTTGTTTATCTGGCCACATGTATTTGTGGGTCTTTCTATGTTGGCCAGACATCTTGTCCATTGAGATTACGTATTTCTGAACATGTGAGCAATATCAAAAATAAGAAAATGAATAATGCTTTGTATAAACACACTCTGAAACAGCCAACTGCCAAATTTTCTTTTATTGTGATTGATTTGGTCAAGGGTATTAAATTTAATAAAACAGGATGGCACTCAATGCTAGATACTAAAGAAAAGAAATGGATTACAAAACTAGGTGCACTTTTTTCACCTGGACTAAATGAGCAATTTTGAAATTAACCAATAAGATGAGTTTATAACATTATTTAAACTGTAACATCTTTCTTGGTCTGTTTCTCACTGAAGAAGGCTGTGTTTTTTTGCCAGCCGAAACCGGTCTGGATTGTCATGATGTTACTATAACAGATTTAGTAATAAAGTCTTTTACATTATATCAGATTTGTACCTAGGTTGCTGGCTCCATTTTATGTTTGAGTACTGTTGGTTTTGTGTGCTGTGCAGCATTCCCCGCGCAGGAGGCTGACTTTAAGTGTTGTACTGAATAAACCAGACAATATGACAGTATTAGTCCCGTATAGGTCATGTTTAAATAAAAGTATAACTGCCTGACAATAAAGTTCTAAATCCTGGACTGGTTGTGTTTACCCTGGTATTGTATGGCATGAAATGTTGCATTCACCAAGATCTCATATCTGAAGAGTAATGTTGTGTTAACCACTGGTTACAACACTGTGCTACATAAAAATATGTCTAGAATGTCTGTATAAGAATGTTGTAATTACAAGGTCAGATTGTACAACCAAGAGAGACTTAGGCAGAAAACATTGAAGGAAAAGACAGCAGTTTCTCAATACCTCACACTGGTGATATACAAATTGTGGTATTTTTAGCAGACACAGCCATGGTTTGAATCCCGGGAGTAGTAGTAAGCTGTATGCATAATTTTAAATAGCATTTTGGGAATATGTGTAGAAACAGTCAAGTAGTGTTAACAAACATTCCCCCACAGGTCTTCCATTTTAGAAAACTGTAACTACCTGGCAATAAGGGTCTAAATCCTGGACAGGTTGTGTTTACTCTGGTATTGTATGGCATGAAATGTTGCATTCACCAAGATATCATATCTGAATAGTAATGTTGTGTTAACCACTGATTCCAACACTGTGCTACATAAAAATATGTCTAGAATGTCTGTATAAGAATGTTGTAATTACAAGGTCAGATTGTACAACCAAGAGAGACGTAGACAGAAAACATTGAAGGAAAAGACAGCAGTTTCTCAATACCTCTCTCTGCTGATATACAAATTGTTGTATTTTTAGCAGACACAACCATGGTTTGAATCCCGGGAGTAGTAGTAAGCTGTATGCATAATTTTAGCTAGGATTTTGTGAATATGTGCAGAAACAGTCAGGTAGTGTTAACAAACATTCCCCCACAGGTTTTCCAGGTAAGAGAAGTAGAAAGTAGCTATAAGATGGTTGAATTATACACTGTGTACAAACATACCACTGCCATAACCAAGGCCATAAGGTATTGTAATAATACATGTAGAGCAATGATTAGAGCAATGATCAGAGCAATGATCATTACATTTGTGATTAATGCAAGGATATACAAGTTTTTAATTAATATCTCTCTCTCTCTCTCCCCCCTACCATATCTGCAACAATAATCTAAACACACAAATCAATGGGTATGTTTTACACCAAACCCACTGTTGGGACATATGTCCTATTGTTCAACAAATATTGAAATGTGTTTCTATTAATGTTCCATGTTGAAATACTATCATTGGTGGCCTGATGCTATCAATGTAACCTGCATGCTGGTGTAATGGCCAATGTGGTTCCATATATGCATGTGTTCTGTTTGCTATGCAACTGTTTCATATCTGTTGTTTTGGGTTAATGATAATATCTATGCATGCTGTTATAGCTAATCCTGGATTGTGTTGACCATTACTAACCCACATATGTTCTAAAACTGCAACACCATAGCATGTTTGGGAAGGCCGGTCCCAGCGGACCCACCTCTCCCTCGTTGTCTGGCCATGGTACCAGGCCCCAGCACATCTGGGACCCACCCTGGGACCTCCTCAATATGCTGGTGCTGCACCACCTTTGGGTGTAACCCCTTCAGGAAATGGGGCTCATCCCCCTGGGAGTGGACATGGATAGGATACCCTCACCTGAAGCCAGGTCTGGGGATTGTTGTGTAGCAAGCTCTGAAAGGAGCATGGTGCAATTAGAGGGTCAGCCTGTCCCTCCTGCTCAGCCCCCAGTACAGCCACCTTCGGGGCCATGAAGGTACAGTAGTGACTGCCCATGAGTGGGGACCTCAGACCCATTGTTTCCATTTGGGGGCTCATGGACTTCCGATTTCCAAATACCCCTCCCCGTCCAAGGTGTTTACCCCCACATGTATCATATACTACCCCTGTATGCTGTCTCGTCTGTCTTGTCTATCTTCCTACCCAACCTACCTCCCTAAATATACCTACTATCCTTCCCCAACATCCCACTCTCACCTTAAAAAAATGGCAATCTGTTCCCCAAAAAAATGTTTGCCCCATACATAGCTGCCCATTTTGCAGACATGTCCACTGGAGACATGTACTCTGGTCTAATTGGCTTCACACCATATTATTGTAGTCCTCACCCCTTTCTGAGGGGTTTGAGTGTCCAAATATACCTCCAAATTCAGTATATATGCACAGCTGCTGCTGTAGAAGAAATGGACAGCTATGAGCCTTCCCTACCCCCGTCGTGCACATTCCTAGATATTTTCCCTATTGTCTTTCCCTCTGCCTGCCCCCTTTATCACCACATTCCTATCACCCTTTTTTTCTTTTCTTTTAAAGAAATTAGCTTGGGGGTAAGCGGGAGTAAGCTCTTTTAAGGAGTAGTAAGTGGGATTAATCCTGTTTGCATGGTGCTAAGCAAGGCCTACCCAGATTAAGCACTTTTAAGGCTAACTGTCTGTAAGCATATTTAACCAGAAGTTAGCATTCCTTACCACCGCACAAACCCACGCAAACCCACTTACACCTGCTTAAAAGTGCCTTAATCACTCTGTATCCAACAGCCCTTGTTCTGCCCAGCAACAAAACAATCAGCCTTTGTAAGTCTTGAACCGAGGACCTTGCACACCATAGTCACAGCCTACAGTTCGTAGGAAGCATATGTAACAAAACCTCCCCCCTGCCCACATCAGCTTTTACAAATAAATAAACTGCAGAGTAAGCCATAACCAAGGCAGGAAAATAGGTTAACAGTGCGATCCACCAGTGAATGGCAATAGACTGCTAAACCTAAGAAGCATATGTAACAAAACCTCCCCTCTACCCACATCAGCTTTTACAAATAAATAAACTGCAGAGTAAGCCGTAACCATGGCAGGAAAAGAGGTTAACAAGTGCGATCCACCAGTGAATGGCAAGAGACTGTTAGCCTTAGGAAGCATAGTAACACAGTATGCAATTGTTATTAATAAGGTATTTTCTAGCTTAAAATACATCAAATTAAACTTTAAGAGCCCTGTACACCTCAACAAGTGAGGTGAGCACTCTATCACAAATGCCTGGCAGTTTTCTATTCCTTTACTGAACTATATGTACCATCCCCATTCACAGTGCAAGAATTGCACTCTGACTAAAAAGGCACTGTATCTGGCATACTCTCTACTGTAGTGACCCCTTCCCATTATCTCCTGAGACCCCCAGAAAATGGGAAATATTAAATGCAACCCTCTATTGTAAAACATGTGTTAAACTGACTTGCAGAGTTCTCCTCATTAAGTCTCATGCTTAACTGATTGTTTCTACTAAATCCTTCCTTACTGGGGTAGCCTACCCACCCCACTCATTACCTCATTTCCTACTAAAGGCTATAGTAGTCTCTGAATCCCAGGGCACAATTTTTAAACCTCCACTGTACCTACACAGCCTCACTAAGCCCTGAGGCTACTGTGATAGCGTACTCACCAGGTAGGCTGTTGTTTCATTGAATTGCAACCATACAGACTCTGTTGCTTGAGGTCTACTACTAAATATAAATGTTTTCTAGTATAGGAACTGTGTTTAGTGTTAATATTAACTGTGAGTCTAGAAGGTAATTGCTGCTGTGCTATATTTCAGTTCTGCTTAGTGTTACAAAGGCTACCAACGATAGTTGAGACTGTTAAATACTACTGCTACTAGATACATTGTATTAGTTGGAAATGTTTCTGTGCAACAAGCTTAAAATGCTTGACTGTTGATTGTTGGTTCTGCAAATGTATAGTTCTTTTGTACTGCAAGTGACTAGCAATATGTGCGATAGTTACTGTGTCAAAGTCTGTATGATTATTGAAGGAGAATATTATGATATAGCTGCTGTTTTCTATACATTTACCTGATATTGAGTGTAACAATTAAGGCTATCTGAACCCTCTAGAACTTTTAAATGTAGATTGTCCTATATAATGCCCTAATTAGAGAAGTGCATAGTAACCTGAATGTGAAAGCAGCAGTTACACCATTTTGAAAGTGTAAATTGCTGTTGCTTTATTTTTGTCTTATTTTACTCAATGTATAGTGTCTGAATAAGTATATCTGTAACACTGTTTGCAATTCTTATTTCCTCACTGCAGTACCCTTGTAACCATCCTTAACTGTTTCTGTTTTTCCTTTCCTCCTAGAGCTCCCCCCTACCCACATCAACTTTTAAAAATAAATAAACTGCAGAGTAAGCCATAACAAAGGCAGGAAAAGAGGTTAACAAGTGTGGACCACCAGTAAATGACAATAGACTGTTAGCCTTAGGAGGCATATGCAACAAAGTATGTAATTGTTATTAATTAGATATTTTCTAGCCTAAACTACATCAAATTAAACTTTAAGAGCCCTGTACACCTTGACAAGTGAGGTGAGCACTCCATCACAAATGCCTGCCCGTTTTATATTCCTTTACTGAACCATATGTACCCTCCCCATTCACAGTGCAAGAATTGCACTTTGACTAAAAAAGGCAATGTATCTGGCACACTCCCTACTGTAGTAACCCCTTCCCATTCCCTCCTGAGACCCCCAGAAAATGGGAAATATTAAATGCCAGCCTCTATTGTAAAACATGAGGTAAACTGACTTGTAGAGTTCCCCTCATTAAGTCTCATGTGTAACTGATTATTTCTACTAAATCCTTCCTTATTGGAGTAGCCCCACTCCATTCACCCTCACTACGCTCGGGCTCACTTCACTCTCCTCCCACCACCCTATACCTAACTAGAAATCTCCACCCATCTTTCTACTCCTTCTCTTCCTTACTTAGTCTAATTACACAAACTAGCCTTAACTTAAGATCACTATATCTTATCACTATGTATACCTACCTCTATACTTCTCAGTTCACTGCTGCCTACTACCCCTTCCTTTGCTCTCAATCCTATCTCATTCATTCCATCAGGATATCATCTCTCAACTACTACACATTCTTTTCCTTCAAAATATGCCACTCCCAATCATGTTTGTCTTACTTATAACTCCTCTACTCCTCCTACTCACTATTACATCTCCTCCCAACTTCTTGAGCCCAATCCATAATGTCCCCACCAACCCCTGCATATACATCCTCTCTTACCCTGTGCAACCCATAGTCATCACTGCAGCTATCCTTCCAATGGATATACCACTCCTTAAAATAAAAATATCCTCCCTCCAACTCAATTACACCTAAGAATAAGACTAAACTCCCCAGCATATACCCTCTGAAAGTAAAACCTAACTACTTCCCAAATACCTTACTCCTAGCAGGTGACATAAACCCTAATCGTGGTCCAACTACAACCCCCTCCATTTAACTAATAACCTCTCCCAACCCTAGCAAATCATCTTCATCAAATAAACAAGTCTCTTTCCACTCTATCAATACTCGAAGTATCCTTAACAAACTAAACCACTTTCATGCATGGGTATCTTATTATACTTCAGATGTTATCTCTGTCACAGAAACCTGGCTTAAACCCCAACATCAAGATATTGACATTCTCCCCCCTGGGTACAACATACTTTGCCAAGACTGCATTAAGAAAAAAGGTGATGGAATTGCTATAGTCTATTCAAATAACCTCACCCTCTCCCATCCTAAGCAAGCAATTCCCTCTTTTGCACCTGCAGAAATATTTTTAGCAAATCTTAAAATCAGTAACTATACTACCATTACAGTAGCAGCCATATATATTCCACCAGGGGATAACATTCCCCTGATGGAAAAGAAAATATACTCTCATATCTCTCCCAAAACATCCCTAATGAAACCATCCTTTGGGTCTATGTCATATAATGAAACTTCCAAAATTTCAAACACCATATGTTCGAAATTGGAAGTTCAAAATATGACAACATGAAAACCTGAGAACAGCGAATTTTTGCCAGGGAAAACATTTGCTGTTCCAAAAAACACACACACAACACAGGCATACCAAAAACCTAATAAACCTACACTACACCTTACATGCACAACTGTCTATGCACTAACCGTAACCCAAACCCTAACCCTAAGGTCCGTCACTATCACACACTTACCTTACCTGCACCCTAACCCTAATGTCCATCACTATCACACACTTATCTTACTCGCTCCCTAACCCTAAAGTACGTCACTTTCGCACACTTACCTTACCCGCACCCTAACCCCAAAGTCCATCACACTCACATTCTTACCTTAACCTGATCCATAACTTTCCCACCACAGTACAGAAAATGTCAAAGCCACAGAAACAGCCAACCAAATTTTTTCCCTGGGAAAGAATTTGAATTTCCGCAGCTTCGGCATTTCTATTTTTTGAACTTCCCTGTTTGGACTTCCAGTATTCGACATTTAAATCAGTCGATTAAATAACAGGTACCACATCCTTCTAGGTGGTATTAACATTAATTGGCTGAACCTCAACAATTCACAGTCACCACATCATATTAATCTCTACAGATTTACACAACTAATCTCCCTACCAACCCACGCTAATAACTCACATTCTCCAAGCTCCCTGATAGACTAGATACTAGTCTCTAATCCCTGCAAATACCATAATCCAGAAACACTACCAGACTCCTTGAGTGATCACTCACCTATTAAGATACTCAGATATAGCACTCATCTCCCAAACCCACACCGGAGTATCACCTACAGCAAACTCTCCAACTTAAGCCCAGATACTTTTTGTACCCTCCTCTCTAAAGTGGACTGGAACTGCTTAAAACAGCTTCCACTAGACAAAGCAGCAGAAACCGTCAACTCAACTTTCCTTAGCATTCTGAATTCTCTAGCTCCACCCAGAAAAGTTAGTGTAAAAACAAATGTTTCTCCCTGGCTATCTAAAACCACCTGTACCCTCATGAAAACTAGGGATAAAGCTTAGAAAATATGGGTACAAATCAGATGCCTAACTAACTTACAAAAGTACAAAGAACTAAGAAAACAAACTAAAAAACTAATCAATAAAAAGAAAAAATATTTCTATTATAATTCCCCAACTACATTTAGGTCTAATCCCAAAAAATTCTAGAATGCATTCAACCACATAATACATCCTGGCACTCCTACATTACCTAATCCCTGTCCTGACAAGTCACCAGAAGTGACTGCCAATATCTTCAATATGTACTTTAAAGAAATAATTTCTAAACTATTTAACCCCAACCACTCTGACAATAACACTCCCAACCCCCTTGCAACCCACTCAACTATCAACTCATTAAACCCCTTCTCAGTCAGACCTGTCTCCACTTACTATATCAAAACTCTACTCTATCAACTCCAACCATGCCCTGTATCTGCAGAATACATACCTTCATATTTTCTCCATACTGCTGCACACTACCTTGCTATCCCAGTATCTATCCTAATAAATCGCTCAATCTCTGAATTAACAGTTCCATCTATTATGGAAAATTTGTACACTCTCTATAGTCCTAGAAAAATTTGTACACAAGCAAGTTATGCACTACCTCTTACAGGAAAACTAGATCACTCCCACACTGCATGTTTATTTATATATGTATATATATATATATATATATATATATATATATATATATATATATATATATATATATATATATATATATATGTATATATATATATATATATATATATATATATATATATATATATATATATATATATATGTAGTACATTCAGACATCGGATCCACACTCTGAACCTCTCACTGCAAAAAATCTGATGAAAGGCTTTACAAATGAGGTGAAGGGACCCAAACTAGGGATCTCTTGTAATTATTGCCCTTATCTCTTCCTCCACAGCTGAACTGTTCTGCCTTGCAACAAGATAATAAGCCTTTGCAAAACTTGAACCCAGGACCCTACACACCATACTCAGAGTAATTTACCACCAACCCATCTGAGCTGTAGATATGGCTTCCATTTTTTCAAACATATCATGTAGCACAGTCATTCAACAGTAGGGAAAATGTATTTATATATATATATATATATATATATATATATATATATATATATATATATATATATATATATACACACACACACACACACACACACACACACATACACACACACACACACACACACACACACACACACATATCTATGGGCCGGATTCACAAAGGCTTGCACGGAGTCTAACAGTAGAGTAAGACTCCATGCAGCCAACATGTCCGCCGAGCGATCCAGGAACAGCCGGCAGGGGCGTGCAACAGAGCTCCTAAAACAACTCTTACACGGACAGGGCTAGGTTATGCAAATTACCTCATTTGCTGGTGAAAGCTATGCAAATGAGGTCAATTTGTGATACAAGAAACCATAACTTGTCCGAGTAAGAGTAGTGTTATTTGCAGAAATGTACTCTGTTGACAACTGAGTACCATTCTGCAAATAACAAAACGGAGCTGTGACAGCTCCAAAAAAAGGCTGCATCCAGTTGAGGAAGCATGCCAATGGCCAAATATACGGCCATTGGCAGTGTTCCCCGATGCAAAATTAAAAAAAAATAATTTTTTTTACCTCAATCTCCGAAGTTTAAGGGTAGTGCAGCACCGCGTAAATGTGCTGCTCTCTAAAAACCAGAAAACCAGAAATTAAAAGCCACAAATAGGGATTTTATAGCAAATCATAATTTTCAATGCAAGTGAATGGCAGGCTGAAGACAACATGGCAACCGAGTAGAGGTTGCTAATGGGGGAAGCTCACTCTAAGTGATGTAACGAAGCATTAGTAGGCAATCCCATGCAAATGAGGGTAAGGATATTTAATCCCAAGTTTACATAGCAAATGAGTACAGTCAGTGGAGTGTATGAGTAGGATAAGGGGAGTAACAGAGTAGAAGATAGGTGACATCATGATGGGGGTATGTATGAAAGAATGTAAGCTCATTGGAGCAGAGTGGCATGTGTTTGCTGTCAGTTACTCATCACTGGAAGAGGTGTGTCAACAGGTATCCTAGCTAAAGGCAAGAAATAGAAGGTGTATGCCGTGGATAACACTAAAGTTTCTTGTTGAAGTGCCTGCAATGTGTTTGCACACTGGTGTGCGCCTGTATATCTGAGTAAGACTGTGTGCGCACATGTGCGCCCGTGTGTGCGCATTTAAGCTGGAGTAAGTATGTGTAAGGTTGTTTAAAGTTGTGTAAGTGCATTTGCACCTGTGTACGAGTGTTTAAGCAGGAATTAGCAAGTGTTAGGCCGTGTAAGCATGTGTGCGTGAGTGTGAGCTGGTGTGTGTGATTGCATTTATGTGCACGGCGCTTCCCCCCTGTGGAAACAGAAAGGTAAAAGGAAGCACAACAAATAGTAGGAAGTTAACCAGGGAGAACTAGAAGAGCTAGCAGGTGAAAACAATCAGAATCAGGCAATTACACAGGCAGTACAATAGCCCAGCCCAGCCCAGCACTTAAAACTCTGCAAACAACTTCCCACCATGTTTTCCTCAGAGACACTGCAACACTGCAGTAAACTAAGAGAAGTGAAAACTTATTGGCCAGCAATATGTGTCTTTTCCAGCAAATAGCGGAATACCCTGAGGTAGTGGGTGCAATAGACTGCACGCACATACGCATCAAAACACCAGCCGGTGGGCGGGGTAGGGCCTACATTAAATGAAAGGGTTTCCCCTCCATCAACTGCCAGGTCATGTGTGATGCCCAGGGCATAATACTGAATGTGTGTGCTGGCTGCCCTGGAAGCTACCATGATTCCCATATCTGGCATCTGACACAGCTGTACCAGACATTTGCCAATGGGGACATCCCTCATGGTGACCTAGTGGGGGATGCTGGATATTCACTGGAGCCGTGGCTGATGACACCAATCAGAAATGCACACACACCTGAACAGGAATGCTATAATGAGGCACACGCACAAACACAAAATGTAATCGAGCGTGTATTTGGGCTGCTCAAGTCAAAGTTCCGGTGCCTGGACACATCTGGTGGAGCCTTGCAGTACTCAACAACTACATGCACCCAAATTGTCATGGAATGTGCTATGCTACATAATATGATCCTGCGAAAACAGCTGCAGCAGGAGCAGCATAGGCCTGGGCCAAACAGCTCCCCACCATTGCCAAGGCCATCACAGGCAGAGCGTGACTCAGAAGAGGAACAACCTGAGCCTGCCCCAGTAGGCAGAAGAAGGTGTGCCCAGTATGCTTTGGCCTTGGCAAAGAGGCAACGCATAGCACATACACTGGCTCAGTAGGCACCCTGGAAATGATACCTCTCTCTGACTCGCACATATAGTAAAAGGGATGCCTAACTTGACACTACCTGTTTTCAAACATGTATAGGGAGTGTACTATGTGCATCCAACATAGGCAGCCCTGCAGCACCACCTTGCAATATAAAGCAGTGCTAAACAGCTTTTACCACTATTTAGTATATGTAAACAAAATTGCACACACTAACTAGCACAACTTTGGGCAATGTTGAGCAATATTGGGCAATGTTCAGCAATGTTGGTCAATGTTGAGCAATGTTGGGCAAGTTCGGTCAAAGTTGGGCATAGTTGAGCAAAAGCAGGGAAACATGCTTATATTTGCTTTACTGGTCCTTAAGCAGTCTGGTCCGCCCAGTATGAAAATATAAAGCAGTGACAGGCCTCAAACTCAGCATACTGTGCACTATAGTCCATAAGAGAAACTAACTCTGCTAAACAAACAATCAAGTTTCTAGTAATTACCCATGCAGTGCTACCTTTCCCTCCCAGAGCCTTTCCCCCTTTTCTCTGTTTTTCACACCTATTGAATCTAGACCTATAAAGGAACATATATCCTACCTCTGTTCTTATATCCTATTGTAATTTTAAGCAGATTACCTGTTTTAGATCCCCCTGCCATCCGTACATTGACCCCTTTTCTGTGGTACTGCTTACAAATCTATAATTGTATTAGCTCAGTCTGTATAATATAAATTCCCCCCAAGTCTCTCTGTCCCACCTCCTATACACCCTGCTAACTCCTTCTCCCTCTACAATAGCTTACCTGACCCTGAGAGTGATCCCAAACGAGCTAACTGATTGTTTTTTGTTTGACTTACCTTTTCCTTTGCTCTATCCCCTGGCCTAATACTCCACACAGCAATCCCCGCCAAATAGTCACCTCCACCTCCTGTCCTTTCATTTCTAGATTTAGTCCCCCCCGCCAGCCTACCTGCCTCCTAATTGTCCTGTTCTAAAGTCTTTATAGAGTCCATAGCAGGCGTGGCACCATTTTTAAATATCCATTCCCCAGGATATCTGCCCGTCCTGCACGCTGCTGGCTTGCCCGTAGGTGAGTACCTCTTACAACTGCTGAATGAATGATTTTAGCCTGCTGACTACTGTATTGTATTTTCGCAACACCATAACTTTCTGTTACGGGCAATAGCATCTCTAATTGTGACTTAAAGCTCTAGTATCTATTACCTGCAGTGATATAAATTGTTAGCGACTAGCTTGAGGCTGATTGCAGTTGCGATTACTTGTGCCTCAACCCCGCTAAGTCACACTAAAGTGTTTTGGATAATCTATAATAGTAATTGAACTTCTGAGTATTTGGGATTTCTTAACTGTACTGTAGTTGGAATATTGATTTTTTGTTCTGTGTTCCTCCTGTAGTTCCGTTTAGACCTGTATTAATGCTGTTGTTCTACTATCGTGTAAATGTAATTGAATGTAGATCACTGTGGATTATTAGCGACTCTTAATGCTTCATAACCAGCTTCTGACGGGTTGATGAAATACCTTTTCTAGGCTAACCTCAGTTGGCGCCTGAACGTTTTTGTTGTGTGTTGCATAGGTATGCTTTGTTAAAATTATCGCGCTCGGATGTGGTTCTGTGGTTTGTGTTTACATTGTACCAAGTATTAACAATTTTTAGAACAAGAACTGAAAGGTCAGGATGTATGTATTCATATCACGTTATGTCCTTATTGTATAACACACGGTAGACAGTTGTAGAGCATTGTCTTTTATAACCTACTCTCAGTGCTTTTGTTTGCCTTTCTATTTTCAACATATTTTGTTTCATCTCCTTTTTTTCTCCAAGACTGCTATAACTTTGCTTAAGTAATTCTTGTTTTCTTTAATGTATTCTATCACCTATCCCTTGCTATTTCTTGTTTTCAGCCACTAAATTGATCGGTGGAAGCAGTGGGTATTATACTAACTGTGTTTTTAAAACATACGACCTTGCTGGCTTGTCACAACAGACGATTAACTGTAATTTATATCTATACCTTGTGTCTCTGCAGACATACTCTCTAAATACGTTAGCCTAGGATCCTATGGACGTTATAGAATTGTAACCCTTTTTGGGCCTCTGTTCTCAGAGCATTATGATTTTTACAACTTAGCTTTTCTCTCATCCCCCCAACTCCCTGTGCCTACTCGCATGCAGCTACAAAGGTCATCTGGGAGTGCTGTACACATTATTCTACTTGATCTATTTGGCCATAATTAAATCGTCACTCAGTCGCTTGTAGCTTGTGTTTTCCCCTAAGTGCTTCCTTACCGCATTTGCGACTGTGCTACCTTACAAACAGATATATGTCGACCCCTCTGCTCATTGTATAGGACTTCTGATTCAGGACATTTTCATAGACTATGCAGAAGTCCAACTCTAGAGACCTTTTTAGAGCTTTATTCCCTGTGGCTATAGTCGTCTAGCTTTGCACATACTCTTGCGGTCCCCCCCCCAATCCTGACCGATTCCCCAATTACATTAATTTCTTATTCTTCATCACTCCTCTACTCTGAACTATCTTTAATTTCTCTGCTATAATACTGTAGTTGTCTCCTGTGTACCATTACAGTCTATATGCTAGCATATAACCTAATAACTCTAATATACTGCTGATAATAATTGTAATCTCATTATTCTAATTACATCTTTTCTTTCAGCTTGCCTACTGTAGTATTTGCTAGTCCTCTCCTGTAGTGGCGACCTGCCCAGCGGACTACCCTCCATTGAAATTCCTCCAGTAAAGCGGAATTCGGTTTCTCCACGGAACCCTATACAGCAGTTTCAATAAGAATTGCTGCATGTATGTACCTACTAGTGCTACTATCTATTTTCTAATTATTGACTGTACCACTTCTGGGGACATTTTGTTGATAAAATAGGGCTCTGCCTCGTGTCCGCCAGCAGCTTAACATATCCTTACTTTCCTTCCATCCCTGCTACCTGTACACTCGTGCCCGATTTCAATTAGCTTGTAATATTGGGTAGTAATTACATGCTAAGGCCACTAGATGGCAGCACAAGTCTGCTTTTCCTTCCCTATTTGAATTCCCGTCCATAAGAGAAACTAACTCTGCTAAACAAACAATCCAGTTTCTAGTTATTACCCACGCAGTGCTACCTTTCCCTCCCAGAGCCTTTCCCCCTTTTCTTTGTTTTTCACACCTATTGAATCTAGACCTATAAAGGAGCATATATCCTACCTCTGTTCTTATATCCTATTGTAATTTTAGGCAAATTACCTGTTTTAGATCCCCCTGCCCTCCCTACATTGACCCCTTTTCTGTGGTACTGCTTACAAATCTATAATTGTATTAGCTCAGTCTGTATAATATAAATTCCCCCCAAGTCTCTCTGTCCCACCTCCTAAAAACCCTGCTAACTCCTTCTCCCTCTACAATAGCTTACCTGACCCTGGGAGCGATCCCAAATGAGCTAACTGATTGTTTTTTGTTTGACTTACCTTTTCCTTTGCTCTATCCCCTGGCCTAATACTCCACACACTAATCCCTGCCAAATAGTCACCTCCACCTCCTGTCCTTTCATTTCTAGATTTAGTTGCCCTCCCCCCATCCAACCTGCCTCCTAATTTTCCCTCTCTAAAGTCTTTATGGAGTCCCTAGCAGGCGTGGCGCCATTTTTAAATATCCATTCCCCAGGCTATCTGCCCGTCCTGCACGCTGCTGGCTTGCCCGTAGGTGAGTACCTCTTACAACTGCTGAATGAATGATTTTAGCCTGCTGACTACTGTATTGTATTTTCGCAACACCATAACTTTCTGTTACGGGCAATAGCATCTCTAATTGTGACTTAAAGCTCTAGTATCTATTACCTACAGTGATATAAATTGTTAGCGACTAGCCTGAGGCTGATCGCAGTTATGATTACTTGTGCCTCAACCCCGCTAAGTCACACTAAAGTGTTTTGGATAACCTATAATAGTAATTGAACTTCGGAGTATTTGGGATTTCTTAACTGTACTGTAGTTGGAATATTGATGTTTTTGTTCTGTGTTCCTCCTGTAGTTCGTTTAGACCTGTATTAATGCTGTTGTTCTACTATCGTGTAAATGTAATCGAATGTAGATCACTGTGGATTATTAGTGACTCTTAATGCTTCATAACCAGCTTCTGACGGGTTGATGAAATACCTTTTCTAGGCTAACCTCAGTTGGCGCCTGAACGTTTTTGTTGTGTTTTGCATAGGTATGCTTTGTTAAAATTATCATGCTCGGATGTGGTTCTGTTGATTGCGTTTACATTGTACCTAGTATTAACAATTTTTAGAACAATAATTGAAAGGTCAGGATGTGTGTATCTCATATCACGTTATGTCTTTATTGTATAACACACGGTAGACAGTTGTAGAGCGTTGTCTTTTATAACCTAGTCTCAGTGCTTTTGTTTGCCTTTCTATTTTCAACATAATTTGTTTCATCTCCTTTTTTTCTCCAAGACTGCTATAACTTTGCTTAAGTGATTCTTGTTTTCTTTAATGTATTCTATCACCTATCCCTTGCTATTTCTTGTTTTCAGCCACTTAAATGATCGGTGGAAGCAGCAGGTATTATACTAACAGTGTTTTTAAAACATACGACCTTGCTGGCTTGTCGCAACAGACGATTAACTGTAATTTATAGCTATACCTTGTGTCTCTGTAGACATACTCTCTAAATACGTTAGCCTAGGATCCTATGGACGTTATAGAATTGTAACCCTTTTTGGGCCTCTGTTCTCAGAGCATTATGATTTTTACAACTTAACTTTTCTTTCATCCCCCCAACTCCCTGTGCCTACTCGCATGCAGCTACAAAGGTCATCTGGGAGTGCTGTACACATTATTCTACTTGATCTATTTGGCCATAATTAAATTGTTACTCAGTCGCTTATAGCTTGTGTTTTCCCCTAAGTGCTTCCTTACCGCATTTGCGACTGTGCTACCTTACAAACAGATATATGTCGACCCCTCTGCTCATTGTATAGGACTTCTGAATCAGGACATTTTCACAGACTATGCAGAAGTCCAACTCTAGAGACCTTTTTAGAGCTTTATTCCCTGGGGATATAGTCGTCTAGCTTTGCACATACTCTAGCGGCCCCCCCCAATCCTGACCGATTCCCCAATTACATTAATTTCTTATTCTTCATCACTCCTCTACTCTGAACTATCTTTAATTTCTCTGCTATACTACTGTAGTGGTCTCCTGTGTACCATTACAGTATATATGCTAGCTTATAACCTAATAGCTTTAATATACTGCTGATAATTATTGTAATCTCATTATTCTAATTACATCTTTTCTTTCAGCTTGCCTACTGTAGTATTTGCTAGTCCTCTCCTGTAGTGGCGACCTGCCCAGCGGACTACCCTCCATTGAAATTCCTCCAGTAAAGCGGAATTCGGTTTCTCCACAGAACCCTATACAGCAGTTTCAATAAGAATTGCTGCATGTATGTACCTACTAGTGCTACTATCTATTTTCTAATTATTGGCTGTACCACTTCTGGGGACATTTTGTTGACAAAATAGGGCTCTGCCTCGTGTCCGCCAGCAGCTTAACATATCCTTACTTTCCTTCCATCCCTGCTACCTGTACACTCGTGCCCAATTTCAATTAACTTGTAATATTGGGTAGTAAATACATGCTAAGGCCACTAGATGGCAGCACAAGTCTGCTTTTCCTTCCCTATTTGAATTCCCGTCCATAAGAGAAACTAACTCTGCTAAACAAACAATCCAGTTTCTAGTAATTACCCACGCAGTGCTACCTTTCCCTCCCAGAGCCTTTCCCCCTTTTCTCTGTTTTTCACACCTATTGAATCTAGACCTATAAAGGAACATATATCCTACCTCTGTTCTTATATCCTATTGTAATTTTAAGCAGATTACCTGTTTTAGATCCCCCTGCCCTCCCTACATTGACCCCTTTTCTGTGGTACTGCTTACAAATCTATAATTGTATTAGCTCAGTCTGTATAATATAAATTCCCCCAAGTCTCTCTGTCCCACCTCCTATACACCCTGCTAACTCCTTCTCCCTCTACAATAGCTTACCTGACCCTGGGAGCGATCCCAAATGAGCTAAATGATTGTTTTTTGTTTGACTTACCTTTTCCTTGTTCTACCCACTCCGTTCGCCCTGCGGGCTCACTCCGCTCCCCTACCCTACCCCCATTTCCCACCCACCCCCAGTGGTCCTATTCTTATACATGTATAACCCAACCCACTACTATATCCACCAATAAGACAGCAAACCTAATTTGCTCCACCCTATTAACTCTCTATCTCCACACCCCAACACACTGATATATCCACCAATTAGATAGCAGAAGTAATTAGCTCCACCCTATTATCTCTCTATCTTCACACCACTCTACTACCTGCTTCTTTTGAACACACCTTCACTTACTATGTATAATCCAAGCATTTCTAACTATAACTTCCTTCTGTCCTCCTTCCTACTTCTAAACACCCTTCTAATTTCCTACTCCCTTACCTTCTTTGAAAATAGAAAGGTAACTTTATCCCATCTAACACTAAAACAAACTAATACCCACTTTGAATACACCCCACAATCACATAGCAACATTACTTCATCATCCTCATACCTCAGACCTCAATACCACAGAACAACACATATCAAGTTTCTTCTACCTGTGAAACCTTTTTCAATATCTTCCAAAATTTGTAAACACACATATAGTCACCAACAACTATTATTCATCTATGGTGACATTCATCCTAATCCAGGCCCAAACCCCTACCACCCTACTATCCCCTCAATAAACCAAGCTACTTATTCAAGTCTTACCACCAATCTCAATTCACTACAGATAGCCCACCTTAATATTCGCAGCCTGAATAATAAAATAACTCAACTACATGCCCTCCTTGATCTATTTTCCTTTGATATCCTTTGCCTAACTGAAACCTGGCTAAAGACAAACACCAAGGACAATGACATACTACCACCAGGTTATAACACCATTAGACTTGACCATAATATAAAAAAGGGTGGTGGTGTAGCGGTACTTTACAAAACTGAACTACTGGTTACCCTACTAGATATCAAACCACCCGCACTAAGTAATACTGAAATCTTAATCACCAAATTACAAATTAATACAAATAAATCCATTTATATTATTTGCTGTTACATCCCACCAGGTAACAACATTAATACCCTTGAAAACCTTCTCAGCTGGCTCTCAACCTCCTTCCCTCAGGTAACTATACTGCTAGGAGACTTTAATATTGATTGGAATTGTTGTATTTCCCAAATACCCACTTCACATATAAACCTCTATGACTTTAATCAAGCTATTACCATCCCTACAAGAATAAATAAAACCAGCTCTAAACAGAGCACCCTGGACTGGATTCTAGTTAATAGCAACCCCATGACTTATGTCACAGGAACACTACCTGATAATATTAGTGACCATCTAATCACTTTCATCAACAGACTAAAGAGCCCTATTGCCAATAATATACACCTCAGAACTACCAGGAGCAAAACTAATTTCAAGCAAGCCAACTTCCAACTAGAACTCAAAGCTTGCAATTGGACCCCCTAAAATACTTACCTCTTGATGAGGCTGTTTTATACTTTAACAACAAATTCCTCCAAATTCTCAACCACCATGCCCCCACAAGATTAATAAAAAACAAAGCAAAGATTGCTCCTTGGCTATCTAAAGAAACCAAACAAAAAATGCTACTTAGAAATAGGACTTGGGACAAATGGCGATCTACCAAAAACCTAGCTGACCACCTGATCTTTAAACAACTTAGAAATGAAACAAAGAAACTAATATTCCAAGATAAAAAAAATTACTACTGGAAATTCCAACATACACAGCGTCAAAATCCTCAGAAATTCTGGGCCGGTATCAACAAACTTCTACACCCAGGTAATTCCAAAACACCCACTCCTTCTAACCTCACTCAAACTACACCCAAGCAAATTGCTGACACTTTCAACTCATTTTTCTCAGACACTGTCACTACCCTGGCATCAACCTTATCTCCTCAGTCCACTCAAGTACCTCTCTCCCTAAACAATGAACCCCCCTCTTTCAAACTGCAATCTGTCTCAACAGATCTCATCTATACCTTACTTACAAAGCTTAAACCTTGTATCCCCTCAGCTGACCTTATCCCAGCTGAGTACCTACAAATAGGAGCCAAAGCACTTGCCTTTCCTATCTCAATTTAATTAGCCAAACCATCACTGAAGGTACTATTCCTACCTTCTGGAAGGTCTCTCATATCATTCCACTTCACAAGGGTGGTAACTCTAACGAGCTCTCAAACTTCCGTCCCATAGCTTTACTTTCTCCACTAGCTAAAATCATGGAAAGATGTGTTCATAGGCAATTACTTGACCATCTCCTCCGAAACAATCTCCTAGCAGATTGCCAACACGGTTTTAGACCTCATCACAGTACCACCACTGCTCTCTTGTCATTCTCTGACAATATTAATAAAAATCGGAATAATAACCTACTTTCCTCAGCTCTTTTCTTAGACCTCTCTAAGGCCTTTGATATGGTCAGCCATACTCTCTTACTAAATATCCTTAAATCCTTCAATTTAGACTCTCAGGCTATCCAGTGGTTTAATTCCTACTTAGACAATCGACAACAAGCAGTACTATGGGAAAATCACTTATCATCTCTTCTTCCTATCACAATAGGAGTACCACAAGGCTCAATACTGGGACCTCTCCTCTTTTCTATTTTTATTAACAACCTAAATAAGTCCATTCCACAATCCATCTGTATACAATATGCAGACAATTCTACACTGATATGTTCAGCTCCCTCCCCAACTGAGCTGCAGGCTACTACACAAAAAGTCTTCTCAGCAGCCGAAAACTGGTTCCACCAATATTGCCTATTACTGAATCCCAAAAAGACTAAGTTATTACTCTTCACACCTACACAAAAGTCTTCTTCTTTTTCCTTCAATATTACCTCTAACAATGGCACTATAATATCCCCTGACCCCACCACCAAACTTCTTGGTGTCACAATAGATCACAATCTCAACTTTGATTCCCATATTAACTTAACCATCAAGTCAGTCAATAGGAAACTTGGATCTCTCTATAGGCTTAAACCCTACCTTACAACCTTAGCCAGAAGTACTTTAGCACAAACACACCTGCTCTCTACCCTTCTTTACTCCTCACCAATTTTTACAAACTTATCTAAATCCAATTTCAATAAACTCGCAACAGCATATAACAATATAGCCAGATTTGGAACAGGAGCCCCTTTCCGTACCCATCATTGCTCTAATCTTAAACTTCATAATCAAATTCTACTACAGCAACTAACCATCACCCACAAAATCTTCTATCAGCCTGCTAACACTACTATACTTAGCTCTCTTATTACTCCTTATCAAAACATCTCTTCCTTATGCTCTGCCACCAAGCTTCTAGCGGACTCCTATAAATCCAACAACAAAGCTGGGAACAATTTGTTCGCCAACTGTATTGCACCTGCCTGGAACAAGCTTCCAAGTGTAATTACCGCAATTACCTCTTTAAATACTTTCAAGAAGCATCTTAAAACTTTGTTTAATTCACTATGGCTCTGCCCTTGTACTAATCCTGACTAAACTTATTTTTTCCCTCCACTACCATTTCCTTGACCTTCTAATCTTCACTTGCTTTCTACAGTTCTTTTGTTATTCTATTCTCTAATGATCCATTTTACTGAGAGTGGAAAAAAAAAAAAAAAAGAAAACAATTTGTACTTCTTTATTTTGCTTAAGAATTTCATTATATACAACTGCACAATTGTAAATATTTCCTTATGTATAACAAGTGATGTATCTATTGTCTGTTTGTGGAGCTTTTCTCCCCGGGCCTCTACTGAAAATGGACATAGATCCAGCTAGATTAGCCCGGTCAACAAATGTAAAATAAATAAATAATAGTCACAGCACTGAACCACCAAACCATGACAGTATTTCAGTGGTCAGCCTCTATGAAGAAATGTTGATAAGTTTATGCAAAGTTTCTCATGGAAACCCTGCAGGCTTAGCATAATCCCTGTCGAGTTATGACACAAAGGTGAGCCCTGCAGTAAAAATATAACTTGATTTTCAACACACATATAGTATAAATTTTAATATTGGGCATGTTCACACATGTTAACAAATGTAGTGGACTTCAGACAGCAACATACTGAAAGGTCACACTGGGCATGCTCACACACTTGAATAAATGAGACAAATGTCAGGCAACAAAATGCTGAAAGGCCAAACTGGGCATGCTCACACACTTAGGTCATGTCTGAGTACAGCAGTGGGCCACACATATCTGGCAGTTGCATGTGTTAACCCAGGAACCTCTCACTATTCACCAATCCTGCCTTGTGCACACAGTTATATGACAACAGACACATATATAATATATTGGAACCCTGTCATAATCAAATATGTACTACAGATACTTAGGTTGTTCATAGAAAAGTGGGAAAGCAAAGAAGATAAAAAACCTGCAATCAGTATCATCAATAAACAATGTGCACTCCAAACATTATCATATGTTCATAGGTTCATAGGTTGATACTAGGCTATCTGCCCTAGGGCATTTATAAGTCTAGCCAGAGTGTGTTTGGCTTTCACCACCCTTTTAGATTAGTAGACTGTGCCTTTGAATAGTAGGTCACACAAGATAGCCCTTTTACGGTTAGTTTATTGTGCCTCTGTCTAGCAGGGACCCAGAAGAGATCCCAGGGGTAAATGTACGATCTCCTATCCACTCATCAAGATTTCTCTTGAAGAGGGTCAGTGAGGGGCTCTGCCTAACTTGGACTGGGATTTCGTTCCAGAGTGAGGGGAGCCTCTGGGATATGAATCTGTCCCTCCAGCATGTCCTATTTATTTCTGTGCTGAGGTTTAAGTCCCTGGGGTGTGTAGCTCTAAGGGATTTGGATATCCTGAGGTGGAGCATGACCATTAATTCTGGGTTGGACATGGCTTTATACGTCAGGCACAGATCGCATCTGCGTAGGTGGTAAGCAACTGAGTAGAGCTGGAGTTTCTTTAGCTGAACTGCGTAGGGCATCTGTTTGAGTCTCTTGATCCACTTAGTGAGGTACTTTTGGGGTCTTTACAGTTGCTGCAGGTGTTGGGTAAGGTACATCCCAAATGGGGCATTGTATTCAAGTATGGGCCTGATGAGTAGAGGGGCACAATGACCTCTCTTGATCTAGATGTGAAACCTTTCTTGCTAAGGTGGGCTATATAGAAGGTCTTTCTAACCACTTTGGCAATGTGATTGTCAAAGGAGAGATTACTATCTACTTGGGTCCCCAAATCCCTAATTACTTCTTCCGTACGTAATGGATTACCACCTATGTGGTAATTTGTGGGCACTTTGTTTTTCCCAAAGGGGATGACTATGCATTTTATGGCATTTAGCTTTAGGCCATGGCTCTGGCACCAGTTATCCATCTCTGTGAGACCCTTTTGGAGGATGCTTGCATCAGCCGGAAAGTCAATTATGGCACCCAGTTTGCAGTTATCTGCGAAATTGGTCAGCCAAAGTCCTCCCGTGTTAGCCTGTACCTCAGAGAAATATATACTGAACAAGAGAGGTCCCAGAACTGAGCCTTGTGGGATGCTACTTGTAACTGGTGTAGAGTCTGACATGGCACCTGCAATTCCGACCATGTGGGTGCTATCCCTAATCCAGTTTGCAATCCATCTTGTGACATATGTGTTGATATCTAAGCTGGTGAGCTTATTTATGATGCCCGAGTGGGGTATTGTGTCGAAGGCTTTTGCGAGGTCCAGGTAGGCTGTGTGGACTACCTTCCCTATGTCTATGGCTCTGGTAACTGTTTCAAAGAAGTCGACCAGGTTCAAGAGGCAAGATCTGCCCTTAACAAAGCCGAATTGGGTAGGATCCAGTGTCTGGAGGTTCATGATGTCTTTGTTTATGAGTTCCATGATTTTACTCTCCATAGCTTTGCAGACCAAGCTAGTCAGGCTTATAGGGCGATAGTGTCCAGGGTCCATTGTGGCACCACCTTTGTGGAGTGGGACCACTGTTGCTGTATGCCATTCCTTGGGTACATATCCTGTAGTAAGTCTGATATTGAACAGTGACTTTATGTGAGGGTTAAGTTCTTCATGAAGCTTGTGTAAGACGCAGCATGGGACACCGTCTGGTCCCATTGATGCTGTGTTATTGCTTTGGAGAGGGCACCTCTCACCTGTTCATCTGTGATGTCAGGGAGGCTACACTCTGTTGGGATGGAAATTTGCTCTTTTGGGGGGATGGGAGGGAGAAATTTGCACTGAACCTGTCTGCCAGGATGTTGGCAATGTCTGTGGGTTCAGTGTATTTTTTGTCATTATGCACTAACTAAGAGTATATCTGGGAGTTGCTACCCAGGTTCCTGACATAAATAAAGAAGGCCTTGTGATTGTCTTTAGTGTCTTGTGCAATTTTTCTTTCAAAGCTGGCCTTAGATGATTTTATGAGTGATTGTAGCTTATTGCTAGTACTGAACAGAGATGCCTTCCCTTTTTGGGATTTTGCTCTATCATGTAGTAGCCTCCTCCTTTTATTGTATAGCTTATTTATGGCTGGGGTCCACCAGACAGGTCCCCTGCCTTTGGAGGAGTGAGTCTTGGTTTCATTTTGGATAGCACGATCCATGCATTCTTGTAGGTGTCCATAGAATGCGTTTGTAAAGGATTCTGCGGTTTGAGCCATATTTTCCACTGGCCCGGGGGCTTTGAAGGATACCACCTCGGTTTTGAGAAGTGTGACATTTGCTTTTGAGAAGTTCTTCACCAAGATTACCTTGGCTGGGGGTGGGGACAGGATATGGATGTCCAGTGAGATAAATCTATGGTCTGACCTTACCAATGAGGGGTATACCTCTGGTGTGGAACATAGAGTCCCCATGTTGGTGATGACCAGGTCCAATATGTTTTCCCCTCTTGTGAGGGTGGTGACCAGTTGTTCCATAGCATTTGAGTTTATAAATTCTAGGAACCATTGGGCGAGGGTGTTGGGGCTTGAGTAGTATTCCCAGTCAGTGTTTGGGTAGTTGAAGCCACCCAATATAATGGTGTTTGGAGAGACCTTCATAATCTCCAGTGTTCTCAGGAAAGCCGAGTGGGGTCCCTGAGTTTGTGAGGGTATCTGTAGCAGGCTACAAACTGAAAGGCAGTTTTGCCCACTGTTAGTTGCACATGGATGGTCTCTGATGCTTCATGCAGTGCTACTAACCTGGAGGTGTGTGTATCTTTGATGTATATGGATACTCCCCCTCCTTTTGTGGTTCGGTCTGGGTTTTGTGGCTGAAAGGCATGGTATGAAGTATAACCTGGTAGTGCTGGGGTGCTTTCGGGAGCCTTGAACCAGGTTTCTGTTACTGCACAGCTATCGATATTCTCCATACTGAAGAGAGCCTTGAGTGCGTGCATTTTGAGGTGTAGATTTCTGGCGTTGAGCAGCATTACCCTTAGTTTCTTTTATCTTGTATTGTCTATGGAGGTGGGTTTGTCTTTTGAGCCTTGCCTAAAAAAGGCACTATGGGGGTGGCAAGAGCCTTAGCCAGTATTCAAAAGCCCAGGGGTGACAGGTGCAAGCCGTCCCTAGTGAAGCAACGTGGGTTGTCGAGCATGTCATCCCAGGCTGACAGACACTGGATCCCCTTTGAATGACACCAATACATTAGCCAACTGTTTAAATTGATCATTTTGTCTTTATACTGTGGCATTATTCTTGGTGAGGGTAAGATGCAACACAAGGTCAGGGTCATACCGGCCTGGGCTACATGATCAGAGAGCTCCTCTATGTCTCTTCTCAAGTAGTCCAGGGAGGAACGTCTCGGGTCATTCACACCAGCATGGACAATGATGGAGTCATATTTGTACTTGCTTTGGAGTGACCTGAGTGCATGTGTTATGTGGTGGATCCTGGCACCTGACAAGCAGCTTACAGTGACCTTCTCCTTGTTCAGCCTGGTGAATGGGATGTCAGTGTGTCTGACAATAGAGTCACCTATTACAACTGTATTAGGTGTGTTGTTTAGCCTTAAGGGCAGTGACTGTGTGGCACACTGACTTTGTGAACTATGTGATATGTGGGTATTGTTGTGGGGTAGCAGTTGTTTGGGTGTCTGCTTTGGAGGTCTCTGCTGCTTAGGCAGATTTTTATTTAGAGCCTCCGAGTATGTTTTTGTGTGTTTATGTGTTTGGTTTGCTGTTGCTATAGGTCTATGTGAGGCTGGATTTGTGGTGTGTGTGGTTACCTTCTCCTCCTGATAGACTGTGCCAGTCATGGGTCGAGAGAGCTTAGCCTCCAGTTTGTCCATATAGTTGCATCTCTCACATATATCTGAGTTTGTCGGGAGGAGGAGAGGGTTGTCTGTGTACATAAGGCAGTTGTAACATTGCCTGAAAAGTCCCATATTCACCAGCTGGACTGGAGAGTACACACAAAACTGACTTTTGGACATGTCAGGATATTATGATGAAATACTCTTTTGACTGATCAAAAGGGATCAGTAGGGTGTTCAGTGTGTAAAAGAGTATAACAGGGGTTTAGTGCTTAAGTTTGTTGGTGTTTTGGAAAGATTATCTGTGAAGGAGTCCACAACAAACCATGACACTTCCTTCAGCTATGTCATAAATAGCAATGTACACTCATATATGTCCTGAGTCAGGGCCAACTGTAAATGACTGACAATGCCAACATTCTGTCAGACAGGCCCATGCATACATACCCACCACCCACTGACAAAAGGCCCTATCATCATACCTGGAGATAGCACATGTAGAATGGGTAAACAGCTCCTTCCAAAGCTGAAAACATGGCATCAATTGGATTACATTGTTTCCCTATATGTGTCATAAGTGAACTGCAGAACAAACAGACCCTGCACCTGAACAGTCTGTTGAGCCTCACCCTCTCTACAGGATATGAAACCGTTGAGTGGGTTACAGCAACATATGGCACACTCCACAAGTGCTGGTGCACAACAGACAATGGGAACTATAGTCTTATAAGCCTATGAAGTCTGATCTGCAAGGCTATGGAGTCCATCATGATTGAAGTCATAAACAGAGGTATTAGAAGCCGACAAAGGCACAACCCTACCAACTTTGGTTTGGTCATGGGCAGATCATGGTTCCCAAACCTGCTAGACTGTTTGCAAGGCAGCCACCCAGGACATACATCACTGAAATGAGCTACACACGTCCCACATAGACTTTGAATAGCCCTTTTCCAACATCCCAGACACATGTCGTATCCACAAAATCAACAATCTGTGCATAAATATGTATTGTCATATGATGGATTGGCAACTGGTCCACAGATAGATCACACAAGCTAAGTATTGTGAAGTCCTGTTCAAGCTGTTAACACCTGCTGTCCCCCATGGTGCAGTCCTGGGATTGCTTATAACAAAGTGCACACATTACCATGTCTAGTCTGATGATGCCAGCATCCTACAAATATAGCAGGAGAAAAGAAAACTCCCTGTAAAGCATATAGCGCGTTGTGTTAATGTGTATTTCTTTAGTATCATGACATAGCTAGGTAGGGGTTTGAATCTTGCAATTGCTGTGTGTGTGTGGGGGGTGTATGTTTGTGTGTGATTTTCTTTGAGAGGGGTGCCCTTTTTGGAGACTAGGAAAACACATTAACAGAGGTATATACCTCTTTGCCAAGTCTGATGATGTCAGTATCCCACAAATATAGCAGTGGAAATGATAACTCTAAGGAAAGCCTATAGCGCATCATGTTAATGCGTATCTCTCTAGTATCATAACCTAATTAGGTAAGGTTTTGAATCATGCAATTGGTGTGTGTGTGTGTGTGTGTGTGTGTGTGTGTGGGGGGGTGATTTCCTTTGAGAGGAGTGCCCTTTTTGGAGACTAGCAAAACACATTAAAAGATGTAAATTCCTCTTTGCCAAGTCTGATGATGTCAGTATCCCACAAATACAGCAGTGGAAATGAAAACTCTAAGGAAAGCATATAGTGCATCGTGTTAATATGTATCTTTCTAGTATCATGACATCATTAGGTAGGGGTTTGAATCCTGCAATTGCTGAGTGTGTGTGGGTATGACACTGTTGGTCAATGTGTTGTGGGTTTTGCTTTTACTACTGTATGACATATCAGTAAAACAACAATATGTGCATTGCACACTTCAGGTATCTGTGTGGCAAATACATATATGTACATGTGACCTCAGTTAGTTAATAGGTGTGAAGCCTGCTTTCTACATGAATGCATCTGTTACCTTTGACAGATTGTGCTGCTGCTTCTCAGACCTTAGGTCACATATGTATGTTTGTGACAAGGCCAGCCACTGTAGTGATCTGTGGCCTAGGTCATCTGTGTCACACACACCCATGACAGTTTCTATAGAATAGTGTGAGCGAGGGTACATGCCCGGGGTATATTTCAGACATGTTCAAACACAACAAGGTCTGTCAATAATGGGCATTCATTATAGGTGTGCAACAACTTCGTGGATATGCATACAGACCCCTTATTGCTTATGTGATACACCGATGGACTTCAGAATACATTTGGAAATGTGAATACCAAAGGACAGATGACATAACATGTGACTGTATGTACACATTGGAACCCCTTCTACATGTCGTGGGCTACCACCTATGTGGTACTGTCGGGATACTATGTTTAGTAAATGTGGATGACTATGCTATAGTTGGCTTATAGCTTTACAGCATGGGTTGGTCAACAGGTATCTGTCTGTATGATACCCTTGTGGAGGATAAGTGTCTCATCCGGAGAATGCATTGTAGGCCACTGTATGCATTACCAGATGTGGATGGACATATCCCTACTGTGTTTGCTTGTACCTAAGAGGGCTACATGCCAAACAGGAGTGGTCCCAGGAATTGGTGGCGGTCAATACCACTGGTTACTGGTATAGTATTGTACCAGAAGGATCCAAATGCTACTGTGTTTCCTACATGTGTGTGTCAGTTGTCAAGACATCATCTAACGATTGGTTATAGTCAGGCTGTTGAGGTTGTGTATACTACCAGAATGCAAACCAATGACCAATATTAACAGTATCACCCACAGCATAGTGTCAAACCATGTCATACACACATGTGTACCCAAGTTAAAACATATGTGTAGTACAATGTATACTGGCCAGCAATAGAAACTATGAAGTGTTAACACTGTGTAATACAGGGCATGTCACCCTTCCCATGTATCCACTATGCACGTACATGCAGACAGTGCACCTCCACCATGTTCACAAATGTACACTTGCAAATCTGTACTGCACACATCACACACATACTGTCCACTCACCAACACATGCTGCCAGAACTACACACATCAGCCAAGTGGTACATGGGTAGACAATACATTTTTGGAATTAACACTGATGCAAACAATACTACATTGATAATCATAGCTTTAATGCATCATGCCTGCTCAGATATACCTACAAGGATATCATTACACTTTACTGTTGACAACATGCTAACATTGCTACACTGCTATTAAGTCACCCTGTGCATCAGCACCATGTTAGCCTGTTCCTGCATCAATGTTACAGATGACAGGAGGTGGCACAGTTTCATAATATGCACAGGGTGTGTTGTTGGTTTGCCAGAGCCCGACATTGATCCATCCAATCGACATGTATGTGTGTGTGTGTGTGTGTGTGTGTGTGTGTGTGTGTGTGTGTGAGGGACAACAGTACAGCATGGGTCAATGTTGATGTAATGTGTGTGTGTATGTGTTAGCTCTAGGTGTTTGGTTTATGTGTGTCTGCATGCACACAGTTCTACCATGTGGCTGCTAAATATGGGAGGTTGTGGGACAGCCACAGACTGTACCTGCCAGGCTGTACAGATCACCATCTCTGGCCAAGGACACAGTACCTGTGCCTGGCAGGTGTGCCAAGGATAGTATAGGGTACTAAGCCAGACTGGGTACTATCATCAGAGGCAGAGGGATGTCGACTGGACCCATGTCCCTGCTGGGACTGGCCAGAGCCACGTGCACGTGGTCTTCTAGGACGGTCTATTGACAGCCCAGCCCCAACATTGCTGGGGCTGGTACTGCCACTACAGGAGTGGCTGTGACTTGTGTGTCATCCGCCATGACTGCCAGCTGATGATGTTGCTGGCATACATCCAGGTCGACGTCTCAGCCATCCTGCACTGTCCTGGCACATGGATATGACATTGCGGAGGACATCTAGTGTCTGCCCCCAATGTCTATCAATGACCTTGATGTAATTATGGATGGCACTGGCAAGGTCACGGATACTGTCATTGAAAGCGGTGTTATGGGCCCTTTGCGCTCTTAGTCCCTGTCTGGTGCACCATTCCATATGTGCCTGTGCCTGCATTACAGCCTGGAATATACCTGAGGTTGTAAGACCTGTGGGGATATGTCTGCCAGGGGCATTATGACCAGCAGTGCTCCCACGAGAACCCCTGGACATCTGCCTATGTGGTACAGTTCCAGGAGTCTGGGTATGGCTGCTGTGAGGGGATGCATGTGCCATAGATACCACACTATTCTGGTCAATGCCTACTGTATGCTGTCCCTCAGCTAAGGCCATTGGTGATGAGGGATGTATTGGCAGTATGAATGTGCGCATAGATGGGGTGGAAAGCTGTGTACTGTCGATTGGAGGAACAACGACAGACCCTGTCAAACCTGCCTGTGCCACAACACACATATCATCATTTCCACTATTTGTGGCAGTGACTTCAGGTTCCCTGCTGCACTCAACCAACACAACCTCAGCACCTGTGAGAGGAAGACAGGAAACACACTTTACAATCTGTACATGATGTTAGCACACATGCACACATGCACACATGCTCACATGAACACATGCACACATGCACACATGAACACATGCACACATAAACACGAACACATGCACACATGAACACATGCACACATGCACACATGAACACATGCACAAATGCACACATGAACACATGCACACATGCACACATGAACGCATGCACACATGCATACAAATACACAACTCAGTAAAGTTGACACACACACACACACACACACACACACACACACACACACACACACACACACACACACACACACACACACACACACACACACCAACAGCAATCCAGAACATACTCATTAGTGGTTGATGGTGGAGTACAGTATCACAAGCCAAAGAATCCTATCACATGTGTCAGCATGCAGGATGTGTGTTGCTCAACAGCACGTAGTGCGAGTGTAGAGAATCCTTGTTAGTAACAGTATACATGTCTTTGATGCATGTGTGTTGTTCAGTGATTGGCCTCACCCTGGAACACAATGTGTACATGGACACAACATTGCTGTGCAAGTATTAAATGCTTTCCAATGTCCTGTGCACCATCACTCATTGGTATACATACCATGGCCAGATGCACACAACTGTCAGGTGTATAGCAATGAATGCTATGTGTAGTACTGTAGTTACTGTAACTGGATGTAGTGTAGTACCGTGATTCATCATCAGGCAGCATCATCTGGTCACTCAAGGTCACTAATGTGTGCCACACTGGCAGCTATCTTGCTGTACCTGAACTGCAGCACTTTGTCTACATTAACCATTTTACAGGCAGTTGTTACATGGGTATGTAAGGTGTTTAATAAGGAGTATTGCCTAACATGAATGTGTTGTGTGTTGAAGAGTGTTGCACTGCCCCATGATAGGCCTCTACCCCTCAGGTATAGTATGTGTGCAGTGTGGATGACATTTGGGATACTGGAGTCTGACCTTACAGCAGGTGTCTAAATAGGCCATGTGTATCATATGAACACTGACTGCGTATGACAAAGTGGTGTATGTTATGTGCATGTGTATTGACTCTGCCTATACAATGTCCACTACAGTGTACCACAATTGGTTTGGATGCTCTGTGTATAGCATGTGTTTGAGGCAGCTGCTCATGTTACTGGGATGTGTATAGTCCCACTGAAAACATGCAGAGCATGCATTATGTGTAGGTGTTTTAGATGTGTATATGGCCGACAACTCACATATGACATGCACATGTTATTTTCTATATTAAATGTAGAACACTCACCAGCATGGGTCTTCTGTCTTGCTGTCACACAGAGGGACCTACAAGGATATGAGACAGTTTGTCAGTGTCAACAACTATGGCATTGCTGCTGTGAGTTTGCAACTTTACAGTAGTACAACATGTGACAGTCACAGGCATACAGATTATGTTCCAAATGATCAGTATTGCACAACACCAGGCTCCACATCTTCTAAATACACAGTACACATCTGACATATGCATGTTCTAACAATCGAGCTAACAGTAGTCTACAAATATGCCATGTTACCTGCATGCTCTGAGTCAACTTGCTGGGCGACTCCGGCCTCCATGATGACACATGTCTGTTGTAGTGGTTGGCCAGGAGCCACCATGCTGAGGAGCAGCTCTTCCACTCTGGTGAGGGGCGGGTGTGATGCTGCACCACCACCTGTGGCAAGCTGTTGTCTACGGACATCGGAGGCATGCTGCCAGACATGTCTAATTAAATTACTGCAGTGATGGCGTACCTGCTCATAAGTATGGTTATGCATGCCCACGTCATTCACCCAACTGACAACATCTTGCCACAGTGCAGTGCGCCCATTCTGGTCCTAGCTGATTCTCAAGAACAGCAGGGTGTGATGTTGTAGTAGGGTGTCTAGGAGTATTTCCTCCTCTTCAGGGGAATATGCAGGTTTGCGATTGTGAGACATGTCCCTGGAAGACAATAAAACAATAATTGTGAGCAAGTCATGTGGCACACTTAACATTCTAAAGTACAGACATCAATGAAATGCCATATATAGCAACCTATTGGCTGTCAGTAGATACACACTTTTAATACCACATATCAGTGCTCAGCCCACAGCTGCCTGACAGTGCCTGGCACATTCTATATATTAAACCATGTTCTGCACAGCAACAAAGTGAAACCAGTATGTAAGACTATACAACAGTAGATGGCACACTGTATGTGACACAATGCACCACCTAGCCACAGAAGGTATATATCAAGCTAATGGATGAAGAAAGATGTCATCCATTGCAATGAATGTAAAGTACAGTTACAGTATTACCAGTATACCACAGTAGTCTTTGATGCCAAACCCCTGCCTAACATATGTGCACAGTTGTTGATATAGGTGGCATACTGCTGTACTAGACTATACATGTTGCTAGATACACACGTATACCCTGTAACACAGACATGATTGAGGGCATGGAACAGGCATAATTACACACACATCAGACATACATACAACACACAAATATATGCCAACACAGATGAACTTTACCTGTGTACCATTCAGTACTGTGTGTCACTACTTACAAAACCTTATTCCTGAGGTACGTAATCTGTAAGGAGTACAGGAAAGACACAAAACAGTGTTTCCAAGCAATGTGAGCATACACCATACTGTACTGTTTAGGCCTACAGCTTCAGGTAGTACTACAGTTCATATGGGAGTTGGATTCACCAGCAGTACCACTCACTAAGCATACATGTATTGCTTTAGCCTACAATGGGACACAACAGTCGACAACAAGGGACTATGTCACACCATATGCCATACTACTTTTTCTGCCTAGCAATAGCATACACATCTTTTGCAGGGATCACAGCTAGGGCACAAACTACCATGACAGAAACAATTTCACACTAAGCTATCACACCTTTACAGACCTTGCACACATTCACCAACACATTCGCCATCACACTCAGTCAACCTCACATAGCAATTATTGCACTAAGTACATGTGTGTGTGCATTGTGTCATGGGTAGGTAATACGCTATTGTCCCTAGGGCCTACAGCAGCCTAGCCGTATGCAACCCTGGCCTTTGACACACATGTAATTTAATTTCACTTGCCCCTGTCAACCAGAGCTACAGAGGTGATTCCCAGGGTGTATTTCCTAGCTCCCAAACAATCATCAGGAGATTTATGACAACTGCTAATGAGGAGCTTTGTTTGCTATTGATAGGTGGTTTGTTCCAGAGTATGGCATGTCTCTGAGTTAGGACTCTATCCCTCCAGCATGTGCTGTTTAGTGAGCTGACAAGTTGTAGGGCCCTAGAACGTGTATCTGGGAGGGATTGTAATATGTTTACGTGGAGGATGTTCAACAGCTATGGGTGTGACATAGCTCAGTATGTTAGGCAGAGGTCACCTCTGGGGAGGCGCTATGCAACACAGTGTAGCTGTGGTTTTGTGAGTCAGTCTGCATGGGGCATCTGTTTGAGGCCGGTATTACTCTTTGTGAGGTATGTTTGTGGCCTTTCCAGTTGCTGTAGTTGGCATTGTACTCTCCAATGGGTTTTAAGTGTGATAAGTAGAGGGGAACACTGACCTATATTTCCCTAGATGACACACCTTTTGTGATGACGTGTACCACATAGATAGAGTACATGACCAGTGTGGCACTGTGATTATCAAAGGGGAGGCTACTGTCCACCTGTGTCTCATGTTCCCTTATCACACCTTCGGTGTTAGGTAGACTACCACCTATGTGATAGTTAATGGGTACAGTGTTCTAGCAAGAAGGGATGGCACTGCAGTGTCAACACTGAGCTTCAGTCCATACCTTGGTTGCCAGGCACCTGTCGCAGTAAGTATGCCCCATGTCTCTCTCCCTCTATCTCTCTCTCTCTCTATATATATATATATATATATATATATATATATATATATATATATATATATATATATATATATATATCTATATATATATATATATATATATATATATATATATATATATATATATATATATATATATATATCTACATATAGCTACATATCTATATATATATATATATATATATATATATATATATATATATATATATATATATATATATATATATATATATATATATATATATATATATACACACACACACACACACACACACACACACACACACACACATATATATATATATATATATATATATATATATATATATATATATATAGATATAGACACACATACATACACACATACATATAAACATCCATTGCTGTACATATAGATGTACATAAAGGCACATATACAGTTCACTATTCATGGTGGGAATATCACTTATGCGACAGTTGTGAGATATACAGTTATGTAATAATATTGCACGGTATTGTGCAGACTGCATTGAAGATGTCCACAGCCCATGTAGCTTTAGCAGGCCTCACTGGCTGCAACACTGCAAAACTGACAGAGCATACCCACAGCGTTTAACCACCACATGTCATATACCAGCACGGCATGCTATTTTCTTTTCCACACAGTACAACCTACATAGAAATATGCACATAACAACCTTCAACAACGTATATATGTACACCCTTCACAAACAGTTGCAGTATGTCCCTTGCCCTATGCACATGTACAGATACATAGAGATATGTACTGCTGCCACATATGGATGATTCACAGTATGTAGAGTACTCTTCATAAACATCTACTACATACCAGCAAATACATATGTTTTACATTCCTTTCATTTGTATTGCTGTGTTCTGTTTGTTTTTAAAGGAAATGTATTTTTTTCTTTTCTCTGTCTGTTGCTCTTTCTTTTTCTGTGTTTCTCTGTCTGTCTTTGTGTGTGTCTGTGTCTGTGTCTCTGCCTCTGCCTCTGTCTCTCTCTCACTCTCTCTCTTGCTGCAATGAGATTATTGCATGTGTAGAAAGCAAGTACAGCCTGCTTTTCTAGGTATCTGCACATGTGCATGTGATGGCCTCTGCACCAATTGGTGCCCACCATTTACTAATTGCATGCAGCCTGCTGTGTGGTAATTGCACTACTCACTGTCATAGCAGCCCACTGCTATAAAATGCTAAGTTAGGTAGGCATAGCCCTTTCATCTTTCCAAAGTGGGGCCCATGCTTGTTTGCTGTGGACACCGTTGTGTCAGTCAGAAGGCTAGTATACTTCTTATCTCTGAAGCTAGGGTTGTAGCCAGTGATTTGCATGCTATGCTCAAACCTGAATGTTACTGCTTCTAGTACACACTTGTCAGTGTAGAACTTTACTCACCCCTCCACATGCTTACACAAGATACATGGGAGTATGTACTTTCTTTTCTAATTAGATAATTAACTGCCACACAATAGTAGTTATTGCAATGTATTCCTCTGGCACATGAACTGTTTTTGAACTACTATACTGTAAATATTAATTACCTCACTTCTGAACAGTTTGTTGTTTATTTGTGTTGACATTAGCATGGGCTGCTCAAGACAACTGGATACATTTCAGTACTGAGTATGCCTACCTACATCCTTGGCAGAGCCTGAATACACAGGTATATTGTTCTTTTGGGTAGGGGTGCAGAAGTACAGAGAGCATTATATATTATTGTGTGATTTTTATCTTGCTGAACATACAGGGTTGCTGTGTACCTGTTAGTCTAACAAGGCAAGTAGTCTGTCTGCATAGTTCACACTTGTGGACATATCCAGATGGTAACCAGAGGTTAGCCTACTATTCTTTGTCTGTGCACCACACCGGTCTTTTCTGCACTGGAAAAATGGCATTGTCACAGTTGGTTGCTAACAGTACATGGCTACATCCGTTGATATTTCTGTGTTGTACTCCTACATAAGGGTATGCTTGTGGGACTCATTCCAAAGCTATTTGCAGAGTGTCTAACAGTAGACAAGCTGAAATGCCTGTGTGTTTCTGCCTCTGCCAGGCCTCTTATACACTCAGGTATATATTTGAACAGCCTCAGGGAAAGGTACATATAAGTGGGGTACACCTGTAATATATTACAGACATTAAGTTGAGACTGTGAGTCAATCTGAGCATATGTATTAATACACCTGTTCTGACATGCATGCAGTGTGTACTATTACTTATTGACATTATTCATTAAGTGTAATTCCCCACTCTTCTGCCTAGTGTCAGTACTTTTCAGAGGGATTCTGAGGGACAAAGCTAACATTTGTTTAGGACTCAGGGACATCCCTGAAAAGCAGTCACAAATGGGAAGTATAGCCTCTGCCCTATTCAAATATGCCAGTGTTTATCCTGCTCTGATACTGTGTGGGGTTTGTAAAGTGCTACTGTAACATTATTTCCTGCTAGAATGGCTGGTTCTCATTTCACAGTCATGGCATGCAATTCCACAACTGCTGGTAAAGATCCACAGAACAAGATTTGTGTTATGAAATTTCTATTTTCCCTTTACATTCACTCATTGTAATGCATTACAGCACCAACTTGTAAATCTACTGTGGCTGAGTGGTACTTCACACAGTCTAGTGTGTCCAAGGTCCGGGGTTCGAGACTGACAGAGGTGTTTTATTTTGCTGCTCAGCAGAAGAAGGGCCCTGCCATGCAGAGTGACTAAGTCACTTTTAAGCAGTTGTAAGAGTGTTTGCATGGGTTTGCGTGATGCTTAGCAATGTTTAGCTAAGCGCACACATGCGCACACTCGCTTAAACCCACTTACTACTGCTTAAAAGTGCTTACTCCCACTAACCCCTGCACTAATTTCTTTGAAAGAAAAGAAAATGGGGAGATAGGAAAGTGGTGAAAAAGGGGGCACAAAGAGGGAAAGACAGTAGGGAAACAAGCTCGGGATGTGCAGGATGGTTCTAGGGAAGGTCCATAGCTGCCCATTTCTTTACCAGCAACAGCTGTGCATATGCAATAAATTTGGAGTGAAATTTGAAACCTTCCACCCCTGAGAGAGGGGTGAGGACAACAAAGTATGTTGTACTGCCAATTATAATTATCAGTTTACATGTCCAGCTGACATGTGTGCGAAATGGGCAGCTATGTATGGGGCGTAATTTTTTTGTGGGAACAGATTGCCCTTTTTTTTTTTTCAGGTGAGAGTGGAAAGTGAGGTCGAGAAAGTAGGTATATTTGGGGAGGTAGGTAGGGGAGGTAAACAGACAAGACAAACAAGATGCATACAGGGGTGGAGTATGACACATGGGGAGGGTGAACACAATTGACGGGAACGGATGTTTGGAAATCGCAAGCCCATGAGCCCACAGATGGTAACAGTGGAACTGAGATCTCCACCCATGGGCAGTCACCACTGCACTTTCACAGCCCCGAGGGTGGCTGTGCTGGGGGCTGTGTAGGAGGGGCAGGCTCACCCGTGAGTTGCGCCACTCTCTCCTCAAGCTGGCATAGGGGATCAGTGACTGAACGCTGGATCTCCCTGCGCACCACAGCCCGGACCCTTCGGAGGGTGACAGGTGGCCCTTCTCCACCCATGCTTGCACGGGGGGGATGAGCCCCATCCCCTGCAGCACTTCCACCTGAAGGTGGCACAGGACCAATGGAGGAGGGAAGCCCGCGCTGGGCACCGGACCTGCTGGTGCCAGGTGCAATCGCCAGCTGAGGAGGGACAGGTGGGTCCGCTGGGACCGGCCTTCCCATACGTTCTGTGATTAGGTGTGTTTAATTACAACATAAACAACAGCATTCGTTGTAACAGCATGCAGTAATATTCCCATTAACCCAACACACCAAGGTTCCAACAGTTGAACAGCAAGCATAACACATGCATATATTGAATGACAGTGGACATTCCAACAGCATGCAGGGATGATTGGTGGCAACAGGCCACCAAGATTGTGGTGTTTGAACAGGGCACATGCACCAAAGTAAATGCAGATATTTATAGAGCAATAGGACATATGTCCCAACAAATGTTTTGAGATTAGACATACCCATTGAGGTGTGGAATTGCATTGTTTATGCACATACAGTAGGGTGTAGAAAGAAACCTCAATTAACATCTTATAAGTACTTTTAGTCTACACTACATTCCTACTGACTGCAGGTGTATATCCCCTACATGTATTATTACACTTGGCTACATGCATTAGGTTGTGTAATGGGTTTGGCTAGTTCATTATATACCTGACCTATATCTGACATACTAACTGTTCAAGATGCAGATGTTACTGCTACATAGTTATTTATTTTATTTATATTTCTATATCTACATATATGGATGTGTTCACGTGACATTTTCAGTTAAATTTCTACAGAACCCTATATTTCGTGTAGCACACTCACATTTCTGGGGAACACATTAACAAGCTACTCGTGTGCCAGATTTACTTATGCATGCCAGCCATTAACTGACTGTTGAGGACTGTATATATGCTTCACAGCTACTGGCACTTCCATCATCCACTTTATATGGGACTGCCCAACTGTGGGTTGACAGCACTTATTACAACAGTACTATTTGTATAATGCAAGGGTACAACAACATTTCAAATTAAGTGACACAGACACACTCCAAGTATTATACCTTTATTAATTACATTACACACTTTTCTACAGGCTATCTCCTTTATTTGATATTACAGTGCAAACGGAAGACATATTCAAGACATATTATACCTTTATTAATAGGTTACAACACTCTTTTTTCAGGCTCGCTCACTTATTTTATATGACAGTACATGCAGAGATATTATTCCGGACTTATTTTACTTTTCTTAATGGGTGACTACAATCTTTTTCTGGCTCTCTGACTTATTTTATATAACAGCACATGCAGAGGTATTTTTCAGGGCATTTTGTGGCTGTATTATTGGGTTACAACACTTTCTACCAGACTTTCTAACCTATTTTATATAACAATACATGCAGAATAATTACTAACCTGCCTGGTGGTGCAGCCTTAGCAGCCTATCTGCATAGGATTGCTGATTCACAGCACGGACACCTGCAGTTGTGAAGTAAATGAAGGGATATTGAGACATACCTATCCATTATATGGACTAAATTAGCATGTCTTACATACTGCATTCCATGGCTACCTACTTAGTAGTGGGGCATCTTGCATGTCACGGGCCTCCTGTATCCATTGGTTCAGTAGGTCCTGCTTCCGTCTCTTCAGGTCTGCATGGTGGTGACAGACCTGCTCACCAGTCTAAGGAACACCTGTGGCACTGGTGAGATCATGAGCTAACCGGTTCAAAGCCTCTGCCTTGTACTCTGTCCCTTGGAACTGGCCCTGCAGGAGTCTTGACTCATGAAGGTGGACAAGGAGCCAAACCATGTATTTTGACTCCTCGATGCCCCAGCTTTGGGCTTGAAAGCGAGTACCCTCTCCATTACCAGCCATTCTAACTGCAGATGGGAGCTACAATCAGACCTGCTTAGCAATGGTTAATCTACCATTTATAAGTATATGTATATTAACAGTGGCTGTTTATCCTAAGGTGTCATGGCTTAGTGGTTCAGTACTTTGATTATGGTGCACAGTGTCCTGGGTTCGAAACTTGTTGTTGCTTTTTATTTTACTACTGTCCAGACAGGCTAGAGGGTGTTGCTGTGTTTAGGCAACTTTGCTCTACGTTGCTCCACGTTGCCCAACGGTGCGCTGGTTGGCGCGGTGCACACCTCCACGCAAACTGATTGCGCTGGGTAAAGTGCTCTTTAGCTATGGGCAACTACATTGCGCTGGGTAAAGCACTGCTTAACTATGGGCAACTATATTGCACTGGGTAAAGCACTATTTAGCTATGGGCAACTCTATTGAGCTGGGTAAAGCTCTGCTTAACTGCGGGCAATTATATGTCAGGATCCTTTATAAATATACATTTTGTTCACGGATACATAGGCCATTTCAATGCTTTTTAGTAAAATTTTAATCATATATGTCAGGAATTATTTTATATACTAATTTAAAACATAAAATAGAAAGGGGAGTGGTGGGACTCGAACCGTGACTGACTCCTCTTTGTGCAAAGGCTCTACCACTATGCTATTGCGCTGAAATTGCATAAACATTCCTTATTATGCTCTTCAATGTCGAGATTGCTAACTGCAGCTAAGCAATGGGCACACCCACACAAACACGTGCAAATACAGGCAGCTATATCAGGAATTAGAGAAAAAAAATTTAAGTTTTACTTTTCATAACTGTACTGGGGGTTTACAATGTGAGGGAGTATAGTGTTGGGTACGTAGACATTTGAGCGGACTCGCTCATGTGTGTTGACATTTCACAATTTAGACAGTTGCAGGGGCAGGGACCTTTGGACTGCTTGGCAGTCAGATATGCCCCCTACCTTCCTGCACGGTCCGTGTCGGACTTGGAGTGGAGTCAGCGTGCCCTCATGAATATGCATGGCACGCTGACATCATACCGTTCAACTGCAGTTTCAGAGTAAGACTTATTTAATCTTACACGGAGGATTCGTGAATCCGGGGGTATACCTTTATATATATATATATATATATATATATATATATATATATATATATATATATATATATATATATATATATATATATATATATATATATATATATATATATATATATACATATAGATATAGTGTTTTTATATATATATATATATATATATATATATATATATATATATAGATACATAAATACGTATACATATATAAACACACACACACACACACACACACACACACACACACACACACACACACACACACACACACACATATATATATATATATATATATATATATATATATATGTATATATATATATATATATATATATATATATATGTATATAGATATGTGTGTATATATATATATATATATATATATATACATATATATATATATATATATATATATATATATATATATATATATATATATATGTGTGTGTGTATATATATATATATGTATATATATATATGTATATGTATATATATATATATATATATATATATATATATATGGGAATCCGGACTCATGCTCGACTAGCATATGGCCAAATCACAAAACATCGAGCACACATACGCGAAAGCGCTTAACATCGACACACACTTCCGTGTATATGTGCCTGTTTCGTAGATTGGACTACAGTGTGGGTAAGGAAAAATTCCCTTTTCCCCACTGTAATGCGATCTCGGAGGGAGAATAGTAAAGTAGAGAGGGTGTGAAGGCCCCCTGCAGAAACACAGTTTTTTTTTTTTTGAACTACACATACATGGAAGCGCTTTTCGATGTTAAGTGCTTTCATGTATGTGTACTCGATGTTTTGCGATTCGGACATATACTAGTCGAGCATGTGTCCTAGACCCATATATATATATATATATATATATATATATATATATATATATATATATATCTTCTTTTGTCTTTTTCCCGGTTAGGGGTCACCACAGTGGATTACCTGTCCGCTCATTATTGGCAGTGGAGTTTTACAGTGTCGAGTTGCCAGCCCAGTGCCCAAGCTTCCACAGTAGGCACACACACTCACACCTTGGGCTAATTTAGAGGTTCCAATCCACATACAGCATGTTTTTGGGATGTGGGAGGAAAACAGAGCACCCAGAGGAAACCCACACGACCACATGGATGACATGCAGACTCCACACAGAAGGTACCCCAGCCGAGGATTGAACCAGAGAACCTCTTGGTGTGAGACAGCAATGCTAACCGCTGCACCACCATGGCCACCTATATGCCTTGCAACAAACTAATAAGGCCTGCCAAGTCCTGGACCCAGGGTCTTGTAAACTATGATCAAAGCAATGCACCATTACACCATCTGAGCCCTACAAAATAGTGATGACATCCCAAACATATCAGTTAGTACAGTCATCCAACAACAAGGAGTCTGTAAAATCAGTCAGGTAGTCTATGTATACATGTATATATGTATGGAGATGCATATATGTGGCCAAATATATACATGATACACATATATATATATATATATATATATATATATATATATATATATATATAGAGAGAGAGAGAGAAAGAGAGAGAAATAGAGAGAGATACATCCACATTCATATCCACATATATGCATACATCAATATATATATATCAAAAGGTTAATAAATGCATATATATATATATATATATATATATATATATATATATATATATATATATATATATATATATATATATATATATATGTATACATAAATATACAGAAATATATGACAGCTACAAAGACATGTAATCAGAGGTTCATGCGGCTGCACACTGGAATTCTATATCTGGAAACTCTCTCACTAGACGTATTCCTTAAAATGGGGAACATCTGTGCTGTAACAGAGACCTGGATAAGGGCAGCAGGAAGCACACCTGTAGTAACAGCCTATAACAAATTCCACAACTTTTGGCTGCAGAACATGGATTGAAGCTCTAAAGGTGGTGATATTTGCATATTCATAAAGGATGCACACACCTCCAGAGTGGTAGACCAACATTATGCATTACAGATCCTGTAGGCATAGCTGATATTGGGTAAGACAGTGGTTTAGGTTGTAGCCTGTGTTAGGTCCCCATACATGTCCTAAGACTCAAGCTCCATGTCCATAAACACCCTGGAGAATATTAGTGTCCAACCTAACACTATCATACTGGTTGACCTACTCATGTACCAATGCACATGCCCATCACATTGAGCTGGCCCTTCCTAACATGGGCAACTGTTGCTCTACACCAATAGTCAACACCTCACATGTTATATCTGAACACAAAGTAATCATCTTTGGACATCCACAGCGATCTTACCCTCACTGCAAAGGTAACCACCATGAAAAGCCTTTCAAAGCTAACTATGGCCTCATTAAAGCAGAGGTGGTGAACCTCACTTCAGCCATGCAAATGGAGACTAGTTGCATGACAGCTGAATCAAACAATACACTATGAACACGTACACAAATGCATGGATACCACCTTACCCAATACAACCAGGACCCTCACCTCCAAAAAAAAGGAAGCTGATCTGGTGGTCCCCTGCCATAAAGAAACTGTATAACAGAAGGAGGGAACTGATATGGAATAAGGTGAAGTCCCAAGACAGGAAATAAACCCTTATTAGCCTCAATGAATAGTTGAGATCCCTCATCAAATGCTATAAAGTTAGCTGTGAGAAGAGACTTGGAGCACATAGTAAAGACAACCACAAGGTTTCATACAGTTATGCAAAGAATCTCCATGGCAATACCAAGAATTGTTCTGTGCTACTAGACAATGGTACCTCCCAGAATGAGCCAAAAAATAATGCCAATATACTGGCTGGCATCTTGAGTGCAAACAGTACCCCTCACTCCCCCAAGGGACTATTCACAATACCAGTACACCACCAGGCACCCAGTATTACAGGGTACCACACCACTGTCCAACGCCAAGAATACAGCCTCTATGGGACCTGAGAATAACCCTGGATTATTCTACATGAACTACAGTGTCACCTGGCACCTTACCTGTGTGCCCTGCTCAAGCACAGCCTCACCTCAGACTTTGTCCATACTGAATTGTGCATGGCTACATCACCCATCTCCACAAATGAGGTGTAACTAGAGACCCTGGGAAATACCTCCCCAACTGCCTGACAAGTCTGTTATGTGAAGCTATGGATCACATCATCATGCACCTAATAAACAGGGATATGGGAATCTGCAGACTCAGGATCCCACACAGTTTACCTTTGTGAAGGGTAGGTCATACCTGCTCAATCAACCTGGTCAACCTCTTGGTGTCAGTCACCTGAGTTGTGGATGAAGGCAAGGTGACACATACAGCCTATATTAATCTGGCCAAAGTCTTTGATAACATTCCCCACTCACTAAACTCTGCATCAACCCCTATATCACTAGCTGGAAACAGAGGCACAAACACAGGGGTAGATTGGACATACTGCTGTCATACATTGGGACAGTTGCAGATTTCACTGGGTTTGTTGTAAAATCCTTTATGAGAAATATGACATTGGTAATACTAATAGATAGGAATATTTACTGACTGCATTCTACAGAGTCCACAACTGATTTACCAAGGACACCAACTGTCTGGTGAACATACAATACAGGGCAGGCCAACATGTGGCCAGTCTGTGGACAGTGTGCCAGTGGAGAGATATGCCAGACATATCACTGTGAGTTGTGACATCAAACACTAAATGCATGTCCACACAAACTCTGTCAATCTATCAATGCACCATGTGTATAACAGCACTGATGACATGGAATCTGTTCACAAATCTGGGGATATGTCCCCCATATTGGTTGGCTGTCTCCACATGTCCTTTCCTGTGATGTATTGCCAACCACTGTATGTGAATCTGTAGGCCACCACCTCTGTAATGTGCCTCATACAGGCAAGGAAATAGGGCAAGGCCCACATTAAGGTATGTCATATATGTCGGAACTAGCAGCAGTGTCCAGGCCCACAGCACAATACTATTTGGGCACCTGCATAGTGGTATGGCTGTAGCAATATCTGACAACTGCACATCTGTACAGAGGACAGAGAGAAAGTAGATAGCCAACAGGTTATGCATTAGGATGAATATATTGAAAGATACATGTCTGAAACTGAAAGGCATGCCATTACTTCATGACAGCAGTCTTCAATGAGATGTCCAAAGAACATAGCAATCTACAGTTAATATCAACATACCAGATCAATATCCAGTAGGAGATACATATAAACATACAGCTCAAACACCTAGAACAAGATACTCAGTACTCTGAGTCCAGTTTTGCATGCAAGGGTGTATGGTTCCAGTACAACAATCTGTAATCTAGTCTTACTTGAAAAAGCACTGTTAAAAGTACTAACGTAATGATACCATATGTGTTAAACTATTTCTGTCAACCAGTGCTCTGTAGCTGGTGTAACATGGAAGTGTGACTGCACATAACTTGGGATACTACCCATGTATGAAACAAATCCAAAGAGAAAAGTTTGTGGTACTACCCATGTATATCCAGGTGTCCCATACAGTATACTCACACCCCTTGCTACTGTAATGACAGCACATATAAGCATATTAAGTACAGGGAATTAAGTGCACTTATTAAAGATGTCATTACCTTGCTGTTTTATCAGACTGGAATGTGATCACTGGTTACCAAGGCTAAGCTATGCTTAGCAGGTGTAACCATTGCTTAAATGTAAATGCTAAGCAGATTTACGCACTGGTAAGCAAAACCTACACGGTGTAAGCGCTTATTCATTTAACCATACTTTAGCAATGCTCACAGTCAGGCAAACCCATGCAAACCTGCTCAAAGCTACTCAAACCTGCCTTAACCACTCTGTATCCAACAGTCCTTGTTCTGCCTAGCAACAAAAGTAACAACTCATACAAGTCTGGAACTCAGGACCTTGCACACCATAGCCTACGCAATTTACCAATAAGCCACCTCAGCTGTGTTGCTTGAAAATGTTTTCTCAAGCTTAACCTTCTTTACAGCTAGTTGACAATAGGGAACAAACAAGTGTGCAATTAGAAAGGACTGGTATCTATAAATATATACATATATATATATATCTGAATAGAAACATACATAGAGAGAGACTGAGATATGTAGGGAGATCCATATATGTGTACAGCAATATATAGATATATTATCAATAAATACTGAGTTGTATGTATATATATATATATATATATATATATATATATATATATATATATATATATATATATATATATGCAACTTAGAACTCCACAAAACAATAAATCCAACCAAATAACAAGTGCTGCTGGTGAAAGAAAGAAAACGGACGACCCAATCTATGTTAAACATTTTCATTCAATTTAATATCACTGAACTTCATCAGAAACACACCCAAACAATATTACACTGTTTAAATACTTTTCAAAAAAATCACATGTAATAATTAACCAATAAAACAAAATATCCAATTTCATCTCATGAATAATGAATGTTAGTTTAAAAAACATATATTACTGATTTTAACTAAAATAAATATGTAAATGTAAATGCAAGTACAAATACATGTGTATATATATATATATATATATATATATATATATATATATATATATATATATAACAACTGATAAAAACTTCAAAATAGCTATCTTTAAGTAAGAAGTACCACTAGAACGTAGCCAGTGTTAAGCTTTCGTTCTCTTTATTGGTATAAAGAACTTCTTCAGAATGAACAGTAATGTCAGAACAATTCAATATATACAGACAGTTAGGTCATAAAAAAGGGTGTGTCAGTGTGTAAGTGATCCAATGCTGATAGTGACAATGCCAATCATGTTAATTAGTGGGTGTACTCAGATATATTGTAAAAGCACTGTAGTAATAGGAATCCATATAGGTAAGGCAACATGTCATTTGACTGGTAACCTTTCTAATAAGCTCTCATTGTTAATACAGTACATACAATTGCTGTAAATCAAATGCTATGCAAACAAATGCTGGAAGTTTTACGTGAATATTGCTTGCGTGTATATAGATATATGTAAGTAATAAATACTGAATGTGGTTATCGTCTCCATTTAAGAGCGCATTTAACATTAAGCATTTCGTTGAGCCCTGGGGGGGCTTCTGCATTTAGTTTGAGTTGCCACCGAAGTTCTTTCACTTCGAGTAACGTATTTACATCCCCCATAAACATATCAACAAAGTCAAGTACCAAAAATCTGAAACTTATAAAACCTAGGCATTCTATACTGTGTTTCATTAAAGCATTCTTCATATCTTTGTTTCGTATAGCTGCACAGTGCTCTTTAATACGTGAAGAGAATTTGCGTGTAGTTTTGCCTATGTAAAATCCAGGACATGATCTGCAAATTGCAGCATAAACCACATTGGTGGTTTTACAGTCGAAGTGTTTAAAAGACTTAACTATGAAGTTATTGTGTGCAAATCTAAAGTTATTCCCCGGTAAAATGTAGTCACAGGCGACACAAGTGCCGCAGGGAAAGGTGCCAACAGAATTATTTGTGGTGTTCACATCATTAGCTTGTGTGGGGTTAAATGGGGGGTCTCTATTCTCGAATGAGAAGCGCAATGACCTTGTTTTCTTATGTGAGAATATTGGGTAGGGGCCAAGTGCCATTGAAGTCTCTAGACTATTCGTAATAATGTCCCAGTTGTCAGTTAAAATTCTTGCAATTTCATTGGAATCTCTACACATGGGGATGGGAAAACTAATATTCCATTCAGGACTGGTGGTTTGAGATGAATTCGTTGTAGAACTGTGCGGAACTGGTGCTATATATATATATATATGGGTCACCTTCAGATGCCCGACAATGCGTTTCGCCGACACGGAATCCGACGGGACGAAAACACCGACAACGCAGATGACCGACAAGGTGAGAACCTGACGGACTCGGTAAGTGTCGCGAGTGAGGGATTTAGTGTTAGGAGCGGACAGGTAAGTGTGCGATAGTGAGGGACTGTGGGTTTAAGGGTGGGTTAAGTGAGTTAGGGTTAGGGTGCAGGTAGGGTGTGTGTGCGATAGTGAGGGACTGTGGGTTTAGGGGTGGGTTAAGTGAGTTAGGGTTAGGGTGCAGGTAGGGTGAGTGTGCGGTAGTGTCGGATCTTGGGGTTAGGGGTGGGTAAGTGAGTTAGGGTTAGGGTGCAGGTAGGGTGAGTGTTGGTGATGTCGGATCTTGGGGTTAGGTGGTAAGTGAGTTAGGGTTAGGGTGCAGGTAGGGTAAGTGTGCGGTAGTGTCGGACCTTAGGGTTAGGGTTTGGGTTAGGGATAGTGGATATGTTATGTAGTGTACTGTGTTGTTTCAGTAGTGTGTTGGTGTAATGGTTTTCGGTGTTTTGCGTTGTCGGTATTTTTTGTTGTCGGTCTTTTGGTGTCAGTGATTAGTGTGTCAATGACGATATCGAGGATATATATATATATATATATATCTGTGTGTGTGTGTATATATATATATATATATATATATATATATATATATATATATATATATATATATATATATAAAATACACAAAAGTAAAATAAAATACTAATAAATTGATGTTTTAAAACCTTTGTGCTTGTAAAAAACATTTGATGTTGATCATATCATTCAAACCTGGAAGCTGATCAGATTTTAACCTAATCTGCCAAATAGCTTCTCTACATTCCAAAAGAGTTTTAAAGTCACCACTAAACAAAGAGTTGTCAACCCTTTCTAATACTGAAAAGGTGAACTTTTTAAACAAAGGACAATGCAATGAATGCTTGGCTAAAGCATTTGACATGTCTTGTTTTCTTTATAGTCAAATTGTGTTCATAAATTTGTTTGTTTAAAGCATATATGGTCTTCCCAATGTAAAAATGTTCACATGAAACACACTGTGCTAAATATACTATATTAGTCATTTTACAAGTGTAATGTCCCTTAACTGTTATAGTCCTGTTGTCGTGTTTCAAAATAATGTTAGATGTTCCACTAATGAATCTACACTGTTTGCACAATAGGCAAGGAAAGGTGCCCAACACTGGATCACAAGTGGGTTTGGAATCTCTTGTTCCCCTCTCTAGAATCATCTTAAAGTTACTTAGTTTTTTGTAACTAAAAGTTAGATGGTCCCCTACAATCTTGACTAGTTCAGAATTACCCAACACTACTTTCCAGTTGTTAAGAATAATGTCTTTAATAATTGTCATTTCATTAGTGATGGGTAAAGCAAAAGACAGATTGTATTTGTTCACAGTGCTGATACTACTTTGTATGGAGTTTGTATTGGTAACATCTAAAACTGTCAAAATTGGACTAGCTTTATTCTGTCTCAAATTTGAAACTTCACCTATGATTTTGTTCAACCAGCTAACTGTGTATCCCCTATCAAGGAAAAATGTTTTAACTTAATACTCTCCTTGAAAAAGATGTCATCTCTACTGGTTAAATGACTTAACTGTATAAAATGTCCTTTTACTACACCTTGTTTCATGTGTGTAGGGTGTAGACTATCATAATGTAAATACTGGTTTACAAAGGTAGATTTCCTGTAAATACTACTTTGAAAATTGTGATCACTATAGTTAATAGTCAAATGTAAATCCAAAAAATCTATACTACTACCAAAATTACCAAATGTAAATTTTAAAAAACTGGCAGTGTGATTTAAATCTTGAAAAAAGATGGAAAAAGAACTGATGTCACCTCTCCATAAAAAAATCAAATCATCAATGTACCTTCTGTAAAATATGATGTTACTAGCCATCGGATTTGTGACCAAAAATTTGTTCTCCCAGGTTGTCATAACAAGATTTGCAAAACTGGGCGCTACACGTGAACCCATGGCAACCACCAATGTTTGTTGAAACAATTCACCTTCAAACTTAAAAAAGTTATTATCTAACACCAACTCCATCAAAGTACAACAGGTGTAAACTAAAGTATTGTTGAAGTTGGCTTGCTTGCTGAGATGTTCTCTCATGTACTCAATACCCAACTGCTGATCTATACTAGTGTACAGAGAGACTACATCTAAGGAAGCAAAGTGAACATTGTCATCCTTAACTTGACTATCCTTTAAAAGTTCTAAAACATGCCAGAGTCACAAAGAAAAAATCTAGACTTTTGCACAACTGGATTTAACAAATTGTCTAACCAAACAGAAATAGTCTACACCCCACACACATGAAACGAGGTGTAGTAAAAGGACAGTTTATACGGTTAAGTCGTTTAACCAGTAGAGATGACATCTTTTTCAAGGAGAGTATCAAGTTAAAACATTTTTTCCTTGATAGGGGATACACAGTTAGCTGGTTGAACAAAATCGTAGGTGAAGTTTCAAATTTGAGACAGAATAAAGCTAGTCCAATTTTGACAGTTTTAGATGTCACCAATACAAACTCCATACAAAGTAGTATCAACACTGTGAACAAATACAATCTGTATTTTGCTTTACCCATCACTAAGGAAATGACAATTATTAAGACATTATTATACTTTTTTGTAACTAAAAGTTGGACGGCCCCCTACAATCTTGACTAGTTCAGAAATGTAAGTAATATTAAGATGATTCTAGAGAGGGGAACAAGAGATTCCAAACCCACTTGTGATTCAGTGTTGTTCACGTTTCCTTGCTTACTGTGCAAACAGTGTAGATTCATTAGTGGAACATCTAACATTATTTTGAAACACAACAACAGGACTATAACAGTTAAGGAACATTACACTTGTAAAACGACTAATATAGTATATTTAGCACAGTGTGTTTCATGTGAACATTTTTACATTGGCAAGACCATACATGCTTTAAACAAATGAATTTATGAACACAATTTGGCTATAAAGAAAAAAGACACGTCAAATGCTTTAGCCAAGCATTCGTTGCATTGTCCTTTGTTTAAAAAGTTCACCTTTTCAGTATTAGAAAAGGTTGACAACTCTTTGTTTAGTGGTGACTTTAAAACTCTTTGGAATGTAGAGAAGCTATTTGGCAGATTAGGTTAAAAGCTGATCAGCTAACATGTTTGAATGATATGATCAACATCAAATGTTTTTTACAAGCACAAAGGTTTCAAAATATCAATTTATCAGTATTTTATTTTACTTTTGTGCACTGTATATATATATATATATATATATATATATATATATATATATATATATATATATATATATATATATATATATATATATATATATATATATATATATATATATATATATATATATATATATATATATATATATATATATATATATATATATATATATATATATATACACACATGTATTTGTACTTGCATTTACATTTACATATTTATTTTAGTTAAAATCAGTAATATATGTTTTTTATACTAACATTCATTATTCATGAGATGAAATTGGATATATTGTTTTATTGGTTAATTATTACATGTGATTTTTTTGAAAAGTATTTAAACAGTGTAATATTGTTTAGGTGTGTTTCTGATGAAGTTCAGTGATATTAAATTGAATGAAAATGTTTAGCATAGATTGGGTCGTCCGTTTTCTTTCTTTCACCAGCAGCACTTGTTATTTGGTTGGATATAAATAAATAAATATATATATATATATATATATATATATATATATATATATATATATATATATATATATGTGTGTGTGTATGTATATATATATATATATATATATACATATATATATAAATATATATAAATATATACACACACACACACACACACACACACACATATATGTATATATATATATATATATATATATATATATATATATATATATATATATATATATATATATATATACATACAAACATACATACATACATATATATAGGAGCCCGAGACCAGAAGGGTGAAAGTGCAGAATGCCGAAACTCGAGAAGCGCGAAATTCAAAACCGCAAAGTTCGGAGATTTTCAATTAGCGGTTCTGGTGTTGCGGTGTTTGAGTAGATGGTTGGAGATGTAGGTAAGTATTTGTGTTTTACGGGTTTTGGGCAGGGGCTTTAGTGTGTGTCCATGTGTTTTGTTTGTGTGACGTGCGTGCGAGGGGAATGTAGCTTGTGTAGTGGTGTTTTTATGTGTTTGTCTGTGTAATGCAACCTAGGAATTAATATATTTAAGTAGGGGTGTGTGCAGGGGGGCTTTTATGTCGAGTAGGTGTTTGTGTTTGTGTATGTGCAGGGAGGTGCATGTTTGTGTCTGTGTGTGCAGTATGTTTTGTATAGAAGTTGCAATTTTAAATTTCGTGCTTCTGGGGTTTCGGCTTTATGGATTGTTCGCTTCCTGGACGCGAGATACTGAAATTTGAGATTTCAGTATTTCAAGATTATGAAGTGAATACACACACACATATATATATATATATATATATATATATATATACATATATATATGTATATATATATATATATATATATATATATATATATATATATATATATATATATATATATATATATATATATATATATATGTATATACATATATATATATATATATATATATATATATATATATATATATATATATATATATATAGAGTGCTTCATTAGCACTCTTCAAGAAAAATCTTGATGAGCGGATGGGAAATAGGAAATACACCCCGGGGATCGATTTTGTGTCTCTGCTCGACAGTTGCACAGGAAAATAACTTTCTTGGGTGGCGTAAGCCAGGGAACCTTGTTGGTTAGGCTTAGGTAGGTCCTTGGCTGATAGCCTAGTACCTACCTATGAACCTATGAATCTATACATATATATATATATATATATATATATATATATATATATATATATATATATATATATATATATATATATATATATATGCATACATGTCCCAGAATAAACATATGCTCCTGTTAGACCATCCACAACTGGGGCAGCATGCACAGTTGGATATAAAAGCAGCCATGACACTCACATCTGCCCCCCCAGTCCAAACAAATGAGTGAACAGTACAATGCTAGAAAATCATGATAGGCCATACACAATGGCCAGACATACAACAATATCTTAGCAAAAGAAATAAAATGTCTGAACATAGCAAACAAAAATACAACCAGCCAGTAATTCACACATGTTTATTATATTCTGATGTCTTGGCCAAAGCCTTCAAGGAGTAAACATCACCAGAAATACATGCCTTAATCTCAAGAAGCAATTAACACCCAATTACATAATTGAATGCACAGCCTCCAATTACACTCGTCATTTAACCCCCTATGGGATAAAGTATCACAGTTAATATTAATACATTGAAGTCTGTACATAACAATTGTCCTTTTATGAATGTTTCATCATACTGAGGAACAGACGTTTTCAAAAACAGCACCTTGAGACTCACTACTGTGCTCATGGTGGGATTTATTCAAATTTACAGCTATAGAACTGACATATTTGTTATCAGTGATATGTCAAACATGTTCTAACAGCCTAGGTTTAAAACATGTGTTACTGTCCCCCACATAAAATATGTTACAAGGCCATCTAAGAGCATTCTCTATACAACTACCCCTTGAATGTACAGACTTCAACATGTTTCCCAGCCATTCCGTCAGCAGGAATTGCAGCACTAAATAATAATAGACCAGTGTACCTATTCACCTACTACTGTATCACATCTGGACAATGCCTGACGTAATTGGTGGACAGAACTCCATATACACGGTCATGCATGAAATATTGCTGTTATGCACTGAGATAGTTGTTGGTGTCACAGGGTTTGTTGTAACATATCTTTTCTAAAGGGATATAAAGTCAGAAAAACAAATGGATGTTACCATCTACATAATGCAATCATCAGAGTATGCTACTGATTTGCCAAGGACAACACCTGTCTAGGGAATAGCCCATACATAACAGGCTAATCTGTGGTCATTATGGAGATGACCCTGCACTTTTGAGCAATGCAGAGGCAGAACTTTGTCAGACTGAACCTCATGCAGAAGTAGCATGTGCAGACAAACCCTGTTAAACGAGTAGTATTCCAAACATATAACAGCAATACTCACATTCTGCTCCTAAGTCTTGAACCTTGCCCACAATTTAGTTGGCTTGTCTCCGCAAGTCTTGTTGTAAGAGGTAGTAGCCCACACAACTCCAGGATGTCTTCCTCACAAGTAGGGGAAAGGGCCAACACCCACGTGGAATACTCATTTATAGGACTGTGTTGTCATAACATTGGCTATTGGAAGAACTACACAGCTGATCTACATGCAATTAGCAAGTGGGGAACCCCAATAGGTGGACAGGCCATCACCTGGTCATGAGCATCACCTACAAAAGCCATGCTGCCACCTATTCAAACCAGCTCTATCCCTGTAGTGCACACAGAGAGAGAGGGAGAGAGAGGGGAGGGGGAGAGAGAGAAATACCAAATGAGGCATAAAGTGGAAAAGAGAAGAAAGAAAAAAGGTAAGTGGAACATGTAAGCAAGTAATTGAATGTAGTACTTGGTCTGTAATAATGGGAAATATGATTTGGAGGAATATATGTCCCACCAAGACATGCTATACTAATGTCCTGTTAAACAGCTGCTATGGCCATAGCATCTGGCCCTCTCTGCAGTGGGAGATATCACAGACATACCTCTCAAATGTACAGATCCTCACAGAATGTCCACATTTTACCATCATGTATTTTTGTCTGTTCCTCTTGAGATCTGTACTTTACTGGCAAATAGCTGAGGATTAAAGTCATTAGGTAATGACAAACAGTTGAGTTTATGATTCCACATCCTTAGGAATATTCACTGTAATGCTAAATGTATTATTATATGAACTTCCTATGTTTGTAACAGGTATATTTAAAGTCTGTCCCTATTTACCCCCCCCCCCATCATTTTAGGCATTGTCCAGATGTGATGCTGTGAGAGGTTGTGAGGTGAAATCACAGTTTGGGAGTCTGACTTACCTTGGGAAGGACAGCTCATATATGTCTGTCAAACAGTTGTGACTGTGCCACTGCTAGGCCAGTTAATGGGATGTTTTCCATATCCATGTTACCTGTGATTATGAGTATGACACATGTCTGCTTGTAAAGCTAAGACACCTATAAAGGGCGTGTGCATAGTAGAGTACTGTTGTAAAGGTGTGTTGAACCGCATGTGATAAATTGACTTAATAACATTCAACTGCACAGTGTTCAGCTGGGCAATAAGCACATTTGTGACTGATATCTCTAGTCACATACACATATACCTGTGTTATGTCAGCCAAACCACTGGCAGGTCTGTGAGCAATGGCATTTTAACATAATAGCCTAATTATGACTGTTGGACATCTTCAAGGTTATCACAGTGATGTCAAACCCTACTCTGCAATCAACTTACTAATGTATGGTGCAGATATATTACTACAATATCAATATTGATGTCTGTTTTGACATCCATTTATGTGTGCCATTGTCCAGACGTACTGCTGTAACAGGTTGAGAAGTAGGATTGAGCAGCAAGAATGTAAATACAGTGTGCCATACTTACAGTCAACAGAAATGTATACCAGGTATCTTCTGAGCACATGTATGTATGCATATGTTCAGCTGGAAGGCACAAAACTAATCACATGGGTTTCAAGCAGTCAGGTAAATAGGTTGTGCATGAAGCACATGTGTGTTATATCAGTGTCATTACATACAACATACATATATGTGTACAGTTACTGGTGGTTGCATTGCCCTGACACTGATGTGGGTACTGGCGTAGGCATGGTTATATGGTATTACTCAGAGAAGTGTCCACCAGTGTTATGACCATTTGTCCATGCCTACCATTACCAGCTATAGCAACACCTATATACAGTGGATATCACAAGTGCTCATAACATACCCCTGTTGGAATGCCAGGTTTGTGTGCTGTATGACAATCACACCACAGAAGATAATTTTATAATGTTTCTCATCTTGAATGTGACCCCCTAACCTGTCCATTTCCATTGCAATACAATCAAAGGTGTTTCTAGGAAGGTGAGCAACTACTGCCAAGTGAAGATGTGCCATGATATTAGAGTCCAGACCAAGATGGATGAATGCTGTAACCATCTCAAGAGGTGCATACACAAGTTTAAGGGTGTGCACACTCATTCAACTGGCTTATTGTACTGAGTATTATTTACATATGTTTTCACAGACAAGATTGTTATGTTTTCAATTGAATTGTACATGCTATAGGTCACACTACAGGTGGTAATTGTTATGAAAGTAGTTATTATGGTGTCATGATCCAATTGCAAAAATATCAGGCAGTGTATCAGGGTTGTGTACCCTTTATATCCACTGTAGCTATATGGACACAGCAGTACCTGACCTGTATATCCAGCCTCCCCCAAGGTAGAATAATCCCCTTTGGTGGACAGAAGCAATGCACAAACCACATAATAGGTTGCTACATTGGCTGCACAGGGACACATAGCTGCAGGCAACAACTTTGAAGCAAATCTACCTATTTCTGAGCAAACAGGTAAGTTCACAGGTGATGTCTAGTAAGGCTGACTATAACTACAAATCGGACATATCAACACCATCAAGGACAATTGCAACTGTATCTCCACATATGTTGTACGTCTCAGATGAAACAACAGAATTCACCCTGTACTGGGGGTAAAGAACAGCTCATACACACATGCCATGGATATAGGCAACTTGCACCACACAGGTTAGGTGGGAACATCTCCACCCTGTCCACCTCAGTCATACATGGAGATATGCACATCAATTACACTTCTCCCCAAAGCAATGGTGAGCATGTACATATTGCCTACTGATGGCAACAAGAGCATATCTCCATGGGGCATAATAACGTCAGTGTCTGCCTCCTACATGAGCTCAGGCATGTGCTCAGACCTCCATCTCACACCACAGTCAAACACAGACCTGCCACCATACACATGGAAGATGACCAGTTTCAACCCTCTACACAGAAATGAATGGAGCATAGAGAATTATGCAATCAAGTGTCCAACATTGGGGGAATAAGATAGCCCAGGGACAGGTGTGTAATACAAGCTGCTATAGCCATGATAACTTGGTGGTTTCCGGTGTAGTCTGGATTATTTGATAGTAATATCCACTGTTGATGTGCATTTTGATAACTGTATTAGGTCCTGTGACCTTTTTCTGTTTATGTCTTCCAGGTAACATGCAGAGTGCTCGCCTACCAGCATACTCTATTGGGGAAATAGACATAATCATCTGATATGTGATTGGACATTATGCCCTGTCATGTGGACAGAGAGCAGAAGATGTGGGAGAGAGGACTGCCCTGTGGAACAGTGTGGTCCACAGGGTAAATGATGCTGGCCTGCACAGCAAAATTTACGTGCATGTGCAGCATTGGGCCACCGACCTCAAATGCCATGCCCATCAATGGGCTGCTGATGTTGCAAGGGACTGGCTAGACAGAGGTGTGGGCCCAGCCATCCAGCTCCCACTGACACCCATCAAGGAGCTCTTCACCACACGTGGGCAACATGCTGAATGCACAAGTCATGACACTGAGGGAAGCATTGTGGAGGTGGGTTGCACACACACACACACACACACACACACACACACACACACACACACACACACACACACACACACACACACACACTGGATGAGGAGCGTACAGATAAGGGCCCAGTGGGGATTAGTACACTAATGTATCAGACATACATGTATCTGTATTGTATCTACATGCATGTGTCAAGTCCGATTGCAGTTGTGGATGGGTTTCTTTAATGCACAGAGGTGCACATCTATGGTGAGGACAGGACATTGTGTATTATTGGGGCTAGTACTGCAGATGTGCAGACATGCTGCATCCATCCTATACCAAGGCCACATGTGCGTCTGCTGACAATAACTCCCTCTCACAACTACCTAGGACCCTCTGATCTGCATATGGGACAGCAGGCTGCAGCTGGTGGGTATTACATTGTTCTGTTGTTGCCTGGAAATACCCCAGGCATGTGAAGCGCATGCAATTTACCATGCACACAACCATCAGTAATAGCTATATCGCTTTGTGTAATAGCTATATTGCTTGTTGTGCATGTTCACTTGTGCTGGGGTTAATTGTATTGCATCACAGTGGTCACCGCTGGGGCCTATCTGATGTCAACTCAACATTCCTGTAGCATACCTCACAACTTGTCAGTGACAAGACATCTGGACAGAGGCCAGCAAATTGTTCTGGACAAATGACCTAAGGTACGATCATTAGTGACACATTACTGGTATACAGTGGATATATATTGTGTACACACCCCTCTAAAGATGCAAGGTGTTCCTGTTACATACTAATTAGGACCACAATATGACAGTACACACCTCTTCCAGCCTTTAATGTGACCCATAACAGGTACACTTCACTTGTAAAACCAAGCATCTGTTCTCATGTATTGCATCTACAAGGCAGGCCACCTGTGAGGGCAGCAGACATCCTATCAGCATGATGTTTCAGTCAGGTATGATACCTCATGCTTCCATATGTGTCAGTACACTCACTGTGGCCTATTTGGCTATAATATCACATACATGGACATTGTTAAGGCACACAGGCAACTTTCAACCATGTATAGGTTTCAAACATATGGATATTCCAGACACATCTGTACAGAGGACTGTACAATGGTTTACCTGCTGCATGTGAGGCAGATGCTGTCACCACACTATATAAAGTAATGGCAGTGGGAGGTGGTCACCAGCCGTGTATGGTATACACATCAAGATGGTATAAGCCACACTTGATATAACCCTCACACATACACAAACAGTTGCCAGCATTAAGACTAGAGCCCCTGCCTATTTAGGTATTCCTACTATAGCTCTACACAATTATGAGATGGGCCACAGAGCTTATACATTTCTAACATACCCAACGGTACTACTGAGGTGGATGACATCAACAGGTCTACTAATTTGGAATGAAGGGAAGTGTACAGGGTATTACACAGGTCAAAAAGAGTATGGCCAGACAGTACATGATTCACACACACACACCTGCCAGTATTGGGAATAGAATTCCTGCCTATCTAGGTATGTCTACTGTAGTGTTACGCAGTTACCACATATGCTACAGTGCTTACTGAACTTTCATATTGCCAGAGCTGCTGATAACTGCACAGCTGTGGTAAAGTATTACAGGTGGCAGACAGTCTACCTTCTGTTCCTCCCATACATCATGCTAGTTCTTTCTGTCTTGCACTTCAACTAGCATTATGGCTTGGCACTTCACCAGGTTATTGTATCATGAAGTGTGGCACACCTCTGGACCATCAGCAGTACTCGTTCATCACAGATGTTGCCCCAGTACTTACTAGTTATGTCCACCCCTCCTGGCATGTTTGAAGGTTGGTTAGCTGTGCTTTCACCCATTGACCTGGTGCACATGTCCATTCTGGGGCACTGTTGCAACTGCCACATGTACACAGACAACCCTCCCTTCTAAACTCCAAACACTCAGACCTGTGAGGGTTACCCATATATCACCCAATGTGGACATATGCACTCTTCAGCAAAGAATGGACTAGCAGGTCAAGAGGATAAGATTAGCACATGCACCACACCATGTGGAACATGCAGCTCACCATGACATCCACTTTGATAGCCATGACATACAGTGAAAAGCCACACACCCACCTTCCCAGAGGCACACAATGGACATCTACCCAAACAGCACAGACCAGCAAGGTGGACACCCACTCAGACACCGTGACATGGCACGTCCTAAGGGACACATATTTAACCTACACAGTGTGCCCCCAACCTAAGCCCCTAAGGCTAACCACCTTGCACAATACAGTGATCATGGGTAACTCAATACAGAGGCACACACATCCCACTCACTAGGTTGAATATGGAGCAGGTAACAGCCAAATATCAATCACATGACAGCATCTAACACATGACACAGCCAGTCATGTCACTCCACAACAACTATGAGTATCACTCCATATCCATGTGGGTGTGAATGAATTGGGACACACCTCCCTGGACTACATAACAGGAGACATGGTTGAACACTCTGATTATGCGGTTCAAGCAGGTGTGACACTAGTAAAAAATAACTGCTGCACCAGAACTTACACACCAAGAGTTTATTTTAAGAAAATAAAAAAAACACATAAAACGTAAGTGCTTTCACAACCACTCTGGTTGCTTCATCATACAAAATGACTAGTTAACAGACCTTTAATATGGCAAGTGTAGATCATCAGCTGACATATCTTAATTGGAATTAATTATGTACCATAAATAAAAACAATAAAAAGTTAAAACTTTAAAAGTACATAGTTCTATCTAGAACTATGGAACATTATTAAATCAATTTAGTATGTAATATAAGATATACGTATATTTGTTCATTATTAGTGCAATCTATATTAATATATATATATATATATATATATATATATATATATATATATATATATATATATATATATATAAGGACTGTATATATCTCAGTAAAAAACAATGCAAATGCAGATGGACAGTAGCTCTGGGCAGTGTACCACTGTCACCCAGAATGATGCGGCAGTACTATCAACAGATAGTTGACTGCAACATTGGCTTAAGTGTTATGTGTTATTCTCAGGGGATCCAGGACATCTCTGCTTAGGATGGCATGATTGCCAGAACCCATTGACATGCCATGGCTGTCCTACATCTGTCACTGCTGGGTTACCAGGTATTGGCTACATGTCCTGCTACCCTATGGTGCTTTATTAGGCAGTGTTCCTAATATTATTACCACCATAACAGCTACAAATGTATGCAATCTGAGGGCCATGCTGCTCAACAGTGGGCATCTAACTATCAGGATGCCATCACTCATAGCAGTTGTTGGAGTGGAGGACACATGTCTCCTGTAATGGAGAGGTGGTTCATAACAGCAGACAGCAGACTTGCAGTATCAGGCTATGACACATTCCACAGCTGTCATCTTCCAAACATGGACAACACCACACCTCCACAGGTGGTGTTGTCTCAAATTCATTATGGATAAGAACACCTCCAGACTAGCATCCCATCATAATGCATTGGCAATACTTCCATTACAACTGCCTTGTGGTAATAGTGCTATCTAGACCATAGCCTGCTATGGGTCCACATCTATGTCCCTAGACTGTTAATGCACATTCCTCAACACCCTGCCATCTCTGACGGTGCAACACTGACATAGTATGAGTCTTCAACTATCCCTCCATCACCTGGGGAATGTAGCTAATCACCAATAAAGTGGCCCAACACTTCTGGGATTCATCATTTCCATTGCCTTAGACTAGCTCATACTGACTCCTGGTAGAGGATGCAACAACCTTGACCTGTGTTGACCACTTAAATATGGGACCATTGCAAATCCCCAGATGTCAGTCTCTGCATGGTGAGATTCACACAGGCTGTAATAAACATAGAACTCAACATGTCAGCCACACCCCCCACAAAGATAACCACCTGGCAAAAACACTCCAAAGCTGACTTTGCAACCATGAAACAGGGGTGGATATGCGGCAGAGCCTAGATAGCCAACTGAGAGCAGTGAATTTTGACAGCTCCATAAACTAGTATAATAATATATGAAAATGTTATTATTTTCAAGTTTAAAACATCAGAAATCTATAGATAAACTACTAAACTACATAAATATCAATTTTGGTGGAGATATACAAAAAATTTCCAGTCAAGTAACTTGGACATTTATTGAGTCACTGAATATGAACAACTCAAGGAATTCTCATCCAGATGTTGCTTTGAAAAAGAAACTGCAATTGATGACATCTACCTTACAGGAACTATCTTTGAAGATGGATGGCTTTACAAATGACTTAGAAAACCTCAAATTAAATTTTCAAAAATAGACTGATACTCTTAAGGAACTATTACAGCAACACTATGCAAAAATAACAAATATAGAGACTTCTCTAAATGACATTTAAGGGAGACTCAAAGAGGAAGAATTCCAAAAAGAATTTCTGCTTAAACAGAATACATGGCAGCATAACAAAATAGATGACTTGGAAAACAGGGAAAGGAGAAACAACATAAGGATCTTTGGTCCGCCTGAAAACACTGAAGGAGAAGACATTAATTCTTAACAACCTGGATTCCTGAATTTTTAGACTTGGAATTGAAAGGGCACATAGAGCACTGAGGAAAACTGCTTCTAACTCAACAAATACTCCACCTAGATCCATAGTTATAAAATGTCTTTCATTTCTGGACAAGGAACTAATATTAAAATCTGCCTGGAGAAAATCACCCTTAAAATACAATCAAAGCATGAGAAGGTTTGACAATGATTATTCTTCCAGAATACTAAAACAAAGGAAAAAAGTCTGGCCAATAATAAAACTATTGAAACAAAACAACATTAAAGCACAGCTGGCCTTTCCAGCCAAGATAAAAATACTTTTTGCCAGTGAGATGAGAACCTTTAATGACTTCTAAGCTACTATATTCATCAAAAACAACAACAAAGTGTTTATCCCAGAAGAAATGGAATAGATGGCCCCTACTCTTAAAAGAATAAAATAAACAAATCCTTGGACTGATGCTAGAAAGAAGAAACAAAAAAACGATTCCCAGATACCTGTCCCAAAAATAACTCTTACAACTACATCTCTCAAAGTATCAACTGATATGGTACATCACTTGTCATCTGTTTTTATTTAAAAAAAGAGGGTTTCTTAACTGAGAAACAGTAATCATTTATTCAGCATTTTCAAAGAGTCCAATACTTCTTCAAAAACAAATGTAGGTCAAGATGGGCTACTATTTACATTATATTTAAGCCAAACAAAGCAGCATATAATACACACAGAAGTTTCTATTCCCCTACCTGAACTCAATGAATACTTATATTGTACATTTTTATTGATTTTACTTATAATAATTTAAGTAATTAATTAACTAATTCAACAAGGTACCATTCATCAGAGTTCAGACTCAAATGTAACAAATTAACATCATATATAATAGCAGTAACAGTAAAGTGTTTTGAAAAAAAATGCTGTCATAGAGACTAATGCCTTCTTCAGTTAAAGTATGATTTAGAAATGTCATGTATATCCTGATTAAATAATAGTAGCAAGCTTTTAGTACAAATGTCATCATTATTCTGTCTAAATATAGTTAATATCAATTATGGCAGGTATGACAGCTATGAGTGCTTTTGATCAATCCTGATATGGTGTGCATGGATGCAGCTGTGTCTGGCAGCAAGTACAAATGTCATTATTATTCTGCATAAACATAGTTAATATCATTTATGGCAGGTATCATAGCTTCAAGTGCTGTTTGATCAATCCTGATATGGTGTGCATGGTTGCAGCTGTGTCTGGCAGCTAGTACAAATGTCATTATTATTCTGTCTAAACATAATTAACATCAGTTATGGCAGGTATCATAGCTTTGAATGCTGTTTGATTAAGCCTGACATGGTGTATGTGGATGCAGCTGTGTTAAGCAGCTGTTATATGTTGCCGTTTTTGTCTCCAGGAAGCTGTGGGTTGCGGCTTGTGATCGAGTGATTGAGGTTTACTGATGCTTGTGTATTAGGAATAGACATTTGTAGTTTTAGCCTGTATCCAAGGGAAAGGGGTGGATAGAACTGTAACTTGGGATAGTTTGGCAGAGAATGGTTTGTTTGTACATCTGCTGAGTGAGAGGTGGGAGGGCTGGGGGAGTGTGTTGTATCTTGTTGTGGCGGCTTGTTGGGAGGTTTTTTTTTTTTTTTTTTGATCTATTTGCTCTCTGGCTCTTTGTTCTTTTCCTGGCTGCTGCCTTGCTGAAATGGAGGGAATTTAGGTTTGATGTTGCAGTGAAGTGAAACTTTTCTTCAGGTGCATAGTAAGCCTCTGGTATGCAGTACACAGACACACTAACAGAAACAGATGCTCCCAGGTTGCTTTGATAACGGAGACAGAGTGACAGTAATGCTTACTGGCTCTGAGGAGCCTCTGAGATGATTCTCGGCAATGACGTTTTTGTTTTTTTTTAAAAAAAAAAAAAAAATATATATATATATATATATATATATATATATATATATATATATATATATAGATAGATAAAATAAAAGGGCTGGTATAAACCACATGTACACATATTGATGGTCTCCAAACACTTCATTTAGCTCATTAAGTTGATTCTTGATAAAAAAATAATAATAAGTGCAATTTTATATTTAAAATGTAGTTTGGTCCAAATACATTAAGGACTTACATAGCAGTTTAAGTCTGAGTTATTGTGAAAGACTAAGAGCACTTGGTCTTGTGCAGTACCCTATGCAGTGGTCTGGGATATGAGCTTGCTCGGACATGTTGGGCATATGGGGTTAGCTGATTCTAGGGGTGTTTGGGGTTGCTGGGAAGTACTAGAGAGTCATCAGATTTCCTTCATGGAAATATCTGTAGGAATGGAAGGTGTGTTGATTGGTTCACCGGCAGAGTGGCCACTGCATGGAACAGGCTGATAAAATGGAGCAGGACAAATATTGGTTTGGATATTTTAAGAACAGCCTGGAAACACACCACATGGACTAGTGAATGGTATTCTGGCAAAACTGGATGGGCATTGTTGCCCTCACTTGAAGTACTAATATGTGTGTTTGTAAGGATGGAAATATACTTATAACAAATAAGAAACTGGAAGGGTCTTATAATTTAAAGTCTATGGACTGTATAAGCATGCTTGGAAGGAGCTAATAATAAGAATAAACATTACAGCTTGTGGTCACTCAAATAACTAAGCAACAACCAAAACACACACACACACACACACACACACACACACACACACACACACACACACACACACACACTATAGTTATGTAATGTATGCTTTTAGTAAATCTAGACATAAAATATATAATCGTCATATAAGATGAAGCAGTCTGCTGAATTTAGATATAAAAGACAGGATTTAATAACATGGGCTTGTGTATAATAACACTACTGTCTTAACTTGTCATAAATGACATACACTATATTGAACATCAAGGGGAAGCATGATGATTTTTTCATATACGTAAATGTGCATAACAAGTCAAATAATTGCTTTAATTTGAATTGTGGTTTTGCAACACATCTTGACCATACATAATACTTAGGCTGTTACCAAGGTAACTAATGTTTTATACATGACATCAAACTGAGAAAGTTGTTCAAGGGAAACAACAAAATCCTGAACTAGGAATGTCACACAATGTAACAATCACATTCTGAACAAATAGTATTAAATTGACAATAATCACTCAGTTTAACCTTTGCTGATTATACAAAATAGAATGTTGCCATTTAAATCTAAAAACTTTTAGTATATGCCATAAAATGGCAATTTATGAATATGGAAAGGGAACATCTAATCATTAATCACAATAAGTGAATTTGTTGTTTTTAACCTATAATTTCACTCATTTTATAATAAGAAATGACAGATATGAAAATCCTTATGTATAGGAAATGGGGGAAGAGGGATGCATTGATAATTAAAATGCACTAACTTTGATCAATGTTTACATAAAACAAGCAATGCTTTAAGTAAGTTAACAACAAACAAAGTGATTACTTAAATGCTGGCAAACAATGAAATATAACTTCTGATATATCCAGTAAAATACATTGTATTATAAACATTAGGTATAAATATTATTACCATCTATTTATATTAAGTAATAAGTTTTGAAAGACTTCATCAATAAGGGTGAATATGTTAAATAACTTTGTGCTATAATCTTTTACTGAGGTTTTATGTATGATACATCCTACTCTACTATGATTGAATTGTCATCTATCGTTCATGTAAATATTAATTGCTTATACAATAAGTAGACATTTATATTGTATTAGAATTCTGTCTAATCTACAATAGTACTATATCTGTTCAAAATAATATAAATATTGCTTATTCCTATTACAAATATTCTCCATATGATAATTCAATTTATGGAGCTCAGATGTTCTGGATTGGATTGAAGGTATGAGTGATAAACTGATGGAGTTAGGTTTATCCATCATATTAGGAATGATTTTCATTCCATGGCTAGTGCAGATCTTAGTTTTGTTAACATTTATTAATTTTTTTTTTTTTTTTACCAAAGCATTACTTTATTGGTAAACACTTAAATATAAAACTGATAATTTACTTTAAAAGCTCAAACATATACTTTATATTTATCAGAGAAAAATGTTTAATAGTCACAATAAAACAAAAAATACATAATCTAAATAACCTAAGATGGATTTACTTTATTATCTTTAAATACCAATGGCTTAAACAATCCTAGCAAGAGATCAACACTACTGAAATATTTAAAACTGAACAAAGTACAAATTGTCTTCCTTCGAGAAACTCATTTCAAAACAAATGACAATTGCAACTGGAATCCTAAGGGATATATGATATTGGTGCAATCCACTTATAAGACAAAGACAAAAGGGGTAACAATTTTATGGAAAACAAATGTGATTAAACCAGAAATCATTTATAAGTAGGAAGATAAAGAAGGCCTTATGGCATTAGTAATAGTTAAATATAATAACAGAATATGGACCCTAGCCAATCTATACTGGTTCCCAGGCATTGGATCAGGAACTGTTAAAAGACATGTGGATTTCATTTCCAGTAATTATAAAGGCAACTTAATAATAGGAAGATATTTTAACTGTATATTTGGTATTTCTGGAACTACAAATAATAGACCACTGCATCCATCTGCTGTATCAAAATTTTAAACAAGTGGGTAGAATCATTTCATCTTGTAGATACTTTTAAATTTAAAGAAGATAAATCTTTGTTGTGTTCCCATCAAGATCACAGATTTGGTACCCAAACAAGAATAGATAAAATATTTGCTGCCCATGACTTACACCCTAAAGTCATTAATTTCTCAATCACTCCCTGCCTCTTTTCAGACCAGACTTCATTGGTACTAAAACTTCAAAATGGGTACAAACCATTAATCTTTAACTCCAGAATTCCAGCATATATAACTAAATGTAAAGAGTTCAAACCCTGGTTATTATCTGAATTATAGTTCTTCTTAAATATTAGTTACACCACAGAGATAAATAAAATAATGATGTGGGACTCATTAAAAGCTTACATATATGGTATAACCCTAACATTGTATAAAAAAAATCAGAGAATGAGATTATGAATTATTAGATCTGCAATCCAAACTTTTGTCAGTAAAAGCTGAAAAAAATCAAAATCATTTGGAGATGAAAAAGAAAGTAGACGTATTAAACAAGAAATACAACGAAATTCTAACACATAAAACTAGTTTAGCTTTAGAAAAACTAAAAATTAATACCATGGCCACTTTCCCAAATATATACATAATTTATCCACAAGAATCAAAATACAATCAAAAGCTAATAACATTAAAAGTATCTTCCATGAAAAGAAAGGGAAAAATGTCTCGGATATAGGTGACATTCTTGATGCCTATAGAAATCACAATATGGAACATTTCCAAAAAGAAAATATACATATCAATCAATTAAATCTAGATGAAAAATGTTCTATTATAAAAAAAAATACCTGAAAAATTATAGCTAGATCTGCAAGCACCCATATCCTACAATGAAATTACAGATATAATAAAAGAGGGTCAAAATAATAAAGTTCCAGGTATAGATGGCATAATTATGGAAATATATAAACTTTTTTCTTCAAAGATACTATCCCTTTTCCATAAAACTGTATTAGAAATTCAGTCACATGTTTCATTACCACCCTCTTGGAGATATTCCTTAATCACACCAGTCCTAAAGGAAAAAAATCCCCAAACCTCTGTAGCTCATATAGAACTATATCATTATTAAATAATGAGATACGATATTTATGACAATATTGACTAACAGAAAGAAAATACCACAATCCAAACAATAAATTATGATCAAACTGTATTTACATATCATAGACACACACATGACAATATTAAAAGGATAATATCTCTTATAGATTATGTTAATAAAGAAAATAAAAAACACTCATAATTGGCTTAGATATAGAGAAAGCCTTTGATTCCCTAAATTGTGAATATTTATTCAAAATTTTGGTGGTGATTGAATTTTCTTCCTTCCTTTGTTCATCTACTAAAGAATATATATATATATATATATATATATATATATATATATATATATATATATATATATATATATATATATATATATATATATATATATATATATATATATATATACATACATACAAATAATTTAGCATATGTTAAGCTAAGTCCTTTCAACTCAGAATCTATACATATAACAAAGGGTACTAAACAAGGGTGTCCCATGTCACCAATTATATTTGCTTTGGCTATTGAAATATTGGCAGATTCAATACATAACAACACAAAAATCAAAGGAGTAGATGTTTATGAACAATACAGTTCTAAAGTAATGCTCTTTGCTGATGACATATTATTAACATTATCCAATACAAAAGAGACATTAGAAAAATTAGATATTTTAATTGACACATTTTACAGGACTTCTGGACTCCATTTCAATAAATCAAAATCGACATTTTTATTTTTATTTTTAAATAAAAAAAAAGAATTGCAGATGAAGGGGAATCACATTATAGGGAAACAAGAATCTACCTTAAAATATCTAGGAATTGAGTTATGCAAGGATAATAATGAATTAGTCTAAAAAAACTACAGTAATATCATCAATACAATTAAAATCTCTGTGGAAAAGTGAAACAAAATAATATTTACATTTGAACTGTTTTTATAATACTGTTTTTGCTACTTTTCTGTAAAAAAAAAAAAAAAACTGTAAGCCTGTTTCCTACCTTTCCTGTAACTAGAGTTCCAGATACAGATTTGCTGTATCCAGGACTGTATGTAAACTTCTGAGTCACCCCAAGCCTTTCTGTGTTGGAGGGAAGCCTTCTAGCTTATCAGTGGGAGTGGTAAGCACTAGGTAACCTGTCTACCACATAAGGAGTGGTTCTGGCCCAGAAATTGTAGTTATTGGCCATTTGGGTAATCTCTTCCATCTCTCTCAACATTCTGATTTTAAAGCCTGCATTTGCACTTGTTTCTGTCCTGTAACTCATCTAGTGCAGATACAGATTCTTAGTTTTAGCACTTAAATTTGCTTATTCATGCTCAGCATTTGATCAGAACTTGTACGCACTAAATAAGCTACTAATTACTGTAGCACTCAACCTTCCTCAATACCTAGAGGAAAACAGATTTTGTACTTACCTTTCTCACTTGCTTAGAGAAAAACAGCTCTTGCACTCACTTTCCTCACTTATCTAGAGGAAAATAGTGTTTTATTCAGGCATGTCCAAGGGTCAGCTCCCAGTGTTCTCTCCTGTCTATCTGATGAATCTGGGCATGTTGGGGCAATGTAGAAATTGCCTCATGTTCACAGACAACCTTCTCCTCCTACCACCCAACACTACAACCTGTAACAGATGCACTTATCTAGCCAAACTGGAGGTAAAGCTCTCTCCAACCAAGACTAAACTTGACAGTCATGAGGTGAAGGTAAACATTTGCACCACACCACACTCATCACATACTCTCACTAAATCTACACCACCAAAATCCACACATAGTAACACAAAAACATTTGCAGAGGCTCTCAATAATAATCTGTCTAAGCAACAGAGACCTCCAAAGCAGAAATGCAAGCAACCTCCATCCCCCAACACAACCCAAATGGCAAATAGACCACAGACTCAGTGTGCCACTCAACCACAGCCAATAAGGCAAAACAACGTACCCAACACACTAATCATAGGTGACTCTATAGTCAGGCACACTGATGTCCCACTCACCAGGCTAAACAAGGAGAAGGTTACTGTCAGCTGCCTGTTTGGTGCCAGGATCTGCCACATATCCCATGCACTCAGGTCACTCCACAACAAGTACAAATATGACTTTGTCATTGTCCATGTTGGTGTGAATGACCTGAGATGTACCTCCCTGGACTACATGAAAAGAGACATGGAAGAGCTCTCCAATCTTGTAGCCCAGGCAGGTATGACCCTAGCCTTGAGTAGCATTCTGCCATCGCCCAGAATGATACCGCAGTACAAGGACAAAATGATTGACTTCAACAATTGGCTAAGCTTCTGGTGTCATTCTAAGGGGATCCAGTATCTGTCTGCTTGGGATGACATGGTCGACAGACCACAATGCTTTGCCATAGATGGCCAGCACCTTTCGCCCCTGGGATTCTGGATACTGGCTAAGGCTCTTGCTGCCCCTATAGTTCCTTTTTAGGCAAGGTTCAAATAACAAATTCACCACCATAACAGGAACAGGCAAGCAAAAACTGAGGGTAATGCTACTCAATGCTAGAAGTCTAAATCTCAAAATGCACTCACTCGAGGCACTCCTTAAAATGGAGAACATCGATATCTGTGCAGTGACTGAGACCTGGTTCAAGGTTCCAGAGAGCACCCCTGCACTACCAGGCTATAACTCATACCACACATTTTGGCCATGTAACCTGGACCGAAACACTAAAGGCGCAGGTGTGTCCATATTTATTAAGGATATCCACACCTCCAGGCTAGTTGCTCAGCATAATGCATCCAAGGTTTTCCAAGTGCAACTAACTGGGCAAAACTGCAATCCAAATTGTAGCTTACTACAGATCCCCCACCATGCCCCAGGATTCCCACTCCTCTTTTCTTGATGTTGTGGAAAATATTAGGGTTCAACCAAACACCCTAATAATGGGCAACTTCAATTACCCCACCATTCACTGTGAAAACTACTCATGTACCAACTCATTAGTTCAATGCTTTCTGGAATTCATAAACTCCAGTGCCATGGATCAACTTATCCACACCCCCACCAGGGGCAACAATATCCTAGACCTAGTCATTACCAACATGAGTTCCACACCTGAAGTCAACTCCTCGTTGGTCAGATCCGACCATAAGCTAATCACCCTTGATATCCATATTCCACCCCCACCCCCCATTAAGGAAACCACGGTAAAAAAATTCTCCAAAACCAACTTCATGCTTCTTAAGACAGAAGTGAACATCATGACACCCATGCAGATGGACAATAGAGTTGCAACTGCTGAATCCTACACAAATGCACTCTATAAGCACTTACACAAGTGCATGGATCGTGCTATCCCGAACAGAACCAAGACGCTATCCTCCAAAAAAAGGAAGCCAATCTGGAGGTCCCCTGCCATAAACAAACTGTACAACAGAAGGAAGAAACTGTTGCAAAAGAGAGTAAAATCCCATGAGTGGAGGAGCTCCCTGGTCAGCCTCAGTAAGAAGCTGAGATCTCTTATAAGATCCTCCAAAGCTAGCTATGAAAGCAAAATCGCCACTAATTCTAAAGACAACCACAAAGCATTCTATAGCTATGTCAAGAATCTTGATGGCAACACCCAGATCTACTCAGCGTTACAGCACAATGGCATGAAAATTACAGAACCAGCTGATATTGCCAACATCCTGGCAGATAGGTTCACTGCTATCTTTACCCCCCCTCACCCCCTAAAGGGCCCATATCTATATAGGAAGAAAGCAGAGTCCCTGTAATCACAACTATGCATGTAAAAGCTGCACTCTCTAAAGCCAAAACCACAGCATCCATGGGACCGGACAACATCCCAGGCTGTGTTTTACATGAACTACAGAATGAACTGGCTTCCCACTTAAGCACCATGTTCAATAATAGTCTCACATCAGGCTTTTTGCCCACTGAATGGTGCACAGCAACAGTTATCCCACTCCACAAAGGGGGAGCCACTACTGATCCCGGGAACTATTGACCTATTATCCTGACAAGCTTGGTCTGCAAGGCCATGGAACGTATCATCATGGAACTCATAAACAAAGACATTGGTAACCTCCAAACTCTGGATCCCACCCAGTTTGGGTTTGTGAAAGGCAGATCATGCCTCCTGAACCTGATCAACTTCTTTGAGGCAGTCACCAAAGCCGTAGATGAGGGTAAGGTGGTTCACACAGCCTCTCTTGACCTTGCCAAGGCTTTTGACACCATCCCCCATTCTGGAATTATAGATAAACTCACTAAACTAGGTATAAATCCCTATGTCACAAGATGGTTTGCCAACTGGCTCACTGACAGAACCCACACTGTAAAAGTTGCAGACTCCAAATCTGACCTCAAAGCAGTGACAAGTGGAGTACCACAGGGTTCCGTCCTGGTACCTCTCCTGTTTGATATCTACTTCTCTGAAGTACAGGCTAACACAGAAGGCCTCTGGCTAATGAAGTTCATAGATGACTGCAAACTAGGAGCCATTGTCAAGTCCCCAAATGATGTGGACATCCTACAGAAGGGCCTCGCTGAGACAGATGGCTGGTGTCAGAGCCATGGCCTCAAGCTCAATGCCAAAAAGTGCAGTGTCATCCCCTTTGGTAAAAACTCTGTACCCATGAACTACCACATAGGCAGCAATCTACATAACACCAAATGTCTGATAAGAGACCTTGGAACCCAGGCTGACAGTAGTCTCTCCTTTGATAGTCACATCACTACAGTATTCAGGAAGTGCTTCTATGTGGCACACCTCATCATAAAAGGGTTCTCATCCAGGAAAAAAGAGGTCATTGTTCCCTTCTACCCGACACTCATTAGACTCATTATAGAGTACAACACCCCTTTTGGAATCTACCTTACAAGACATCTGCAGCAGCTGGAAAGGCCACAGAAGTACCTAATGCCCTACACTGACCGCCTCAAAAAAATCCAGCTTTACTCCATAGCATACCGCCTACTCCGAGATGATCTCTGCCTAACATATAAAGCTATGTCAAACCCAGAGCTGTTGGACATGCTACACCTAAAGAAATCACAATCCCTCCAAGCTACATGCTCTAAGGACCTAAACCTTGTCACCACAATAAACAGGACTTGCTGGAGGGATATATTCCTGTCCCAGAGACTTCCCATACTCTGGAACAGGCTACCCATCTATGTCAAGCAAAGTTCTTCATTAGCACTCTTCAAGAAAAATCTTGATGAGTGGATGGAAAATAGGAAATACACCCCGGGGATCACTTCTGTGTCTCTGCTCGACAGTGGCACAGGAAAATAACTTTCTTGGGTGGCGTACTCCAGGAAACCTTGTTGGCTAGGCTTACATAGGCCCTTGGGCTGATAGCCTAGTACCTACCTATGAACCTATGAACCTATGAACCTAAGATAGACTACAGTTAATAAAAATGGTTTTACTACCCAGGATTCTATATATAGCTTTGACAGTACAACTGTTACCAGAAAGGGATATACTCAAAGAAATAAACTCATGCCTAATAAAATTTTTATGGTTTCCCAAAAGTAACAGAATAGTTTAATACGTCATATCAGACCATGGAAACAGGGAGGATTAAACTTTCCTGATATATAAACATATAAAAAAGCATCAATATCTAAAACAATCTCAGATTGGATAAGTCCAAATTATTCTGCAAATTGGAAAGAATTGCTAACTGTTACATCAATAAATTAATTTGATTTACAAAAGCATTTCAAATAACAGATAAAAACAATTTGCCATGGCACATATTATGTATTAGTATGCAATATAACACTACAAATAAGCCCACTAAAACACGTATGATTAATAATTACATTGACTCATTTAGAAAAATGATTATTGCAAATATAGATTTAAAAATCTGGTTTGATCTTTTAACACCATTCATAGTTACAAAGAGCTAACCACATAAAATATTCAGAGAAATAATTAATTCCTGGGAACAGAAATGATTTGTTTGTTGGTTTCAATCTACCAAAGGACTAAAAGTTCTGGATATGCAAACAATAGAAACAACATACAAAATTCCACAACAAGATTGCCTAACTATGCAAAGCATTCTGACGTATTTGCAAGATTTATCTAGAATAATTAGTAATTCTTCATTTAAAGAAATACCTAAACTTACGAAATACCTATATAGAAATCATATATAATGATTATGACATGGAAAATTGTATTTTGAAATTTTACAAGATATTGATAAATTATAAAACACCCAAATCCTCATATTGGAATTATATAACAAAAGGACACTCATTACAGCTAACTGAAGAAATTAAATCAAATATTTTATTATCAATAAAACATCCATCCTTTACACAATACTGGAAAGTTTTTAATTGGAAATGCTTGCACAGAGCATTCTTAACTCCAGACAGAATTACTAAAATGAATTATTTCACAAAGGGAATATGTTGGAGGTGTGAGCAAATACACAATGCAGATTGGAATCACCTTTTTTTCGACTGTGTTAAAATTAAGCCATTTTGGAATGGTATTAACTTTTTACAAGGTTTATTTAATGAATTGTTTAACTTATCTAAACTCTAGCATTATTAAATGTGTATGAAGGTCCTCATTTGAATGAGTCAAATATGTATCTAGTATGGACAATACTTGCAATCTCAAGAAAGTGTATAACAAGAAGATGGAATACAAACAATACTGACTTTGGAAGACTTCTACAGCCTACTGAAGACCACAGCATTGTTGGAAATTAAAATTAAAGAATTAAGGATTCATCCTAAGTCATTTATTAACAAGCAATGGAAAAAAGTCTTATAACTGATTGACACTTTTCAATAACTGAACAAATACACTCTGATAACTGGATTGTTATACCTATAAAGTAATTGTATATATTGAGCTCTGCTATAGTGTCAGGCTGATGTAAATAGTGTACATAGTTATCAAGATGTTATATACAAATACCATGGAATTTATTCAACTATATTTGAAAAATAAAAAAAAAATTGAGAAAAAAACAGGGGTGGATGTCTTCACTGCACCCATGGCAATGGGATGTAGCTGAATGACTGTGGGATCATACGCATAGGCAATGTACAAACAGGTACATGAATGCATGGTACTAGCCAGAGCCAACAGAACCTAGACACTGTCCTCCAAACACTGAGAGACATTGTGATGGTCCCCTACCATTACCGACATGTACATGAGAAGGAGGACACTGTTGCAGGGTAAGGTGGTGTCCCATGACTGTTGAACTCCTTTATTATCTTCAAACACAACTTTGGATCCATCATGGAGTCCCCAACAGGCATCTATGGCAACAGAGATGCAGCGGACACTGACGACAGTCACAACAGCCTTGATAGTTACATCAACAACCTCCACAGCATTAAACACAAGTGCTGTGACTTACTTCACAAAGCTAATACCTATCCTGAGACAACAGATATTGGCCACAGTCTTGGCAACACATTCAGTGCCAGCTTTACCCCTCTCTCCTCCCACAAGTGAAGTGCTGAGTGAATGTGTTCTCACATGCCATATCCCATTTCCATTCTAGGCATCTGTGTGTCACCAGGATGTGGCCCTGCAGCAAGGCCACAAAGTATAGCAGTGTGGTGACACATCCACCATGTCATAGGCAGGGTACAGTATATGCATGGTAACTCCCGGTCTGTAACACAGTGATTGCATATGCCTCAAAGATTATAGGGCTGAGAGTTGTACATAGGTACATGTTCATGTACATCTGTTGTAGAATGAAGAATGGTTCATATTCTGGTTTGGGCACACCTCCGATTGATAATGACCACAGCTACAGAGGATATTCATCAGCCAAACACACTGGGATTACTATTCACATACAGACACACACGCACACACACACACACACACACACACACACACACACACACACACACACACACACACACACACATGCACACACACACATGCACACACACAAACACACACACACACACACACACACACACACACATTTACCAGTACTGAGATCCGTAGGTTCATTGCTTGATAGGTGTGCAGTAGGTAAATGGGCCTGAAGGCTCAACATGGCTAGCCCAAGGGAATACCGTGGCATCGGGCCACATGACAATAGTCCCCAGTGTGGCTCAGGAGTATAGTCACTGGAGTGGTCCCCAGGGGTGGGTATTGTATTCCCCATCCACTCATCTACATTTCTATTGTGGTTGACCAGTGATGTGCCCTGCTTCCCATGTATGTGATCTATTTTTCATAACATGGACAGTGTCTGGGTTGTACACATGTCCCACATGCATGTTCTTTGACATGTGGAAGTGTGCTTGAGTTCTCTGGGGCATGTTGTGTGGACAGATTGGTATCTTCTGATGTAGCATTCCTGATCTAGTTTGGTGAGACCTGGCTATGTAACTGAGGTAGTGAGTGCACCTACATCGACATTATGATACAGGTATTCAGTGGAGTTAGTGGTGTCTGTCCATACAGGGCATGTGTATAAGGCATGATATTCCCTTTGTGGGGTACATTTGCAAACTCTACAGTTGTTGCAGGCATCCAGTGGGGAACATGGCAAAAGGGCCACTGTACACATTGATTCGGCTACTGAGGGGATGGAACAGGTTGCCATGTTCTTTTACTTGCAGGATAGCACACAGTCAGGAGATGTAACACATCAAAGTACTTTCTGATGACAGTGGCACTGCTGTGATCAACAGACTTGTAGTCCACTGCAATCCCACCATGGGTACTATCTGTGAGGCAATATGCAGGTGAACTGCCAATATAGTGGTTGTTGACCAGCCAAGTGTGTTTGTGTATGATATGTGGGTGGAGAGTGTTCTCAAGGTAATAGAAGGGTTGCCTATATTGCTCACTAATCCATACTGACACTTTTAGGGCTGTGGATTGTCTACACCAACCTCTCTGGTGTATGACAACTGTTGGCCTTTTAATGTGGACATTGTGACATATACTAGGTCCTCAACATAATAATTTTGCAAAACCCACCCCCCAATGGACCCTGTTATTGCACAATCACACTGACCCCTACACAGGATACTGGTGGCACACACATAAACACACACTTGCCAATACTGTGTTTCAAACCCCTATTTAGCTATGTATTGCTACTACAGTGTACCACATGTATCACACGTTTCACGGAGCTTATTGGATGGATGTTGTCCCAAGATACTTCTAAGGTGAGGAACATCACCAGCCCTTGTAAATATTGGCATTGGGTGATGTACTGGGTGTGAGATTCTAAAAAATATTTTACCCAATAAACACAAGGTTTAGGATTGGCAACAGGTACTTCTAAGGTGGGACTGCTAAAGTCAAGCACTGAAATGTGTACTGGGTGTAAATGTGGCCTAAGAACATACATATGTAGACATGCAAACACTTGCCATGGATGAGATTCAAACCCATATCTTTGTAGTGATTACTACTACAGCATACCACATTTATCATATGCTCCATGGAGATTATAGAATGGATGTTGTCCCAAGGTACTTCTAAGGTTTAGAACATCACCAGCCCTTGTAAATATTGGCATTGGGTGATGTAGTGGGCGAGAGATTCCATAAAATAGTTTATCCTACACACACACATTTACATTTGCAGGGGTGAGGTTCAAACCTCTATCTAAATTGACCTTACATAGTTTAGGGTTGCCTATAGGTACTTCTAAGGTGGATGATATCTGCAGGACTGCTAAAGTCAGGTACTGAGTATAAATGGGGCCAGAATCTTTGAGGTATGGACATACATTTGTACACACACAAACACTTGGCAGAGATGAGATTCAAACCCATACCTATGTAGCTATTGCTACTACATTGTTCCACATTTATCACACATGCCATGGAGCTTGCATGTTGGAAAGCTGTGCAAAGTATCTTTGAAGGTGAGTGACATCAGCAGCAGTGCTAAAGGAGGGGAAAGAGAAGTGTCGTAAGTGTGAATGACTACAAAATCAGGTCTCTACAAGGACACACACACACTCTCTCACACAAACACTCTCATTTACACAGTTGCCAGGATCAGGATTGGAACACCTAACTAGTTTGCTACACTACACTGTTATGCAGTTATTGCAAGTGCCACAGAGCTTATATCTTGGACAGCTGTCCAAAGGTATCTTTGAAGGTGAGTCACATAAGCAGCAGTGCTAAAGGAGGGGAAAGGGAAGTGTTGCAAGTGTGAATGACTACAAAATCAGGTCTCTACAAGGACACACACACACTCTCTCACACAAACACTCTAATTTACACAGTTGCTAGGATCAGGATTGGAACTCCTACCTAACTAGTTTGCTACATAGTATTATGCAGTTATCGCAAGCACCGTGGAGCTTATATGTTGGGGAGCTGTCCAAAGGTATCTTTGAAGGTGAGTGACATCAGCTGCATTGCTGAAGGAGGGGACAGGAGATTTAGTGAGAGTGAATGGCCTCAACCACATTCATCTAGAAACACACACACTCACACACAACTTTACATTTGACAGAACTGAAATTACAACTGCTACATGGATACCTATTTGTACGGTAGTGTTACACAGTTATCACAAACACCACTAACACTATAGGGCTGAGGGCTAACAAAAGGTATTTCTGCAGTGAATGACGTCAACACATCATGTGATATAGGCCAACGGGATGTGCAGTGGGTGGGACAGGCCTCATAATGGGATTCTCTCTGTCGCTGTCTGTCCTTCTCTTCCCCATATCTCTGTGTGTGTATGTTTAACATATTATATTATGTTTGCCTTAGATATGTGTGTGTATTCCTATCCAATGTGTGTGTGTGAAGTATCAATGGTGTAAAATTTGGTGTGTGTGCACAGACAGATGCGAATAACTGATAACTGTAGTCCACTATGTTGTGAGACATGGGCTTATTTCTCTAAGTGTAGGAGCATGCCCAGTATGACCGTTTGTATTGAGTGTGTGCATCCATTCCAGGGAGGGTTGGACTCCAGTTCAGGGCTTTTGTGTGCTACACTACATCTAGCAAACTGTTTCTGCAGGATATCTGTAGATAGGTTGCCAATATGGAGACACAATGGGCTTAACATACAAGGGATACTGTAATTATTGCTGTCTGTGTTGCTTGTGTGACATGTTTGGTTGTAACATAGATATTCTGACATATGTACTGTTTTACACTGTGAAGTGTCATGTCAACTACTGACAGTTATCATTCTTTGCTCACAGTTATGTACCGGGAAATACGAGATGAATGAAACTGAGACCAATATTCTGAGGCATATAGACTACACATTCTGGCACACATGCCATTGTGGAGGGGTAGCTACAGACAATAGACTGCTGGTTCTGTGTAAATGGTGGAGCACCTTGTTAGTATGCTGGCTGGAGATCCCCTCCTTGTGCTTTTCTCAACTTTAGGGAATGGCCATATCCTGCTGGGGCCATATCTCTCAGCTGTACAGATGCACCCAGATTATCCAGAGGCAGGACTCATATATCTGGTCAGTTTACCTTCACATTGTGGTTTAAAAGCAGTTTTGTGGCTATTCATTCATGAGTTTGCAGTCGGGAGTAGTATGGGCAAACATTAGAGTTTCAGACTTAACACACTCCATGACATCCATGCTTCTACATCCCCCTCTGTTATTCTCTCCTCCACTTAACATTATGTAAGCAATATCTCAGAGGTATCCCTAAAGTTGGGCTTTTATCCCAGTAGTATTTATGGCCTGATCCACCATCCTTGCAGTAGGATGTGGGGAGGCATGCTACTGGCATTTGTCAACATGGCCTTGCATTTGTTTTCTTTTTACTGTTAGGTTGTTAGTTGGGACCCTGAAATTCCATACATTGGCACTATGGGTGAGGCATGGACCTTTGCCAGAGGACTGTAGGCCATTTGAGAGTGCTGCAGGCCATCTGTTACTGCATTTCTACATGGGATTGTGGGGGTGGGGGTTGCACACCTGCAGACTTTAACATTTGAAATGGCTGTACTGGTATTTTGGTTACTCTGTTGGCTTCCATTTCATATTGTATTGTGACTTATCATCCAGACAGGAGGTATATCAGTAGAGTACACATGTTAGATCTTAATAGCATATATTTCAATTTCAGACTTCTTACCCTTCAGAACTGGAATGCAACTGCCAGACCTGTTGTAGCATGTCTGTGTAGGTCTGGTGGGGGGCTGCTCACCATTGCCATCATTAGGGGGCCTTAGCTCAGCCTTTTTTCATGTTCATCTACACCTGTCCTGCTGGGTGAGGCTGGTGGTGGATATGTGACCCTCACTGACATCCATGTGTGTGACCTATTGACACCCACAGTTCTTTGGGCCATCACAAGTACTCCAGTGGGGATTGTTACCTTGTGTAGTGCTGCCTAGTATGTTGACATCAGTATTTGTTATGAATTTCCTGCTGTCCCATATAGCTGTCTGCTGCTATCCCATTCAGCCACCCAATTCCCTTGCATGCTTGCATCCATATCATACATACAAGTATGAGAACATACTACTCCATTAAGTAATTGATAGGAAGAGTGACTTACCTTGTTGCTGGGCCAGTAATGAGGGCAGTGCTGGAGGGCTGACTATGTTGGATGCACATAGTACACTCCCTGTACATGGTAAAGCTTTGGTAGTGTCATGTCTGGCATCCCTTTTACTGTCTGTGCGAGTTTTAGAGAGGAATCAGTCCCTGGGTCCCTGCAGTGTCAGTGTGTGTGCTATGCATTGCCTCTTTGCCATGGCCTGGGGCATACTTTGCATGCCTCCTTCTGCCTACAGGGGCAGGCTCATGATGTTCCTCCTCCGAGTCCCTCTGTGCTTGTGCTGACCTTGGCAATGATGGGGGACTGTGTGGCCCTGCCCTGTGCTGTTCCTGATGCAGCTGTTTCTACAGGATCATATTGTGTAGCATGGCATATACTATGAACATTTGTATACATGTAGCTGGAGAGTACTGCAATGCTCCACCGGATATGTCAAGGAAGTGGAACTATGACTTCAGCATCCCAAACACACACTCTACAATAATCTTAGTTTGTGCATGTGCCTCATTATGATGTTCTTGTTTGGGTGTGTGTGCATTTCTGAAGGGTCTTATCAGCCATGGCTCCATTGCATAGCCAGCATCACCCCACTAGATGGCCATATGGGATGTCCCCCAGACAAATGCCTGATACAGCTGTGAGCAATGCCAGATGTGGGAGTCGTGATAGCTTCCATTGCTGCCAGCACACACATTCATGATAATACCCTGAGTATCGCACATGACCTGGCAGTTGATGGAGGGGAAGCCCTTGTGGTTTATGTAGACCCGCCCCAGCTCACCGGGTGGTGCTTTGATGTGGATGTGCATGCAGTCTATAGCACCAACTACTTCAGAGTATTCTGGTGGAAGAGACGCATATGTGTGGTCAGCACCTCACGGGCGGTGGGGATATATATGTTCTCATTAGCATGTTGTGTCATGGCATCCTGGAACTGGTAGAGTACCCTGGATGCTGATGCCTGTGAGACCCCCTTGATATCCTCAGTTGGTCTTTGCAAGGTACCTATGGCTAATATTCTTAAGCCTAGACATACCTTGGTATCCACTGGGATGTGTTCCCCTCTATTAGTTCTGTGTATAAGGCGTGGCCGGCACAGCTCAACGATTTGCTGTAGAATGTCCCTGTCCACCCTATAGCTCTCTACTATCTCCAGTTCATGTAGGCCCTGGTACGTTACCCTGGGTCTGTACACTCTTCTCCTCCTCCTCACTGTGCGTCAGTTGTAAGCATTCTCCTCCTCACCACCCTCAGTCTCTACCAAATATTGATAGAGTAAAGCAGCAGCAGCCTCTAACATATTTAGTTATTTTTGCCAGTTAAAAATCCCCCATCTGTGTACACCGGAAATGTAGAGTTTGTGGGCAAAACCAGTCTGTAGGGTGTTTGCATAGTTTATATTAGTGTGGTGGGCTGCTGCATGTGTAGTTGGCTGATTCTGATACATTCCACATGCCAGCTATGCTAGTTCTCCTTGATTGCCTTCCTACTGCTGTTTCCCCTTCCCACTTCCTCCCTATTTAAGCCCCAAGGTACACTGCACATACCCAGTGCTCAAATGTAAACAGTTCTGCTATTTCCTTTGTTTTTTTGGGTTTTTTTTTTCCCGCTGCACTCCGTGCACACCTGTTTAGTTAATGTAAGCACTTATAGGCAGAAATGGCCCTCCCTGGATGTGAACACACTCTGCATTTCATGGAATAGGACAATACAGCCTCAGACAGGGGTCCAGGGAAGTAAATATTGTGGGAAGAAATAGCCAGAGAATTGTTATGGCTAGGCTTGTATAGGCCCTAGGGGCTGATAGCCTAGTACCAACCTATGAACCTATGAAGACACACCCCATTCCTTAGCTGTGCTTAGCTAAGGGCAAACACAGGCCACAAAGCTCCAATGAGCTTACAGCAAGCATGACACACCCCCTTATGAAGTCATTCAGCTTTTATATTTGCACTGTTGTATTGCTACACCTACACAGTTAAGGACAAGCTGACACTTTGAGGAAATCTGTGATTCAGTATAACTCCCCTCATTTGCATACCACATTGTGTAAGTACTTAGTTGCTGCACTTAGACGGACCCTTTCCCCTTGACAATCAGTGCTCCCTGGTATTGCTTACATTCTGCATGTCATTGACTATAATGGCAAAATGCAGAATTACCTTAAAATTGACTTTTCTTATTTTGTTTTTTATTTTCGGCACGATCCCGTTTGAGCGTCGCTGCCCTAAGCTTAAATGTCCGTGATCAGCCCCCCAAAAAAGTTTAATTTAAAAAAAAAAAATAAACATTTATTAATGCCAATGGCCTTATATTTGGTCATTGGCATGTGTATTTGACTGTAATAAATGCTTTCACCAAGCTGTCCTGCTTCCATTTGCTCAGCTGGAGAAATGTATTAAGTTACTAACTGAATACATTTCTGCTCTGACATTGTTCCTGCATGGAGTCTGGCCAGCTTCATGGATTGCAAAATCACCTCATTTGCATGTTTTTTACCAGCAAATGAGGTGATTTGCATCCCACATGGCTTTCCGTGCAGGAACAGTGTAGAGCCACTCGTGCACGTGAAAATGGCACTTTCCTGGATTGCTCGGTGTCCATTTTCTGTGCAGGAGCTCCTACACTGTTCCTGGATGGAAAATGGCCATTCCTGAATCCTGAGGTCTATCTACATATTAAAAAATAAAAATATGCAGTGCTGACATACATCCCAATCCTGGTTCCACCACACTGCCCAGCCCAGAACCTGATCAAAAATCTCCTCTCACCCATAGACACAAGGTCTCTCTCCTCTTTATTAACCTCAATGTAAGAAGTATCTTAAATAAGGCTCATGAGCTGTATGCCCTATTAACCCTGTATAAACCTGCAATTGTATTACTAACAGAGACATGGCTAAAACCAGAAATTAGCAACAATTATATAACAGCACCTGGATATAACATCATTCGCAAAGACAGAATAGGCAAGAGGGTGTAGCACTACTATTCCGAAATTATCTCATTATAGAACAATCTGATGTTAAGTTACCTCAAATAGACAAAGCAGACATCATACTTGCAAGGGCTAAAACTGAATCACAAGAAACAAATAAATATTATAGGCTGCTACTGCCCACCAGGCAATAACATTGAAAGTATGTAAACCCTACTAGAATGGATCTCCCTACCCCAAGAAAATATTTTGTTAGGAGAATTTAATATAGACTGGCACAACTGCACTGGCCACAATCCATCCACCCACATTAACCTACATGGGTTTACCCAACTTATCACATCCACTAGTAGAACTGACAACCTCAAAACACCAGTCCATTCTGGATTGGATTCTTATATCTGATACCTCACTTGCATCTCAAGCAGGCTGTCCCCCGACAACCTTAGTAACCATCAACCCACCTTCCTTCTTAGGAGAAGAACTCATCAAATTCACCAGACAACCTTTAGAGTAGTGAGGAACAAAAAGAACTTCAAGCCGGATGACTTTATAAATGCCCTAAAATGGTGCAACTGGAAACCACTAACCAAACTACCAACAGAGAGGGCAGTCACTATTTTAACTCATCTTTCCTACAAATATTAAACCATCAAGCACCCACCAGAACCATTAGGATAAAAGAAAACTATGTCCCTTGGATAACTAAGGTAACTAAATCCATTCTCAAAGACAGGGGCAAAGCATAGATACAGTTTCGTAAAATCAGAACCCAATCAACAAAACAAAAGTATCCAGAACTCCGTAACAAGGCCAAAAGGTTTATTAAGCTAGAAAAGATCGACTGCTACAAAAATCTCTGGGAGAAATATACTCACAACCCTCAAAAATTCTGGGCCACTATAAACTCATACTTTAACCAGGCAAATCCAGCACCCCAACACCAGTAACAGTAAACAAGCATGAGAATATCTCCACTCAGTTCAATAAATATTTCACTGAAACAGTTAAGGACCAGGCAGAATCCCAGTGTAACAGTAATTGCAATGTCCTACTAACCCCACAAATTTGCACAAACACACTAGACAATACATCCCACTTTATCTTACATCCAGCAACAACCAAATCCATTTCAAAACTCCTCCACAAACTTAAATCTAACAGCCTGAATGCAGATAACTTACCAGCAGTATTCCTACATCTAGCTGCAGAGGTTATAGCCTATCCTGTCACTATTCTAATTAATAAGTCAATATCAGAGTGTAAGGTACCTACTATATGGAAGATCTCCCATATAATACCACTGTATAAATGTGGCAACTCCCTAGAGCTCAATAACTACCAACCAATTGCCATTCTATCATGCTTATCAAAATACTAGAAAGTGTAGTTCATACCCAACTAATGCATTACCTGCTATAGGACAATCTCCTAAATGAATATCAGCACAGTTTCAGACTTTACCACAGTGCCACCACAGCTCTAATATCCTTTTTCAACACAGTCACCCACCACAGAAACAATGGACTAGTTTCTGCCATGTTTTTAGATCTGTCCAAAGGCTTCCATATTGTCAACCATAATAGACTCCTTAAAACACTATTCTTCCTAAACATCACCACCCCCTCTATCACATGGTTTAAAAGCTACCTGTCAGAATGCCAGCAAGCAGTAAAATGACAGAACCAACTATCCACTCTCTTCCCAGTATTGCTGGAAGTCCCTCAAGCTACATACTGGGCCCAGAGCTCTTCTCTCTTTTCACCAATCACCTCATCCTCCATTCTCAGTGATGACACCACCCTCATATGTTTAGCCCACATACTAGCAGACCTTCACTACATAACCCAAAACTGCTTCTCATTAGCTGAGACCTGGTTCAATAATGCCCAGCTTATTTTAAACCCAAATAAAACAAAACTTCTCTGCTTTAGTCCCTGTAGATCCCCTCCCCCAAGTGACAACTTTACCATCATTTCAAACAACAAACCCATTATCACTCCTAACTCCCACACCAAACTGCTAGGTGTAGAAACAGATAACAACCTAAAATTCTACATTCATATAGCCCAAACTATCAATAATGTTCACATAAAAACTTGGTCTCCTTTACCGGAACAAACAATTCCTCACTAAACACACCAAAACCACTATTGCCAGGACACATCTGTTGTCTACCCTCCTCTATGCATCCCCAATTCTAACCAAGCTCCATAAAGCTGACCTACAGAAACTAGAATCTTGCTACCACAAGAATGATAGATTTGCCAGTGAGACACCATATAGGACTCATCACTGTCTAGCTCTCAAACAACTAAAATGGTTAGAGCTACCTCATCTCTTGAAACTCAATCAATTGTCTTTGGCACACAAACTATATTACAACCCAACTAAAACTCCAGCTCTCCAAAACCTAATTATCCCACACTCTACAACAAGAACCTTAAGATCTAGTACCCAAAACCACCTATATGTCATCAAGCATAATAATGATGCAGGGAAATCCCTCTTCAGTTATTCTATTTCTAAAGCTTGGAATACCCATCCTAGCCACCTGAGTTCCATAAGTTCGAACTCACAGTTCAAAAAACTCCTAAAAGCACACTATAAGAATACCTGGTTATGCTCCTGTGAACCTGTAAATGCTTACTCTACAGCCTATACTCCATACTAACCAATATGCCCCAGTAACCTTTCTCTATATATTAGTACTACCCACCTTAATGTGTTTCAAAAACACATGAATCACAGCATTAGTACTAAGGTAAGCTAAGACCCTCCTACATCAAAAACTTATCCAGAACTTTTCTCCCTGAGCCTCTGCTGAAAATGGACCTGTGTCCAGTCGGGCTTTCCCGGTAAACAAATGCAAAATAAAATAAAATAAAAATAAACAGGAAAATAACATAAAAAAACAGCAAGATAATATGTGAGAAAAACTTACAAGAAAAAAATACAATAGACAATAGACATACCCCGGGATTCATGAAGATGAAGCTTGCAGCAGGTGTAAGCGTAGTTGGTATAATATAATATAGCACCCCCGATATATTCAATATTCAATTAATTTACGTGCACTACCTGCATATGCTATTATGCCCTCAGCTTAGGTATGCTAATCACCCAGGTATGTTAATTACACCATGCAAATGCAACACCATGACAATGAAGGTATGAAGGTGAGTAGCTGCAGGGCGTAGCGAAGAGTAAAGAAGTCGTAAAACATTCCAACCACGTTTCCAAAACACAGAGCAAAGCTAACAAAGAGACAGACCAGACTCATTAATTACATGTAAATGGCTAAATATGCAGCCAATGGAATAAGAAAAGATGCAGAACACCTAAAAAACATTTAATGTCATGTCCACTGTAACGCAAAGTACAACCGCAGGGCATGTGTGTGCAAACGGGAACACAAAGAAAATATATACAAATGTCATAAAATCGCAATGTAATACAAATCAGGATTTCACCATAATACTCAATGGTATGCATGGTAAACCACAACCAAACTGCAAGGGTTGTTAAGGGTCTGTGACAGTGTTCAGTGCGGTAACTATGAATTAGTAGTCAATGCCATGCCAATGAGGCAGGTAATACTGAATCACAAACGTCCGGCCGGATTAAGGATGTACCATACGGTGCAGCACTACAACACCGAGGAGTGGCTCAGAGGTATACATGCACAAACAGGAAGGTCAGGGGAAGAAAATAAGGAAATGCCGCAGTAGGGTAATTGGAGTACAACTGAGCAATTAACACCTATTAACTCATAGCGGGCAATCGACAGCAGCTGACACGTCTGCTCGCAGAAACCTGCAAAACAGGATAGGGGAGGTGTCGGATTGCAAAGAAAGGAGAACTGTCAGAGCAGAGCAAAGCAAACCTGCAGTAGACCTGCAATAGAACACATTATGCAAGCTAAGCCAGGTCTAGGAAAGTACAAATGAAAGCAGGCTGCTGGATGCATGCCAGAAAATGGTAGGTGAAACGTGAAGAAATGTAAAGGGAAGTGCAAAAGGTAATCCACGGCAGCCAAATGTAACTCAACACCAAAGGCACCACAGTAGTAGTTCCTGTTGTAAAACACATAAGATACCCTGTAGCTACGATCGTACATACACACCCTATGACATCATCGGTGTTCACAGCATAATAGTATAAAGTGTGAAAGCACCCCACACACACCTGTGTATTCCCAAACACTGCACCATAGGTGTAAACATACGGGGAACTTTTAAGATGTACATGTTGGGAGCTGCCATAGCTGTGATTCATCACCATGTGTTAGAGACTGACGGTGTTGTGGAGGATGATGCTGACAACCACTGCAGGCCCCGGAGGAGGAGAAGAGTGTTCAGACCAAGGTTAACCTACCAGGGGCTACATGATCTGGAGATAGTAGAGTGTTACAAGGTGGACAGGGACATCTTACAGCAAATAGTTGAGCTATGACGGTCACGCCTGAGATCCAGAAACAACAGAGGGGAACCCATCCCAGTGGACACGAAGGTATGTGTAAGCTTGCAAATACTAGCCACAGGTACCTTTCAAAGGCCAACTGGAGATATAATGGGGATCTCACAGGCATCAGCATCCAGGGTACTACACCAGTTCCTGGATGCCATGTTACCACATGCCAATGAGCATATATACTTCCTTCGAATGCAGGAGGAGTTGGCCAGCAATATGCGTCACTTCCACCATGTGGCACACTACCCGGAGGTACTGGGTGCGATAGACTGCACGCACATACATATCAAGTCACCACCTGGTGAGCATGGTAGGTGCTACATAAACCACAAGGGATTCCACTCCATCAACTGCCAGGTCGTGTGCAATGCCCAGGGCATTATCATGGATGTGCATGCTGGCAGCCCTGGAAGCTACCATGACTCCCATATCTGGCATGCCTCACACCTGTATCAGGTATTTGTCAGGGGGGACATCCCACATGGCCACCTTGTGGGGGATGCTGGCTATGCACTGGAGCCATGATGATAACTCCCATCAGAAATGCACACACCCATGCAAGAACGCCATAATGAGTCACACACACAAACCAGAATCATCATAGAGCGTGTGTTCAGGATGCTGAAGTCATGGTTCCGTTGCTTGGACATATCTGGTGGAGCCTTGCAGTACTCTCCAGGCACGTGTGCCCACATCTTCATAGTATGTGCCATGCTACATAATATGATACTGCGGAAACAGCTGCAGCAGGGACAAAATGGTGAAGGCCCTCATAGCCACTGCAATTGCCAAGGCCATCACAGGCACAGAGGGATTCAGACCACCCTGTGCCAGCCCCAGTAGGCAGATGGAGGCATGCCCAATATGCCTATGCCTTTGCAAAGAGGGAATGTATAGCACATACGCTGACAGTGTAGGCCCCTATGGACTGACATACCTCTCCACCTGCACACACAGTAAAATGGATGGCACACACACACGACCACCTGTAAATTGTAATGTATAGGTGGGCTACTGTGTGAATCCTACATAGGAAGCCCTCAAACATTGTACACACAACAGCTATTGGAACAAGGAATGTCAACACCTGAACAGTACATGCACCTATCAGCATATGTTGGTACTGTATGTATAGGTTCCCAGGTACATCGGTAGGTACACGCCCGATTGTCAGAGGCCATACATCAATTGAGGCAAACAGTGTCTGCTGTCGCCACAACATCGAGTAACCAACTGTCGCTCAGTGGAGCAGAGGCAATTGCGGAATCCCATGTGTGTAATCACTGTTCCCAACACACTCTGCATGGATTCCCTGGTGCATTAATGAGGGGCTCCACAAAATGTAATCATGGATGTCATGTCAAGGCATGGGGTGTACCCATGACAGGTATCTGTCACCCCAGCATGCTTCACCTATGGTCGTTTGAAGGTGTAGCACATTATATTGTGTGGCTCACTGTGATATACATACCCAATGCTGGAGCACATCCATTACACATCACATTGGCATACCATTAATAGGACTCATCCATATGTAAACTAACTGAGTTACCCATGTGATTGCAGTATGGAGTAACAGCCGTAGTATAGTCCACATACAAAACACCATAACACGTGTACAAATCCCGGATGCCCAAGTGGTAAATGCAGTGACCGTCGTGCATGTTCCCGGTCCCACGTCCTGTAAGGGATGTAACCTAATCCCGAAGGAATGAATAATGCATGTCGGATGCAGGTCAGCAGATCATGTTTAGCACACGTTAGCGGGAATATGTGTTGCCCAGTGCTGGTAAGCGTCGTTTAAACATGACTATACGGATATGCGCGAAACAGGGCTAAGCTTCTCTGAATATCATGCAGATCATGGTCAATGATGTCCAGAACAGGTGAAACCAGCATTATTCACCCCTGTACTAATAGTGCCTGCTCTGAAGGGTAAAACGACCACTGCCAGGAGTAGAACACGCAATCATGTACATAATCACCTAACACTATGGTAGCCAAGATGTACCTGCAGCAGGTGTGTAATGTGACAGGTTCAAACACAAACGTGCGGAGTCCAGGAAACAGTATACACTGACAAGTACACAATGAAAGGTGTATTCTGGCTGTCACTCTCTCTGTCAGAGATAGCTATATATATATATATATATATATATATATATATATATATATATATATATATATATATATATATATATATATATATATATATATATATATAATACAGATAGAAAGGGTGATAGAGAGATATATGTTGATATATATGGATTCACCGATATCTGCAAATATATAGATAGATCAACGACATGTACACAACCATGGAGGTACAAATAAATAGGATACTGCCAACTATGGAATGTATCACATACCGACACGTGTAACCACAAGGCTGAAAGACCGAAAGAACACAGTACTGGAACACTAGAACCACGAGTAATATTATCACGATATGAAGGGACATTTAGTTACCGCTGCCGGTGTTGCGGTCCACATAGGTACTGTGTTCAACTGTGTTTGTGATTGCTGTAGTCTGTGTATATGTGTGTTGAGGGTGCCGTGTGCATTTCCGTGTGACTGTAATGTGTGTGTGTGTGTCTGCATCATGTATCTGTTAGTACTAACTTGGAGGTAGATCATTACGGTAGGTGTGGTTATAGCTAGCCATAGGCATACGGTACCACCTGTCCCACATTAGGAGGGAAAGCCCCTCCATGGGCAGTTGTGTCCTGACATAAAACATTAAAAAGGGCAAATGTCCAAGATTGTAGGACATAATTATGTCCCATATATTATGTAATAGTTGCATTAGATAGTTATGCCTGTATGTAAGAAACGTAAATGATACATGAAATATGATAAGTAGCCAAAGTCCTACAAGAATAAGTATGTATTCAGGATAAAAGTATGTGCTATCCTGTGTACTGACCATGGGTATGTGTCAGCCTGTAAACACCAATGTGTGTCCCACAAATGTCCCACTATGGCCATTTGAAAAGGTGGCAACCCATGCCAAAGAGGTTCAATTACCAACACAACTGCAATGAGTGCAAATATCTGGGACAGAAATACACGGGACAGCTGTCATTTAGTAACATTCCTTTACATATCGCTGTATTTCTGGAGGTATGGAAGTATCAACCTCACCTGCATACTATATAGAAACCAATTAACAATGGCCCAATGTATATGCCCATAACAAAAGTCTACTAACTGATAGGTCTTTAATTAGGGAAGAAGCCCACACACATATATGGAATATGTAGAAATGCAAGCCCCACAAACCTGTATATGCTACGTATACCCACCTGCATCCCCCACACACGAAACTATAGCAATACAGATGGTAATAACAGCACAAACATCCACTCACTCAATTACATCTGCAGAAGCGTTAACATACCTTGTGAGAGACACATTTTTAAAGGCGCCATGTGAAATTGTAGCCGTTGTATAATGGAACAGATGGTGATGTTACAGGTTTTGTTTGCAATAGTCCCTTATCAGATGGTTGAGATGACAGGTACACTCACATGTAGAACCACATACTCTAGCCATCACACACAATCCACGAGGGACATGAATCCAAAATATCCATGTCTCTACACATAGCAGTTGCAATTACACACAACAAAACACATACTGGCTGTCTCCCCAAAGGTAGGGCAAATGGGCAACGCCCAAGTGGAGAATTCAATTATACCCCACTGTTGCCGCTTAATTGGCGAATGGAGTAGCTGCACAGCTGATGTGCATGTAATAATTTACTCAGGAACACCAATTGGCGGCAGGAAACCACATGTAACAGGTATCGACGTATATAAGGATGACTTGCCAGACATTCAAACCGTATGCTCATACCATAGAACTGTTTAAACAGTGTAAGAGAGATAGTTACAAAAGTTCAGAATGCTAACAAGGTATGTAGAACACTCAGTATGTTAGTGTATGTATAGCCTGTTTTGTATTTAATTAAACGTGTCTGCAATGCATAAATTGGGAAAAGGTATTATGTAGTGATGCCTTGCTGAGCATAGTAACGCTTGTAGAAATTGTGTGTCCTGCAGTGGGCCACAAGGTAAACATCACAGACACCACAAGGGATGCTACATGAGGGCTATAAACAGAACAATTCCATACCACCCGCCGTCAGTGGTAGGGTATTCCAACAAGTACGTGTCATAGCAGGGGATAGTATATGTTGATATACTGTCACAGTAGGCATGTGTATGGGCATATAATGACAATGACATGCCTAAGGTGGTCCTGCTGTGCAAGTATGCTTTGCATTATAGGATAATATGTAAAATATGTGTAATGTACAGTATTGTAGGTAGATATGTCAGATATTCTACACAGCATAACAGTCATATCATGCATACCAAAGGTATCGTCTATTGGCATGTACAATATACAATAACAGGATACATATGGCTTGTAGTCACGGGACACTGTAACAGCATGATAACTAATCAAAATGGAAGAGCTACTCAATTAACCATGCACAAAGGACATGTAATAGCTTTACAGGTTCATAGTGGGGTACTATGCTGTCTGGCAAGTCTATGTGTAAGCCCAACTACAGTGTTTACACCAGCAGCACCTCTCTAGGGTAGTTTCCTGTCTGTGAACAGCAGAGCCATGTGTTACCTGCACCTCTGCACAGTACAGGAACTGCAGTGATCCCTGGCATACATGTGTGTCTCCCATCCACCAAGTGAGGTATCATATGAACAGTGCTACTGAGTGTCCCTGCATGATGTACATAGGAATCATGTTCCAAAGCATGGTGAGTGTCTGGTTTGGGAATGTAATCCTCAAGCACATCCCACTCATTGTTGCGTGTGTGCACATATCCATGAGCATGTTGTTCTCAATGGCTTTTGCTTATGTCGCTTATGTGGAGTATATCCATGAATATTGTTGTGGACATGGGCCATGTATGTTCAGCAGAGGTCACCCCTGAGTATGCAGTATGCAAATGTGTACAATTGTGGTGTCCATAGTTCTGCCGCATACGTCAACCTTCGGAGCTCAATAATCCTCATGGCGTGTTAATGTTGTGGTATGTAAAGCCATAGCTGTTCTGTAAGGTACACCCTAAACGGGGTGTTGTACCCTTGAATGTGTGTATATGTCAGGAGTTCAGAGGTACAATGGGTGCCTATGTTCCAGCTACAAACCCAGTACAGATAAGGGTGGCCATGTAGAAGGATATCCACGCCACATTGGCAATATGATTATCAAAGGAGTGGGTGCTACATACGTGTGTACTATGATCACGTACAATGTGACATGTATGTAGGGGACTACCACCTATGTGATAGTCAGTGGGTGATTGGTGTAATGTAAAGGGGATGTTCATGCACCTTGTGTCATGCAGCTTGAGGCCATGATATTGATATCAGGTATCCGTCACAGTGACACCCTTATGGAGGGAGTCAGTATCAGCTGGTGGATCAATCATGGCACTTTGTATGCAGTTGTTTGAAAAGCTAGTCAGGGAAAGTCTCTCTGTGCTAGCCTGTACCTCAGGGAAGCATATACTGAACATGAGGGGCCCTATGACTGAGGACTGTGGTACGCCAAGTGTAACTGAAATACAGTAGGTACTATGGTATGCTACCCTCATTGTGTGGGTCCTGTCCGTGAGCCACTTTGCATAACATCCTGAGGCATAGGGGTTGATGTGCAGGTGGATGTGTATGTTGTCAATACTAGAATGGAGAACGGTACTGACAGCCAATGAGAGGACAATGTAGGCTGTGTGGACCCCCTTACCGTCATCAACTACCCTGGTAACTGTATCAAAGGAGTCCACCAGGTGTAGGAGCCATGCTCTGGCCCTAAAAAGTCCAACCTGGGTGGCATCAAAGGACAGGAGCCCACCAATGTCCCTGTGAATGACTTCCATGATGATGTGCCCCATAGCCTTGCAGAACAGTCCAGTCAGGTGTACAGGGCAATAGTCCCTCTGGTTCATTGTGGCGCCACCTGTGTGGAGTGTGATAACTGTTGCTGTGTGCCATTCAGGGGCCACAATGTCTGACACAAGGCTATTACTGAATCTGGTGGCCAACTGGGGAGACATGCCATTCAGAGGTTTGTGTAAATCACAGCCTGGGATGTTGGGCGGTCACATGGAGTCAGTGTTCCAGGCCTTAGAGAGTGCAGGTTAGTACTGTGTAGTTGTGACCGCAGGGACACCGCAATGTTCCTTCATGGATTGTGGCCCTGTAGGGAGTGAGAGGGTGTAATGTTAGCATTGAACCCATCTGCCAGGATGTTGCCAACATCACTCGGTTCTGTAATGTTCCTGAGTAACTGTCGTATGTCAGAGCAGATGTGGGTATTGCCATTGACTACTGACATACCTCCATAATGCCTTGTGGTACACCCTGGAATGTGTCGCAGTAATGTTTATGTAGCTAGGTTCGGAGTATGTGATAAGGGATCCCGTAGCCCTACTGCAGCTGACCAGTGAGCTACCCCACCCATGGGATTATACTGCACTTTGCAACTGCCTCCACATTTTGTTGTACATTATGTCCATGGAACTGGACCCCCAGAGTGGCGTACATTATCTGGTGGGTACCATCACGGCTCTGTTTGGAATAGCATGATCCATGCAGTCATGTAAGTGCTAATAATGTGCACTGGGGTATGTTTCAGCATTTGTATGTGCATTGTCCATCTGCACGGGTGTCATGACATTTACTACTGCTGTCATAAGACGTCTGTAGTAGGCATTGTAGTAATCTTGTACTGTGTATGCCGTGAAGGGTGTGGTGCTGGGATGTGGATAACAAGGGTGATTAGCATATGTTCGGAAACCACCAACGAGGGGATAACCCCAGGTGTGGACCAACAGTCACATGTTGGTAGTGTCCATGTCTAGGATATTGTTGGTCTTGGAGGTGGTGTGTATGGGTTGATCCAGCTGAATGGAGGTTATGAATCCTGGTCTGCATTGGACTAATGTGTCGGTACATGAGTGGCTATCCCAGTTAAGTGTGGGGTAGTGTCAGTCTCACATCAGTAGTACCTGTCTGAACCCTACTGTCCAGTACACCAAAAAATGAGGGCTGGTAACTGTGGGGTATGTTGTTGAATCTGTAGCATGTTACAATGTGTATAGCAGCTCTGGCCACAGTTAGTTGCATGTGGGTCACCTCTGATGCATTGTGCTAAGTAACTAGCAAGGAGGTGTGTACAAGATAGTGGAATATGGGAACACCTCAGCCGTGGGTGTTCCGGTCCAGGTTACATGACTGAAAGGTGTGGTCTGCGTATACATGACTGAAAGGTGTGGTCTGCGTATAACCTGTCAGTGCAGGTGTGCTCTGCGGAGCCTAGAGGCAGGTCCCAGTCACTGCAGAGATATTGAAGTGGTCCATTATAAGGAGTGCCTTGCCTGCGTGCGTCAAAGATGAAGATGCCAAGCATCGAGTGACATGACCCCATGTTTTGCTTGCCTGTTCCCATTCTGGTGGTGAATGTTATTGGAAACCGTGCAAGACAGGCAGTATAGGAGCAGCAAGAGCCTTACATGTTATCTGTACTCCCAGGGCTGACAGGTGCAGGTCATCTGTGACAAAGCATCATGTTTTGTTGACCATGTCTGTCAAAGCGGACAGATACTGGATGCTTGTGGAATGACAGCAGAAGCACAGGCAACTGTTGAAGTGAAACAGTCAGTCATTGTACAGTGGTATCAAGTCCGGATGAATGCATAATGCTCCCCAGGGCTTGGCCGATACCTTCAGGGCTACAAGACCGGTGAGCTATTGCATGTCCCTGCACATGTAGTCTGTGAAGTTGCATCTCAGGGCAGTCACACTAACATGGAGAATGACAGTCAAATTGTACCTGGTGAGGTGTGGCATGGGTGCATAGGTTATGTTGCAGAACCAGTTACCCAACAGCTAGATGTAGCGTTTACTATCGCCTTGTGTAGCCTGCTGAGTGGGACATCAGTGTGACCGCCTACAGAGTCACCTATGACTGGTGTGTTGTGTATGTTATAACACCCTATTGGCTGTATGTGATGAGCACACATGAGTCTGTGGGCTATAAGTTATTGTTGTTGTGTTTGGTGATGGGGGCTGCCTTTGGTGCCTACACAGAGTATGGAGAGGTTCTGCAAAAGTTGTACTCATACTATGTGTGGCCTGTGGTGGTGGAGATCTTGTGAGACTATGTGATGAGTGGGGTGTGTTGCAAATGTTACACGTCCCTACATGACTGTCATGTTCAGTCTGGGTTGGTGAGAGCATTACCCCCAGCATGGCTACATATGTGCATCTCCCACAGGCTATATATGTTGGGAGGTGAGCATTGACTGTGTACATGAGACAATGGCTCTATTGCCACATGTACACCATAGTCATCATATAGACAGGCAATAGCACTGGTAGGTGACAGTTGGACATGCCTGTATATTCAACCATGTCTCACAAGATATGTGAGTTACATGTGTACAACAGCTGTTGTACTGTAAGCAAGCTGGAAATGTAAGGACAGACAGTGTACTTGTGAGAAATGGTTTGGAATGGGTGCTATATTAACTAGTAGCTCATGAAGTGCTCACAAGTTCTGAACAAGTGCTGAGCATGAAAATGCAATACAGATAGGGTGTTGGATGATATCAACCCACAAGTGGTGACGACAGTCATAATTGGAGGCACTGCACTATTAGCCTGCTGAGTATGGTCTGCAAGTCCATGAACCTTTATCAACGTAGATGTTAGCAGTACAGACATAGATGACAGTATGGATGTTTGACTACATGTACCTTCGTATGTCACAGGAGTGTTCTACCAGTGGCCTGTTGACAGAATCAACACTACAAAAGATGTCAGAGTGACATGTGCATATCACACCAGTGGCAGCTACAGTAAAACAGGGTTAATGTGTTGTACTCTCCCCTCATTGTAGCCCATACCACACAGACAAATGTGAGGCATCTGTGTATGTAAGGATGTGAATGGCCATGACCTATGAGCAATAGCTGCCTCAGTGTTGTGGACAACATACAGAATGGGCTTTGTGGGTGAGGTGTGTGACATATGTGCACAATCTGACAGATGATATTAGCATTGTCACCGCTAGGTGAATATCCCTGTACCCATTAACTACCACCTAGGCTGCGGTCAACATTATGGACACTGTGTAAGGGGATGGTGCTGTGCAGTTCACCTCCCTGAGTTGGTGACATCTCCAGGCCTATTAGGTAGTCATACGAGGCACCCATGTCATGACAGGGTGCCATCCATGAGCATGGAGATCATTGGACAGGCATACTCAGCACTCGGGTAACGAATATTGGATCACATATCACCTTTAAGGGGTATTGGCCATGCGTGGATGGGCGATACCAGCCTTCACAATCCTGACATCCACTATGCAGCATGCTGGCTACCTTGCATAAAGACATGTTCTACACTATGATGTTGGACATGCTACATGTACATATCCTGATCTGAAAGACATACGTCATGGAAAGCCACCATCCTACTACCAGGATCACCACATGATGGACAGATCCCTGTGCCATACATGTGACATACTCCCGCCATACCATGCAACCCTGTCCATCAAAGCTGCACATGTCATCTCTGCCATACATGGTGTGATGACCGCATGCTAGATGTATTATCAACTGTCTGGATCAGTAATGTGGCACTGATGCACCTCGTGGTGGCAAAATGGCTGTCGGATACAGCTAGGAAACCTTGCCCGTACATGCTATAGTTGATAACCATCCCTGCGAATGACGTCCGGGTAGGCATTGTCCCATGTCTATCACATGTGCAACACAGGCGATCCGTGGCAGGATGTTGAACGGCTGTACAGTGCCGTGTAGATGTATATGGCAAAACACATGCATGTAAAGGTTTCCATGCGTATGTGTGCATTGTCACTGCTCAAGTCCATTAAGGCAGTGTATGTGTTGATATGTGACATATACACAGCAGCAAGGTCAACAGCATTATTGTGGACACATCCAGGCATGTGCTGATAGGTAAGAACACCAGTGCAGGCAAACAGACATGCCCACATCAAGACAGCATTCACATGGAGTATGAACAATGTAAACATTGACACACATATATGGTGATGATATCCAATGCATAACGGGTGTTACATGTGTGTGACACAAACATGTCAGTCATGTCAGTGTCATGATGATTTGCAAAGAGAACTGTGCAGATGTACTAGATTTAATACAAATGTATGTACAGCAGTATCTCTGTACATCTCTGTGGTACTGTGACCTGTCAGCATCATTGGGTCTTACAGATAATGCCTCGTTCACGCCTGCCAGCGTACAGCCGCCAGGAGGATGATGTCCTCATCCCGTACCTCCATGAGAACTATGAGGTGTTGTTCAGCCATGTGCCACAGCATGCCCAGCAGCGTGATGACCTGTGGCAGAACCTTCACAGGAGGGTTAATGATGTGGGTGGCCCTAATCGCACCTACCAGCAGGTGTGCAGACACTGCATGGACTTGATATGACATGCAAAACAGCGTGCCACTGCAATCACCATGGAACAAGGTGGAACAGGTGGTGGGCCACCAACCCAGTCCCCACTCAAACCCACCGAGGAGCTACTGGCCAGTCTGGGGACACCCTCAGAAGAGCATCCACAAACACTAGCTGCCATTGTGGAGGTAGGTGTCTCCCAACCAATGAGCCTGGAGTTGCCTAGTAAGTCAGTACTGCACATATGACTATTATATCCCATTTAGTTGCATGTGTCACTGTACATTATGTAATGTAACATCATATGCAAGGAATGTTTACACACATGCTGCATACTACAGTATGCTACCCTGTGTATGCACACATGTGCATACTATATGCTATTGTACAGGCGAATGTGTTAACATGCACAGTGCAACCTGTGGCTATCATACAGTCATGGATAATGTTCAAACTGCTGTGCCACCCCTGTACAGGTACCTCTGGCGTGCCGCACAGACATCAGTCCATTGCAGGTGAGACTGTCATCAGTATCAGGAATGTTAAAGCATAGATTTATTCGCCATGTGGCCAGTTAACACTTGTACATGTGATGTTTGGTTCAGTCATAATATACAGGTCGCAGTTCCCATCATTCACACTGGCTACCCATGTGCAATATTTACAAATGAAATTATACACCGACATGAAACCACAGTATCTGTCATTATTACATGTGTGGACAGCTGTGCATACAATGGTGGAGGTGTTGTACAATGTAGGCATATGTGCTATACATTGGAACAACACATGTGTGGTACGCAAACAGTACCACACAGTGAGCTGGGATATGGGCAGCCCACAGGAGTCACCATTGTGTTATATGCCCCTGCAACGGGTGCAAACATTGTGATGTGCCATCTGACATGTCCCAGACACATAGTGTTCTGGCTGCAATATTGTCACACTATCCCATAACACATACCCCACGTACCAAACATACAACCCGTTGTCTGCATAGCCCTGTGGATGGTGACACATCTGACATCTATGGGTGTATGTCATATAGGACAACACAGACATGTGAGATAGTTGGCCATCACAAACATTTGGCCAACATATGTTCACACATGGCCATGGGGGATGGCCAGAGACATGTAGCCACACAGTAGATGTGATGTGTATACACACTGTTGCACATTGTCCACACATAGTCCAATTATAGCCTTAGTTGACTGATTATACAGTTGATGTGGTACACTGGACATCCTAAAAGCCTGTGCACAACTAGTGGAGGTGTCACTTAAGTCTACCATATAAGATGTGTTGAACATCATGACTCTGTCATAGCATGACAGTAGTCACCTGTACAGCTTCCACAGACAATGACACCACATCAGGCCACAGATACTGTACATTTCCCTTGCTGCTGTTTGACATCACCATTAGCTGTGCACCTTGTTTGTGTGGTACATCAATGTAATGTGGGACATGGTGAATTGACAAGTCTGCCATGTGTGGACATGGTTGCCAGGTAGCTAAGACTCTGTAGTAGTTGTGCAGGGGTGTCATCTGTAGGTCTTCCAGTGACCTGTAACATGACACAGCATGGTTTGATGTGTATACACCTCAGCATCGTGGGTCACAATCCACAGTTATGTCATGGGTATGCATGCAGTTATGGCTATGCAATGTGTGCATATTATGCACTGTATAGCAATATAGATGCCTCATGATGCCATGCAATGGCACAGTGTCTGTACTTCACACTGTATAGCAATGTAGACGGCTCACACTACCCTTCCATGCTCATGCACATTTGCTAAACATGCATTCTATCTGTAGGGCATGCAGATAACACTGCAATGTGATGCCCATTACAATGCTGTACATGTGTCAGGACACCATTGTATCAGGCATGTATGCATGTTAATGCACACGTCAGCAGATTACATGTCAAGGTCACTTCAGCCATGTGTACTGTTAACCTGTTCTGGTCCACATGGTGTATCACGGGGATGCATGCTTACTACCATGATTGTGTGAACTGCGTGGCTACTGATATGACACCTGCCTGCTGTTGTGTGCAACCCAGGGAGGTATGCTAACTAAAACTATTAATGTCTGAGCTGCATGCCGTCTGCTGTATCACATGCATGCTGCATGCCATCTGACAAATCACATGCATGGTGAGTCTGTGTGTGTGTGTCTGTTTGTGTGTGTCTGTGTGTCTGTGTGTCTGTGTGTGTGTGTGTCTGTGTGTGTGTGTGTGTGTCTGTCTGTGTGTGTGTGTCTGTCTATGTGTGTGTGTCTGTCTGTGTGTGTGTGTGTGTGTGTGTGTGTGTGTGTGTGTGTGTGTGTGTGTGTGTGTGTGTGTGTGTGTGTGTCTATTGTAATTTAGAGTCTTTCTTTGCATTCACAGGTGATGTAGGTGCGTTACCCTCCTGCAGTCCATCTGATGTTAGTGTCCCCAAAGATAGTAGCAGTGATGAACATATGCATGAGGTACAGGAAGGGTTGTCACGGGCTGAATCTGTGCCAATGGCTGCCATCCCAGCTATGTCCCCCACTTCCCCGCACACAGTTCTGTTGCCAACACATACCGCATCACCAGTGGCCATAGAGGAAGGACAGTCAGCGTCTGTTAGCGTGGAATAGGAATGTGTGGTGGCTACAGAAGGTGTGTCTCCACACCATGGTGTCAGTGTAATGACTGCAGATGTGCCACACAGGCATGTGGCCAGTGCTGCTCGTAGGAGGACATCTGGCAGACATGCACCTGCAGGACAGAGCACAGCAGCTAGTGTTACCAGACGCATGTTCCAGACTGTAATGGCGGCACAGGCACGTGCTGAATGGCAGATCAGAGAAGGGCAGAGACTGCAGAGGGCTGCTATCCATACTCTAAATTACAACATCCAGGCATTGGCAAATGCTCAACAGCAGATTGCTGATTTTCTGGACAGGCGATTGGGTGACATGGTCGGAATCCTTGACCGTGGCATGGCAATCCACGAGCATGAGCTGTCTGTGCTGGAACATCTGGTAGGAGTGAGGTGTAGGCCATGTGAATGTTGGACAGCTACACCACCTAGTGCAGGTCAACGTGAGCATGCCACCTCACATGCCCACTCCCATAGTGCCGGTAGCAGTAGCAGTGCAGCTGGTGCTGTGCTGTTTACACCAGGACACAGAAGGCCATGTAGATGTGGCCCTGGATGTTCCCAGTGGGGACACGGTTCCAGTGGACATGTGTCATCGGACAGTAGCCAATCTGTAGCTCCACCTGGTAGTGCCCGTGCAACCCTTGGCAGACACAGGTCACGTGGCCGTGGCCGGGCACAGTGAGCTGTACATCCTGGTCTGTACAATCTGGAGCTGTCAATAATACCCCTGTGTAGGCCTCACAAAAGGCAGAACTGTGTGCACACATACACGCACATGGCAAAAACATCTGTAGGGCACCGCAACACCCACATGCATAATGACCACACATGTCCAATCAGATCACCAGCCCTTACCCACACACATGATGTCATCCATTGGTGCAGCCTATGCCCCTGGAAAACATTATCACCTTGTACATATGATGAAGCCTGTGCCGCATCCCTGTCATCCACACCATCGGTGCAGGGACATGCTCAAATGGTCTGATGCACAGGGTGAACAGAATAGTGAGAGAAGTGTATATTACATTAATTGTGTACTGTTGACACGCACCAGACATACCATGTAGTACAGATTTATCATGCATTGTTATATGTTCACATTATGTGTCTTGGTAACAACAGTAACAGCATGTTGGTAATGATGCCCTGGTTCCCTCCTCACAGTCTACTTGCATGTGCCAACAAGTAGCAGTGTTTGCAGTTTCCCATGTGTAAACGTGGAGTACTCACAGGCACATATGGCAATATGAGCATACTATACGTAGCCTCAACCTGACTGTTGGAAAGGCTAACATACCACAGATGCCCACACATCTACTGATTCAGAAGCATGTGGGCTGTTTAATAGGCTACAGTGGCTAGAGACGTGACACCCATACCAGGTCACATCACAGGTATGTTGACATGGTGTGGGGGGTGTACACAGCGGTCTGGCCGATGATAATGTTAGAGGCCACTTGATAGCATGAGGCCTCACTGTGTAGCAGTAATACCCTGTCACATTACAGGAACATGCCCACACTCATGAGGTCAAAAACACTATACCGCACACTCCATAGTGTTGAGGTGAGGACCCCTGCCTATGTGGTAATCACCCTCACAGTACTGTGTACCCACACGACGTGACACAGAGAATGAACATGTACAGGTAGCCAGTAAGGCTGAGACCGATGGCATCAACAGGGTAGTAGACTGCATCACTATGAGGGATTAGGGATCCTGTCTGTTCTGTATGGTAGCATACACCCTCACTCCATGCACCAGACAGCCATACATACATACACACACACACACACACACACACACACTGTGGAGTCCACAAATGTCATTCACATATGGATAGCTGACATGTGTGTGATACACACACACCACCCCTGCCTATGTCATGCTTTCCACACTGCAGTATGTACAGATCTCTACAACAGTGTACAGGGGTGTGTAACAATTGGGATGTATTCCCCACCATATGTGGCATATATGGTCACACAAGCAAACACACATGGCAGTACTGTGAATGATACACCTGCTATATGATGATACGTCTGACAGACATGCAGCAGTATTGGCCGCATTATGTGTACCAACGCTACCTCCGGCAATTGTGCTGCTATATGCACACAGGAGGATTTAATTGTTACAGGTGTCAAGTGACTTACAGTCAGTAACACCCGACCCAGGTGTAGGTTTTATGTCTTCACTGTCAAGTAACAGTAACATAGCATACTGTTTGCACATGTAATGGTAGGATGGCATGTGACACACCTGTGAGCTGTCCCCGGCAAACATCCATCTGCAAAGGTGGATCACCACTTTATGTACACACATCCATCCATACCTGATGTACATCCTACTGTACTGTCAGTATTTCACCATATACAAATGTCAATGATGGGGCTGCATTGCAACTGCATGTTGTAGTTAGGCACAGATCAATTACATACCTCAGCTACTGCACATGCATGGTAGCTGCATGCACACCACTACACGTACATGTATGTTGGTCCTACATGCCTGTCATATAGCCATGTTTGTATGCATTGCAATTGGTGAACATGTGTGATGACATACATAACACATGGACTGTTGTATGATATGATGGGTGTCATGGATAACTAGTACAGAGGAAATGTGTCCTCGGTCAACATTGCTACCTCATTTACTGCTAGCATTCAGCAGCCATGAACCTACCTTCCATTTGCATGCGTGTGATTCCTGTAGCCACTTGTCTGCATGGAGGACAGCAAAAGCTATGCTATGTACATATGTGTTGTGTGTGTGTATGTGTGTGTGTGTGTGTGTGTGTGTGTGTGTGTGTGTGTGTGTGTGTGTGTGTGTGTGTGTGTGTGTGTGTGTGTGTGGTCCATGCACATATCCACTGCGATTACATGTATGTCATATCCAAATATGTGTGTTCTTTGGTGTACAGCGACAGTCATCTGTCACAGCTGTGTAAGAACCAGGGCCCCTGTAATGTGTAGAGCTGACCTGATTATGTACAGTGGTATCATTGCATTGCATAACACATGATGGAACCCTGTCAGTACATGTGTAGTCTGCACAGTTGCTGTAGACCTATGTACAGTCCACTGTTCATGAGTCACACAGTGTTGTGGTAATGTATGGCTGTGTGTTGCTGGTCCAATGACATGGTGATGTCTGAGGGCTACATAGTAGACTGTGGCGTTTACCTCTATGATCTGCACCTGAGACATCTGTGATGGCTCTTGAGTGTGTACTGGTCAGTACATGTGAGTGGCCTTCATGTACGTGGGGACAGTAACACCATACTGTACCCTTCCATGTTTAGAATCCGTGTGTATGCAAGACAGCCCTTTGCTACTGTTAAGTGTGTGAGCATGCCCAGTACGCTGTTGTGTAGATGGACGCACAGTACAATCCAAACTGTGCCCTTCCGTATTTAGACTCCGTGTACATGCAAGACAGCCCTTTGCAACTGCTAAGTGTGTGAGCATGCCCAGTACGCCGTTGTGTAGATGGACACACAGTACATTCCAAACTGTGCCCTTCCATGTTTAGAGTCTGTGTGCATGCAAGACGGCCATTTGCAACTGCTAAGTGTGTTAGCATGCCCAGTACGCCGTTGTGTAGATGGACGCACAGTACATTCCAAACAAACATGTGATGCTAAGTGTGTGAGCATGCCCAGTGACACCTTGTGTCGGTGATGTGCCTCTGTGTATGGGCATGGCCATTGACATCCTGTATAGCGATGGTGGTCATCCAGGCAACAGATGTCCATTTTCCACGTCAGGATGGATGCCTACATTGAACACACTGGTTGACTGTCTTGAAGGGTGTACTGTCTGTGGCACGTCTCGCATCTATGTAGTGTTGTAATTGTGCTCCGTAGATGGGCAGTTGCCCTGCTCACACCACTGCCGTGTGTATGTCTACGTCTACCTTGGGACAGTAATATGCTTTTAGACTGCTCACTCTCTATACATTCCCTATCGGCGCCTTTGCCTTTGCGGATGATGTCATCCACCTAGAAGTATGCCTCTGGGAGTGCTGTGTTCCAGTAATCTCGATAGCGCATTCTGTAACTGCATAATGCTGCAGTGTGATAAGGAAGTTAGGTGTATGTTTGACTCCCAGCCCTGCCAAGTGTGTGTGTGTGTTTCCAGCTGCCTGGGGACAGAGTAATGCTTTTAGATGTCTCACTCCACATACATTCCCTATCGGCATCTTTGCCTTTGTGGATGATGTCATCCACCTAGAAGTATGCCTCTGGGAGTGCTGTGTTCCAGTAATCTGGGTAGCGCATTCTGTAACTGCATAATGCTGTAGTGTGATAAGGTAGTTAGGTGTATGTTCGACTCCCAGCCTTGTCAAGTGTGTGTGTGTGTTTTTCCAACTGCCTGGGGCTAGAGTAATGCTTTTAGACGGCTCACTCCACATACATTTCCTATCGGCGTCTTTACCTTTGCGGATGATGTCATCCACCTAGAAGTATGCCTCTGGGAGTGCTGGGAGTGCTGTGTTCCAGTAATCTTGATATCGCGCTCTGTAACTGCGTAATGCTGTAGTGTGATAAGGTAGTTTGGTGTATGTTCGGCTCCCAGCCCTGCCAAGTGTGTGTGTGTTTCCAGCTGCCTGGGGACAGAGTAATGCTTTTAGATTGCTCACTCCACATACATTCCCTATCAGCGTCTTTGCCTTTGCGGATTATGTCATCCACCTAGAAGTATGCCTCTGGGAGTACTGTGGTCCAGTAATCTCGATAGCGCGTTCTGTAACTGCGTAATGCTGTAGTGTGATAAGGTAGTTAGGTGTATGTTCGACTCCCAGCCCTGCCAAGTGTGTGTGTGTGTGTGTGTGTGTGTGTGTGTGTGTGTGTGTGTGTGTGTGTGTGTTTCCAGCTGCCTGGGGACAGAGTAATGCTTTAAGATGGCTCACTCCACATACATTCCCTATCGGCATCTTTGCCTTTGCGGATGATGTCATCCACCTAGAATTATGCCTCTGGGAGTGCTGTGTTCCAGTAATCTCGATAGCACGTTCTGTAACTGCGTAATGCTGTAGTGTGATAAGGTAGTTAGGTGTATGTTCGACACCCAGCCCTGCCAAGTACGTGTGTGTATGTGTTTCCAGCTGCCTAGGGACAGAGTAATGCTTTTAGACGGCTCACTCCACATACATTCCCTATCGGCGTCTTTGCCTTTGCGGATGATGTCATCCACCTAGAAGTATGCCTCTGGGAGTGCTGTGTACCAGTAATCTCGATAGCGCGTTCTGTAACAGCATAATGCTGTAGTGTGATAGAATAGAAAAGGTAGGTGCTCGATTACAAGGCATGGCAGGTGTGTGTGTTTGGCAGTTATAAAACCAACAGCTCACGACCGAAGAAATCACCAGGATCCTGATATCTTGCCAATACCTTTGTTTTTATTTAGAGTGTAAAATCCACAAAAATAGCTGCTCACAAGTAAAAAAGTTTTAGAAACAAACAATCCAGTCAAGCGCTTTCGCCTGGGTTCTCCCAGGCTTTATCAAGACAAAACAACAGGGAATATGCATCCATTATATATATATATGCTATTCCAATAATTCAATTATATAATTAATTACTTGAGCTATTCCCCTTGTTTAAGAAGTTATCTTGGTATTTAAAGGTACATGTTATAAACAAAAGCAAAAACAAAAGCGAAATCATTTTCATTTTCAGGGTCCCACATATGTAGAAATAAAATTTAATCTATTAAGTGTTAAATATATTAAATAATGTTATGTTAAATATTCAATATTAAAAAGGTTCATAAAGGCCTTGATCCTTTAAAATTTAGGCCTATAGTTGCAGGCGCAAAGGGTATTACTGAACCATTGGGCAAATTTATTGATATATCAACCAAAAAATTAGTTTCATCAATAGAAAGCCTTTGCAAAGATTCATGGGAATTTCTTAAAGGGATAAAAAGTGAATTTTTCAACATGACTAACTACATGATCACTATTGACATTGTTGGTTTATTCCCTAGCATTCCGCATACTATTGGAATAGAATGGTTCAGTAGAATACTTATTGAAAAATCAGGTTTCAGCAGTAACATTATAAACTTAATAGTTGAATTTATGGAGGTTATTTTGAAGAACAATTATATCATTTTCAATGGTGAGTTATTTAAGCAGAACAAAGGGGTGGCAATGGGCACACCTTGCGCCACGGCCTATTCAAATTTAGTATTACATTTTTGGGAAAATTAGTTTATTTTTTCAACACATTGGGCAGAACATATTGTCCATTACAAAAGATTCCTAGATGATATTTGCATCTTGTGGAGGGGTAATATTAATGAATTTGAAGAATTTATGCAACATATTAATTGCTCTACCAGTTTTTTAAAATTTAAAATTTACACACAAAATAAATCCATTTGAGCTACATTATTTGGACATTGTCTTAAGGAAAAATAATATATCCAAACAATTCAAATCCTGTATTTTTAGAAAGAATACTTACTCAAACATGTTGTTGCACTTTGAGAGTAACCATCCATTATTTCAGAAAAGGGGGATTATAAAAGGCCAGTTAATAAGAGCATCTAGAATTTGCAGTACGGATATTTTGTATCAGAAAGAATGTGAATATCTAAAGGAACTTTTTTTGGAAAAAGGCTATCCAAACAACATGTTTGAAGCTTTAGCTAATGAAATATCTCAAAAAAGGAACACACAGTTTCCCCCATTACTTGGTAATACAAGGTCCCAAGAACCTGCTACCAGAATGAATAATGACATGACAAAAAACTTTCTTTTTTATACACATATAACACAAATAATTTGGAGATAGAGAATATTATTTGTAAATTTTGGCCTGTTCTTTCCATCAATGAAGATCTTAAGAAAAGTATTCCCAATAAACCACAATTTGTTAGAAGAAGGGACTGCAACTTAAAAGAATTATTGGAAAGGCAAACACTATCTAGTAATAGTGAAAACCAACTCACTAGAGGAACCTATAAATGCAATGCTTGTAATCAATGTTGCTACATACTAGATAACAAAGGTATTTATTTAAAATCCAGAAAAATAAATTTGTTTCCATCAGGTCATTTTAATTGTAATTCAAAATGTGTGGTTTATTTGGGATTTTGTCAACACTGTTTATGTTTTTACGTTGGAAAAACTGAAAGAGCTCTAAAAAGAAGAGTATATGAGCACATCTATGAAATCAAAAATAAAAAAGAATCAAATGCATTTTACAAACATTCTTTAACCTGTAATAACATGTGCTTAAAATTCTTTGTCTTGGAACAAGTTTTTAACAGTGTAAGAGGGGGGGGACTGGGAAACATCCCTGGAATATAAAGAATTGTTATGGCAAATAAAATTGAATGCCACAAGACTACCAGGGCTTAATGATGCCATTAGTATTAATAGTGCTCTTAAACTACGTAGGGCCAAATTATAGCTAATTTATAAAACCGCAATTACAAATATGTTTGGGTTCAAATTTTCATAATTTTAATAAAATAACAGTTTTTAGCAGTTTTAGATAGATATACTGTATCAAATGATGTTCTATGTATTTATTGTTTGTATCCAATAAGGTAACATAGTCCACTTTTGATGTTGTAGTAGATTTTAGTAAAATGTTATGAGTATTATTTTATGCACAACACCTATTTATAAGCATATATATTTATTAATAATTTTTAGAATAAGAATGTTTTATCTACTTCTATAAATATGTAATAATTATTTAAATTATTATATATTTATTAGTTTTTTAATATTGAATATTTAATATAACATTATTTAATATATTTAATAGATTAAATTTTATTTCTACATATGTGGGACCCTGAAAATGAAAATGAAAATGATTTTGCTTTTGCTTTTGTTTTCATTTTTGCTTTTGTTTACAACATGTACCTTTAAATACTAAGATTACTTCCTAAACAATGGGAATAGCTCAATTAATTGATTATATAATTGAATTATTGGAATAGCATATATATATAATGAATGCACATTCCCTGTTGATTTGTCTTGATAAAGCCTGGGAGAACTCAGGCGAAAGCGCTTGACTGGATTGTTTGTTTCTAAATCTTTTTTACTTGTGAGCAGCTATTTTTGTGGATTTTACACTCTAAATAAAACAAAGGTATTGGAAAGATATCCAGATCCTGGTGATTTCTTCGGTCGTGAGCTGTTGGTTTTGTGCTGCATCTACCTTTGGTTTTAAAGATTTTGTGGTGTTTGGCAGTTATACCGTATGTGTTGGTATCTGTGGTTGGCTAGCTGCGGGATGTATTCAGTTTGTTTTGTTGCTGACCTATATAGTGTCCACAGCCCAAATATTCTGCCAAGACACTGGGTTGTCAACACATACATTCGCAATAGGTCTGATGAGTAACTGTCAGCAGCCCTATTCTTACCCTTGATACGGTCTGACCCATGTGATGCAACATAGCACATGTGCCTTGATAGTAACAACACTACATGATGCAGGTGGCACATGTAGTGTCCTTTTAATTCCGGTCTAATGCATTGCTGTCATGTGGTCCGCTGTTGCGATATAAATGCCATATCTACATATGTGTGTACATGTATATGTGTGTATGTATATATATATATATATATATATATATATATATATATATATATATATATATATATATATATATATATATATGTCCATGTATATATTTATACAAATAATATATATATATATATGATATATGTAGATGTAGAGGTGGACATAGATGTGAACATATGTCTGGGGACATCAGCACTATTGAATGTTTGTGCCGGATGATCTGTACGTGATAACCTGGGATCTATGTATATCTGCCATGGCGTGGTGGTAATGCACATCGTCTGTAGTGTGCAGGGCCACGGGTTGTAGTCATGTAGACACCAGTTATTTTGTTGCTGGGAAGACCATGGGACATCGAATATGGTGATGGTAAGACACATGTTGCCAGTTGTGTAAGGATTTGAGCGACACTGAGCAGTGGTTAATAATTTGGAGGTTCGGTATGGGTCATATAACTATTCATTAGAAGACTATACTATGCAGATGAGGTTGACTATGGTGTATCACATTTATCACCAGGGTGTGCTGCTGGTCCCTGGAGTGTGTGTGTAGTCAGCCGGGTGCAGGTCTCGAATATAGTTGACAGCATGGGAGGGGGGTCAGGCATACTGTACATACATTGCAGAACTGTGCCTCGGGAGTGCTCCTGCCTTAGCACACCTAAGCTAGGGGTGTGTCTATACCTGCCTGGTGACATTGGGAAGGATGACAGCAGTGGTGGGGTAGTCAGGGTGTACAGGCTGCACAAATAGGTGTTGATCAGCACAATCAGCAGATGACATGGCCAGCCCGCACATGAACAGTACGTTAATGCGAGCAAGCAGCATACACACAGGTTTCGTCCACACTCTACACCACCAATGTATACCTGCAGGGACATTGCACGACACAGTCCAACCAAATGACACAGGCTGCAGCAGCCTACATATACCAACATGTGCAGGAGGCTGGGGCAGTGAGGATGTGTATGCTGAACAACCCTTACTGGGGTGACATAAGACTTTATAGACCGAGGGTGACTTAACCAATACTGGGCCTATAAATGCAATGCTTGTAATCAATGTTGCTACATACTAGATAACAAAGGTATTTATTTAAAATCCAGAAACATAAATTTGTTTCCATCAGGTCATTTTAATTGTAATTCAAAAGGTGTTGTTTATTTGGGATTTTGTCAACACTGTTTATGCTTTTATGTTGGAAAAACTGAAAGAGTTCTAAAAAGAAGAGTATATGAGCACATTTATGAAATCAAAAATAAAAAAGAACCAAATGCATTTTACAAACATTCTTTAACCTGTAATAATATGTGCTTAAAATTCTTTGTTTTGGATAAAGTTTTTAACAGTGTAAGAGGGGGGGACTGGGAAGCATCCCTGGAATATAAAGAATTGTTATGGCAAATAAAATTGAATGCCACAAGACTACCAGGGCTTAATGATGCCATCAGTATTAATAGTGCTCTTAAACTACGTAGGGCCAAATTATAGTTAATTTATAAAACCATAATTACAAAAAATGTTTGGGTTTAAATTTTCTTAATTTTAACAGAACAACAGTTTTCAGCAGTATTTAGCAGTTTTAGGTAGATATATTGTATCAAATGATGTTTTATGTATTTATTGTTTGTATCCAATAAGGTAGCATAGTCCACTTTTGAGGTTGTAGTAGACTTTAATAAAATGTTATGAGTATTATTTTATGCACAACACCCATTCATACACATATATATTTATTAATAAATTTTAAAATAAGAATGTTTTATCAACTTTATAAATATGTAATAATTATTTAAATGAATATATATTTATTAGTTTTTAATATTGAATATTTAACATAACACTATTTAATATATTTAACACTTAATAGATTAAATTTTATTTCTACATATGTGGGACCCTGAAAATGAAAATTATTTTGCTTTTGTTTTTGCTTTTGTTTATAACATGTACCTTTAAATACCAAGATAACTTCTTAAACAAGGGGAATAGCTCAAGTAATTAATTATATAATTGAATTATTGGAATAGCATATATATATAATGGATGCATATTCCCTGTTGTTTTGTCTTGATAAAGCCTGGGAGAACCCAGGCGAAAGCGCTTGACTGGATTGTTTGTATCTAAAACTTTTTTACTTGTGAGCAGCTATTTTTGTGGATTTTACACTCTAAATAAAAACAAAGGTATTGGCAAGATATCCGTATCCTGGTGATTTCTTCGGTCGTGAGCTGTTGGTTTTGTGCTGCATCTGCCTTTGGTTTTAAAGATTTTGTGGTGTTTGGCAGTTATACCGTATGTGTTGGTATCTGTGGTTGGCTAGCTGCGGGATGTATTCAGTTTGTTTTGTTGCTGACCTATATAGTGTCCACAGCCCAAATATTCTGCCAAGACACTAGGTTGTCAACACATACATTCGCAATAGGTCTGATGAGCAACTGTCAGCAGCCTTACTCTTACCCTTGATACGGTCTGACCCGTGTGACGCAACATAGCACACGTGCCTTGATAGTAACAACACTACATGATGCAGGTGGCACATGTAGTGTCCTTTTAATTCCGGTATAATGCATTGCTGTCATGTGGTCCACTGTTGTGATATAAATGCCATATCTACATATGTGTGTACATGTATATGTGTGTATGTATATATATATATATATATATATATATATATATATATATATATATATATATATATATATATATATGTCCATGTATATATTTATACAAATAATATATATATATATGATATATGTAGATGTAGAGGTGGACATAGATGTGAACATATGTCTGGGGACATCAGCACTATTGAATGTTTGTGCCGGATGATCTGTACGTGATAACCTGGGATCTATGTATATCTGCCATGGCGTGGTGGTAATGCACATCGTCTGTAGTGTGCAGGGCCACGGGTTGTAGTCATGTAGACACCAGTTATTTTGTTGCTGGGAAGACCATGGGACATCGAATATGGTGATGGTAAGACACATGTTGCCAGTTGTGTAAGGATTTGAGCGACACTGAGCAGTGGTTAATAATTTGGAGGTTTGGTATGGGTCATATAACTATTCATTAGAAGACTATACTATGCAGATGAGGTTGACTATGGTGTATCACATTTATCACCAGGGTGTGCTGCTGGTCCCTGGAGTGTATGTGTGTAGTCAGCTGGGTGCAGGTCTCAAATATAGTTGACAGCATGGGAGGGGGGTCAGGCATACTGTACGTACATTGCAGAACTGTGCCTCGGGAGTGCTCCTGCCTTAGCACACCTAAGCTAGGGGTGTGTCTATACCTGCCTGGTGACATTGGGAGGGATGACAGCAGTGGTGGGGTAGTCAGGGTGTACAGGCTGCACAAATAGGTGTTGATCAGCACAATCAGCAGATGACATGGCCAGCCCGCACATGAACAGTATGTTAATGCGAGCAAGCAGCATACACACAGGTTTCGTCCACACTCTACACCACCAGTGTATACCTGCAGGGACATTGCACGACACAGTCCAACCAAATGACACAGGCTGCAGCAGCCTACATATACCAACATGTGCAGGAGGCTGGGGCAGTGAGGATGTGTATGCTGCCGAACAACCCTTACTGGGGTGACATAAGACTTTATAGACCGAGGGTGACTTACCAGGGGCTCTATGCGCTGGGGATGTTGGAGCACTATGGGGTGGACAGAGACCTCCTACAGCAGCTTGTTGACCTGTGCCTGCCACACCTGATACATCAAACAGGCCGAGGGAAACGCATCACAGTGGATACCATGGGATGTGTTGGCCTAGGTGTACTAGCCACAGGTACCTCACACAGCACAACTGGGGATATCATGGGTATCTCACAAGCATCTGCATCCAGAGTATTGCACCAGTTCACAGATGCCATGTCAACACATGCTAGTGAGCACGTACATGTCCTCAACACATGTGATTAGTGGACCAGCAATATGCATCTGTTCAACTACATGGATGACTACCCTGGGGTACTGGGTTCTATAGCCTGCACACGTAGTACCACCCGGGGAGTGGGGTAGGGCCTACATTCACTGCAGGGGCATACCCTCCAACAGCTAGGCCATATGCGATGGACAGGGCACGAGATTGAATATGTGTGCTGTCTGCCCTGGAAGCTACGATGTGTCTGATATATGGCTTCTGACACAGCTGTAGCACACCAATGCCTATATGGACATCCCCTACAGTCTCCTAGTGGGGGATGCTGAGTAAACACTGGTGTAGTGGCTGATGACACCCATCAGCAATGCACTCACACCATACTGAGGCAGATGCACAGGTGAGACATATACTTGTGCATGTGTTTGGGATGCTCGGTTCACAGTTCTGGTATCCGGACATATCCGTTGGAGCTCTGCAGTATTCACAAGCTACATGCATACAAGTTGTTATAGTATTTGCTATGCTACACAATGTTATCCTGCAGTAACAGTTGCAGCAGGAACAGCATGGGGCAGGGCCACACAGCCCAACACCACTGCCAAGGCCTGTACAGGCACAGTGTGACTTGGTGAAGGAACTACCTGAGTAGGGCACAGTTGGCAAAAGCCCGTGCACAGTATGACCTGCCCTTGGCAAAAAGGCAACACAAGGCATATGCACTGACACAGTAGGTACCCATGGATTTCCCCTCTCTGACCCGCACACAGTACAATGGATGCCAAACATGACAGTACCTGTGCTCGGCCATGTATAGGAGGTGCACTGTGTGCATCCGACATAGGCAGCACTCCAGCACCATCCCCAAGTCCGGAACACACCCAGGGTATGTCTATTGACCTAACAAGTGGCAGTTGTATTAGAATGTGCAGTTACCCATTGCTATGGTATGTATGTGAGCATACAAGTGACTGTGGTGGACAAATTTTAGAGCAGCAGACAGTACACATCCATAGTGGCACCATGACCTCTGTAGCACATACAGGGATCACAATGGTAGCCTGTAGTACACAGGGTGTCCTAACCCACTGCAGATTATGGGCTGACCATCGTGTGTGTCCATACAACCCACACACGTTCCATGCAGCTGGACAGATGTGGACCAATACAGACGAATGATATACGATGGCCTATGGATATGCCCAATGAATGACCACAACCCCCTTAGACACACACAGATGACAGCAGGCCAGGCAGTTTGATGTAGGTTGTGTAAGCAAGGACGTCCAACACCACTGTGCTGGTAATTAAAGCTGGGAACTGACGCACCCTGGTATTCCTCCAACCAGCAATTTAGGTAGGTCCACACACTGACATGGAGTACCTGGCATACCATTACAGCAGTGGCAGATGTGTACAACTGTTGGCTGTGCCCTCCGTCACACCTACACATGTGATAGTCATGTGCACCACCCACGGTGCTGTGTAGGACTGTGGTTGTGGTTGCATGTCCTCCCCCACTATGCAGACATGTAGCAACTGTCAATGCCACATGACCATTAGCTACCCTGCAGACACAGCATGACACCTGTCTGTGTAGAACGGAGGGGTCAGCAACACAGTACTAACTATCTGGACATGTGACACATGCAATACAGTTGACCATACTTTGCATGCTCACACACATGATGGTATGACGGTATTGTCGGTCGACAACATGCGTGCCAGTCATACTGGGCATGCTCACACACTGAAACACAGGATGGCCAGGCATGCATACACCAGTGGTCCGGACATATCTGCCAGTCCATTGCTATACTGTTGGATGTCTGTGCTGTATGGTGTGTGTGTGGTCTATTGTCTGCACATATGCCATGGTCTATTGTTAATTCACATGAGCTATGTGGGCAGGGTACTTCTACCATCACGTGTATAGGGCGGTTCTTTGTTTGCGGACAGGCCAACGCCTTTGGATACAGACCGGGTAAGGCACAGTCCAGCAGGTGGGAGCTGTTGTGCATGGGTTTGCACAGTGTTAAGCACTGCTGACCTCTGGTCACAGCACCTTATACACGTTTAGACTCCACATTTCTTTGACAGTGCACTACTGGCATACTGGTAGACAAACATGCTTGCAGACGCTCGCTCTCCGACATTTCCGCTTACATTTGTCACTCACGCTGGGTGTGTGCGATCCCTTGTGATGCGTATTACATCGGACTACATGACTACAGTTTTGGGTATGTGTAACCATTTTGCGACGGAAGGCATTCAACTGTATGGACTCAGTGGCCTGTCCAGTGATGTAATCATATTATATGCGTGTTCCTTATACGATCTGCTCCCATCTGCCTGATACATGGGAACAGATACTCTGCAATGCTGACATGTGACTTGAGTTTGTTAACGCAGCTGTCTGCTGAGTCATGCTACCGCATACCTACTGCACGTTGACCACCTATCAGATTGCACGACGGGAGACTGTAGGAGTGACACCTTTCCCACTTTGCATGGGACAGCCCCTCATCACACATCTCATGTGACAATACCAGCACTCTCCACCAATCGGGGACACATTTCTGCAGAATCAGGGACAGGTCAAGAAAAATCAGGGACACTTTTACAAAAGTAGTGCTATTAACTTGACACATTGACAGAATCAGAGCATATGACTTAATACACATATTCTGAAGTAACAGTTGTTTATAACTCTTACTTATTGTCATTAGTCAGTAAGTGTAATTCACCTCCTTTCCTTCAACAGCCACTAATTTTAGGAGGGATTAAGAAGGACAGAGTTAGACTTTCAGTCAAACTCAGGGACGTACCTGACATTCAGGGACAGTTGAGTGGTATGTACAATACTCTAGCCATTGCAACTGTCCTGATTAGGGGACCTTCTCATGTTGTAGGTGTCTGTACTGGTTGCTTGTTACATGTCTTGTATACCTGACACGTCGATATGTCATATGTAGTAGCATAAGCAACTATACTGCTGCTAGACTACGCTTTGATTTGTTCCGATATGTATATTTCTGTACTATGCATGGCTGTTGGTATGTTCTGCCCTGGTACATCTGACAGTTCTACAGAGCAGGTTCCACTTTGGCCATTCAGACTGGTGGCGGCCCTATAGACCCTATATGTAGAGCTATCACATGTGTCAAGGCAACACATACCCACAGCCAGTTACCCATGTCCAGTAAATGGACGACTTCCACGGTTTGCATACGTTAAGGTTATTCATGTAGCATTATAATTGATAATACTGTTTCCTATTACATGTAGCTGTTACTGATACAACAAATTGATGTCTGACACCACTACACACACTATATAGCCTCCATTCCCGAACTCACAGGCCATGTGCCATAACTGTCATTTTGCAGGACACAACTGCCTAGACGGGTATGTCCCTCGCAGGCGTACGGGTGTTGAACCACTTCTATTATGCTATCATCTACCTGAGGTGGTCAGCAGATTATGCACTTTCCGTCAGTAACAGACCTCACATACCAATGGGTGTGAATGAACACTGTATCAGGAACAATGCATAACACCCTGTGGGACACATTTAGACGATTGGTTCTATTAACCAGACACATTCACAGTCACAGAGCATATGTATTCATTCACATTTGTCGAGGTACATGCTGCTTATGACTCATAAATGTTGTCATCTGTCATTACCTGTATTCTGCCACCTGTTCACCTAATATCACTAGTTCTGGCAGTGTTTAATTGGACTTTGTTACATTCTGATACATAACTATGGACGTCCATGCTAATCGGGTACACGGCACTGTTTAGGTCTCTATGTATTCCCCCGATGGTTTACAGACTATCCGGTAGATGTGCTCTTCAGGTTTGGGAGGTGTAGGCGTATGCTATGCCCACATAGGAATAATGACTTCCACTGGGCGGGCCTACTACATCTCTGCCAACCAGCACCTGCACACTTAAGCCCATTAATGAATACCCATGGTCCACCTACCTGGCACCCCTCTACAGCAGTCATGACAAATACTTACTGCGAGCACAGCTGGGGTATGAGCACACCCCTACACATTGCCCACTCTCCCCATCTCGGGACACATCGTACATTTTGTCAACCCATGTATTATCACACTTGCACAACCTACTGTGCCATGTATACCTACATCCTGCTCGTAATAATGTCAGCAGATTCACACGTACCCTGAATTTTTGGGGTCCCGCAAGGGACACCATTATCCATGATTAAAGTGTAGACCTTGCAGAACTCTTCAACTGGTCCTTTCCTACCGGTGTTTTGGACAGTGGCAGTGTATTGATTTGTATTGCCTGTCTGTCCAGCCTAGCTGGGCGATGTGGGGGGTACAACGTTTATTTATTGGACCTCCCAGTCACATATGTCCGGGCTGTAAATATGTTACCCCTAATTGCTGTAAAGTACCCTATTTATGTACATGTGTATATCTATACTGACATATATATTTTGTTTTGTGTATAAATCACTACCTGTTGTTTGTGTATATATATATCTAGCTATATATATCCGTAGTATATCCTTGTGTTTGTATATATATATATATATATATATATATATATATATATATATATATATATATATATATATATATATATATATATATATATATATATATATACATAAGAATATATATGTGTATGTAAATTAATATAGATATATGTATATATATATATATATATATATATATATATACGTTCTTATCTATATATACATCTGTGTGTCCGTTAACCTATACATTTCCTGGACATGGACACTTACACATTCCTATTGGTTTTATCTCTGCTTCAACTGCATACTATTGCCTTAGTCATTCTAACACCAACACTTTACTCCGGTGAACTTGTGCTCAGTATATTGCATGTTATGCAGCGGACAGATGTCGCACATTTTTCATGTCTGGGGTGCCGCTGCAAACTTGGATGTGATACAGTTTCATTCGACCTATTACTCGTATGCGCAGCCTATTATTCCTGCTACTGTGTTTGTTTCTGTTCACATTCATATTATTACTGTTGATAGGATGTGTGTTTGTGTTACTGTGACTGTATGTCAGCATATTGTTGTCTTCATGTAGTTGTGTCTTTCTGCTTTTTCCAGTTTGGGGTTGTCACAGCAGAACTCCGTTCCGCTCATGGGTGGCGTATAGGTTTTAGGTGCCGGGCTGCCAGACCTGACGCACAACGTCCGACAACGATACGCCCATTCACGCATGTCTCCACGCAAACGATGCTCTATCTGGGAATCGCACCTATGTACTACCTGACCTCCACAGGCCGCTCCATTGCACCCGGCACAACATACCCTAGATCTCCTGTTTCCATAATCGCATATCCATAGTTTCTCCTGCACACTCCTGTTGAGTTTCCACGCATAACAGCCATTATACACCTGATATCGCAGCCATGACACACTTGTACACATTGCCCTTTCATGAGCGTTTGGCCCTACACACATTTTGTACTGCCTCGTGTATTCACAGGCTCACCATCCATTCATAATTGCACATACATGCCTTTCCTGGTGTTATGGATTACGAACGATTTGCGGGTTACAGGTGTAGGTGGTCACAACATGTACTACATTCCGTCTGTTTACAATGTTGATGTAGCACTTCAACGATGTTATGGACACTGGTATAGCCCTGCCTCTGGTGTGAAGAGCGGTGCTCTACTCACACTTGTGCAGCTTTATGTTACATACGCTGCGAGCACTTCATAATTCCTTACTTGCTCTGGATTCCCTTCACAACCCTTATGTTTGCTTTCATCTTTCAGCGTTCCTTACATATATATATATATATATATATATATATATATATATATATATATATATATATATATATATATATATATATATATATATATATATATATGTATATATATATATATATATATATATATATATATATATATATATATATCTGTATATATATATATATATATATATATATATATATATATATATATATATATATATATATATATATATATATATATATATATATGTGTGTATATATAGATAAATATGTAGATATATAATTGCATATTTCTGTTATGTCTGTGTCTGTGGATATTTATTTATACACACAATCTATATATATAAAAGTTACAGCTGTACAAGACAACATACATTTGCTGTGGTAATAGCTGCATACACCCGCGCAGGCCCACTTGCATCTACTTATTCTGAGTTACATATGTTTACAGGCACTTCTTTGGGATTACATGTACCTTATTCCTTATGACAGTACCACTTTGATGGAATCCGGTTAACGGACCCATGCAAACGCGGTCACCTTTACATGTATAAATGTTGGCTTTACAGCACAGAGGCATTCATTACACAATTAATATGTGCTATAGTCATACTTGAACCGGGAATGCCTTTACGTTGGGCGGATGCTGTAACCACTACACTATTGGTGTTCTGGCTCATTTATATGTATATCCATGGTTCATAGCTACTCTGACATATGCCTCACTGCTTCCCTTACACAGCAGGCATCCATTCTCCTGCTGGGAAAACCGCAGTACTACAATTAGGACATTCCCTGTTTCCTACTGCTCTGGACCAGTGCTGCAAGTCTACTCACTCCAAGGATATTCATAACTCCTATGCTTATAGTCTTCACACATACGCGTGCTTAATTGTCAGGGTGTTCATGTGCTGGTCTGGGTTTAGGCTTGGCCGACTGGTGATTAGAACTGCCCTGGTGCTGTTCAAAGATCAGACATAGCACATGGACAGAGTTAGTCCAGAGTTTAACATTCTACTTGTGTTTACAGACGCAGGTGTTTGGGCACCTCTGACCACATTATTGGGTCGGCGCTACATAATTTAAGGCAGGGAGTGGTTCCACTACATATTGCAGGTTGGGAGGTGGTTTCCATGTGTTTTCCTTCCCATTTGACTATTTCATTCATTTATAGATACAATGAATATTATTCTGGACATCTGTTATAAATTCACTACAGGTATGCAATAGTCCTGTCAACAGATGTGACGGTTGGTGTACTTCTGTGTTTGGACCTCTCTAATACTCGGGGACTCGTTTCTACAGTGACAGGGACAAGGCTATGACAACTCAGGGACAATCTCAGACACTTCTACCATATTAGTACTATTAACTTGGAATGTGTTGACAGATTCGTAATACTACTAATTTTCTGCAGTTAAATGCGTCTATATCTTCATTGTTGTAAGTAGTCATTCTCATTCAACACCTTTCCCCCAAAGGTCACTGGCTTTGTGAGTGGTTAAGGGGCTGGCCAGTTATTGTGCGAATGCTCTGACCATTAGTATCGTTGACATTGTCATATGTACAGGTTGGGATGTATTCTGGGGACTAGGGTTGCCAACTTTTCAAATGGCCAAGATGGGACATTTTCAGAACACACATCAGATTTTACAAGCCGACACATACCCACGGTCAGTACAACGGATAGAACTTTACTTATTTGCCTACATAAAAGCCTATTATTGTAGCGGTTTAGTTGCTTATTCTGTTTCTTGTAACATTTAGGTATTGTAGATACTGCAATAATTATTTTCTGCAACTATTACATAACATATGGGACATAATTATGTCCTACAATCCCAGGACATTTGCCATTTGTAATGTATTTTGTCCGGACACAACTGTCCAAACAGGGACTGTCCCTCACAAAGCAGGACAGATGGTAACCCTACTGCAGACACCAGATTGCTTGGGCCAACAGATAGCCATGGTCAGTGCAAGTTTAGAACAGTCATTTGTTTCTTAGCTGTGAGCCTTATACCTTTGGCACTTTTGTTGTTTGCCTGTTTCTTGTATGAATTGCGTTTATTCTATCCTGACGTGACTGCTTTAGGCAACTGTTACATGCAGTATGGTACATAGTTATTTCCTACGATCACAGGACATTTGGCATTGTATCATCGTTGGTCAGGTCACACCTACACACACATTAATTGTCCCTCACACAGTGGATCAGGAGGCATCCTGTTTACATCAGTGCCTTCATCACCTTTATACCATGTGCCACTATGCGAATGTGTGCAATATATTCTCTCGCTTATTCGTGTCGGGACATGTGCGTCACAGGCAGGTGTTTGATCCTGGGTAGTAGGTTATGCATGACCATCTTGGGCTGGACAGTCTCGTGCACCACTACTGCACATTCAAACTTGTGTCCAGATATCTACAGAACTGGACTTTGTGTCTTCCATTCTAATGTTTACACAGGTTACTTATCCCATGTGGGATATCCCAAAAATTGAACAAGACCGAAACAAGACAAATACCGAACATTCTTCTGGCATTATGAAAATGTGCTGGGGGTTTTACATGCAAGGGATACATAGTTTGCAATCCTGAAACTGCCTAGGGTGACACTACCTACTACATATGTGTAGTGGTCACTATGTGTAGATGTGGCTGCACCAAACCAGTAGGCCAAGTATGGCTGGATTTGGTGGACGTTCAGGTATGGGAGTGGGTTGTGTGCTGTGAAAGGGATGCTGAGTAGTCCATTATGCATCCATGTGTGTTGCATTTGATATGGCCAGTTCCATCAGGACCAATCTGTGGGTATGTGCCGGTGACATGTCTATACATTTGTATTGCACATTTTAATATTCATATGTTTGTGGGATTGTGTTCTACAGTATGGCCTGTCTGGTTGTATTGCAGATGTTTATACATGTTTTTGTGTTTCTTTCTGCTTCACCCACTGCTCCCTCATACACTTCCGGTTCACCTATTCTGCATACGACACAGTATTGCCTTGGAGGATTGTACCATTACCCACCCACCCCCACACACATATTCCTGACACTCCATACATCACTGCTTTGGTTGTTGGCCCATGACATGGCCAGAGTAACACATTGCATACCCTACATATGTCAGGTACCTGTATGGTTGTGTGGACTACCCTGCCATGTTTGCTTTCCACATGCTATATCTCACACACATAGGTACACGCCCATACTTAACTTTCATTACATGGTTGGTATACCCGGGTAATACCCATTCAACTGTGACACATCCTGACAAGTTCGGCTTGTACCGCTGATGTGCGGATTTTGGCAGACTGTTCTAATCATTGGTAGGATGCCACCTTTTCCTATGTCCAGGATAGGATATATTCCGGACACATATCCGAATGTACTGGATAACACGTACCCACAGTCAACAGTATGGATAATACTGTTCCTTCCAACCTACATGTTGCCTTATTGTTGTAGCAGTTTATATGCTCCTTCTGTTTCGTTTACATGCTTATTCTATTTCCTGTCACATTTGGTATGTGAAATACGGACATACCTTTTGTATGTGACTATTACATGCCTTGTGGGATATGATTCGGTCATACAGTCGCTAGATATGTACATTTATCATGTATTTTGTTATGGACACATCTGCCCAGCTGTGTACCCTCCCTCACACTATGGGTCAGCTGGTGACCCTAACCATTGGGCTGGACGTACCTATTGGCGGCGCGCTAACATATGATGCATTTCACTTCCACTTGGTATAGCTATCTACACTGCGTTGGACTACGGGCACACGGTTTTCCATGTCATTTGTTCGTGGGATAGGGACCCGTTATTCCCTACCGTGCATTTGTGTTTGCTTCTTCATTTTGTGTTCGCAGGAACTATCTTACATGCTTTGCATACGTTTCAGTATCCACGGACACTGACAGATGTGATTACTATCTTGCAAGTTGTTATATGCAAGCATTTTAGGTTGCATGTCGACAGCTGGCATTTCCTCGCCTCCGTGCAGTACTTCAACATGCCCTATGCACTCACGCTCCTTTCCTATGCACCTGGCTGTGGCGGTGGCACGCCTTCATTAATACGCATTTGGTGCTACTGTGCCATCTTCATGCCACACTGTCGGTGGAAGCCTACCACCAGCCTTGCGCCGAGCTTCATGAATCCCAGAGATATTCAAGTCATGATAGCAGGCAGTACCTGAAAATGGTAATGAGATCAGTGCACCACCCTGGTAAACAAACTTAAACACTAAATGTGTGAGGATGAGATATTTGACCATATACCTATAACAGAAAGACTGGTAAAGTCAGAATGATATGAATTACGCTGCATGGCAGAGAAAGTCTGTACACATAACTTCACTGGACTGTTACATAATTTGAATGTTGTGAGAGAAACCATTTTCACAGCATGCATTGCAACTGGCAATAAATGAGAATCTACGTTTTTATAGTCATCGGAAAAAGTAGCAACCGTCATTAACGTAAGTCACACAGCTTTATTATTCAGGCTAATGATAATTTACTTGGCTGCAAAGATTCAGATAAAGGTTGAATATTATATTTAAATGAAGGCTAAGCAGGGAATAAGCGAAGCTTAATTATCAAACTTGACCTTCAGTATTGCTTTTAGCTGGACAAGAAAGAAACTTTGCTGAATTAAAAACATACCGGGATGAAATGAAATCTTTGTTTTCAGTTGGGCAAATGTTTCAGAATCAAAGAGTACTTATTTTTTAATTGTTTACTTTCTTGGGAAATCCACTCCATATATTAGCAAGTAATACCTACAATTAGACTGAAATTGCACTGCACTGTACAGGGCAGGTATGGAAATCAGTCCAACATTAAATGATAATTAGCTGATCCAATACAAATCATACCCATTCTACTGAGTTCCATTAACAAACAATATAATTAAGAACACTAACATTTAATTTGCATTAGGTGCAAGTGTCATTTGAGGGCAAGCTACTTAGAAAGTACATTAGGGTTTTAATATGTACCCAGATATCAGCCTGATGCTGTATCTTTTGTAAATGCATACAAAACACGTGATTCTACTTTATCTAGCCCTTAAAACAGCACGCTGAAAATAATATACTTTTATTCTAGCAATGCAACATTGAAATAAACTGCACCTTAATGCATACCTTTTATGGCATCTTTTTCCTGTGTTAGTTTTTCAGTTCCTATTTGACTAATTAGCCTCTCTAACATTGATTACACACTGTTTTTTAGGCAGCACCTATACAGGAATTGATGCAAAGCAGTGGACAATTAATGTACACATTTCTTACTTTTGTCTCAATATGAGACAATCATTGGCAGATAAAGCACAAAGATTAGAGAAATATTTCACCTTAATTTGTTGTGAGTAAGAATTTGAATGACAACCTATGTAACATGCTAAATTAGACTTATCCTGACTTGGACAGCTGTGTCCTGCAAAAAACATAATAAGTTCTGTATATGCTGCCACTAAGGGCTATACTACAGGGACAGGAATTCTCAGTTATTCTGAAGCTGATGAGATTCAGCTGTATCCTTCCTTTACTTGACTCTCTGTGTTAGACTTTACCATGCTTGAAGACTGTCTACAGTCCATTATTTAATTGGCAATGCAAAAACACTTGAAGCTCAATGAAGCTAAGACCAAAGAGGTATTTGCTTGATACAATATCTTCTTCATATCTGCCTCTCCTTTCTCATTGCTAGCCTATGATTTCAGGGTGATACTTGATCTTCATCATCATCAGCCCCCTTTTATCCCATTTTCTACATGGGGTCGGGGTATTGTGTTAACTGTCGCCATCTCTCTCAATTCAATACCATACTTCTGCCTTCTTCATCACTCATGCCTGACTATCATAGATCTTCTCTTACACAGTCCATCCACCTTTTTGCTGGACATCCTCGTTTCATCTTACCTTTTTCCTGTCTATCTCAAATCTTCTTCACCAGATTGTGATACTTGATGATTGGGTAGTTTTTAACGGCCGGTATCTTCCATTAGCAAGTCATTCTTTTACTGTCTGAAGACTACTACCAGAACATAATTCCTCATCAGACTTGGTGATGGTAATTCTATGAGCTTGTATTATAGCTCTTGAAATACAGCAATGTCCTCTGTTTCAGGCTTTAACCTGAGGATCTTTGATGGCTGAGTAGGCACATGATTCTTTAGCTATGCTTTGGCAGGAACATCTCATACCTGACGTATTATATCTGTACTATGGCATCTCTACTTACTACCTACCAGCTGCTGCCAGATACATATTTAGCATGTTCATGCTTTCTTTCTGAGCTCTAAATGACTTGATTTGTGTTTAAAGGAATTGCTGTTGCCCTATTTTTTGGAGATGCTTCTCTGGTCATCAGGTGAAGCATTCTCATCTGTTCTGATGACTTACCTAGAAATGTTTGGCAATTTCTTGTTCATTTTCTTTTTAACCCTGCTCTTCTGGAGTAAGCTAAAATAAGCTCTAAATCGGACATGTGACTCTACGATCTCTTTTAGATGGTTGCTGCAGCACCATCCTTGTAATATAGACCACTTTAAGGTTGCTGCTCTTCCAGTTTTTTACAGATTATCCAGAAATGGAGCCACTCACCCGTTTCTCCAGTATTGGAGGAAAATGTTTCATTTTTTTTTTTTTTTTTGCTGGGTTCAAAGTAGCATTAGCATTTCAGTTTCTCCAGGGTCACCAGTACTCATTTTAAATGCTCTTGCTTTTCATACTCAGACAAGGAGCATTGAAAATGAATGAAAACTCCTGCCCAACTTGCACCCCCCTCTCCCAATTGCTGAATGGCTGCCATGTTCATATCATGGAAGAAACAAACCAATGACAAGTGCTCATTTATTTATTTATTTATGTTTGTATACTGGGAAAGTCTGACTGGGCTCATGGAATTTAATGAATAATAGCAGAAATTTGGTTTCTCAGGCTGCAATTTTTTATTTTATTTTTTTTTTTAGTTTTTATTTATTTAGGCCCTAATATCTGAAATAATTGTAAATGTTATATTCACTCAAGTAGAAAGCCTAGAGAACAACATGTTTTGGATTAACATGCATTTTCAGAAGAATAACAAGTATGCCAATGCAATGCATTCCTCAGCTAACATACCAGAAAATAAATGCTTTTCCAGGGACAGGAACAGGGAAAGAATATGAGGAAAAATGAGGGAGATTATGTAAAATCAGCAGAACTGAGAGCTGTGCTTTTGGTCCCTTTGGGAAACTACTGTGCTGTAACAGCTGTTGATAGAGCTATGATTTCTTCATGGAGTGACTGCAGACTCTGTCCCTGACTGTGGGCCTGGAAGACAAAGCCAATTACCAAAACACAGTTGCTAAAGTAAAGAGATAGGAGAGGAGCAGAAATTCTGAGAAGCAGTGTTGAACAGCAAATTTTTGAGAATGTCCCTACTACTGTTTGCAAGGTAAGTGCTATGACTTAACTCTTGCTGTGATTACTGTGAAGCCATATTTGATCTGAACTGGCAGGAGAAGTGCCACATAATGTAGTGTGTTTGCTGAGATCAGTGTTAAAATGAACATTACTATGGTTTTGTGTGTGTGTGTGTGTGTGTGTGTGTGTGTGTGTGTGTGTGTGTGTGTGTGTGTGTGTGTGTGTGTGTGAGCATGTGAGCATGTGTGTATATTTGTGTGTGTGATTGGGTCTACTTCTAAATTTTGAACTTTCACAAGTTCGAATTTCTTATAGTTGAGACCATAAGATCGAACTTGTAAAAGTACAAAATTTAAATAAAAAAAACACAAGATTTTTTAAATGTTGCACCCCCCACACACCCCCTACTAATTAAATATATCAACTCTGAGATCACACTACAGTGAGGAAAATGGTAAATATACCATTCCATGCTGTAGTGGCGATCTCCATTTAAATGGTTCGAACTTTCACAAGTTTGATCTTATGGTCTCAACCATAAGAAATTCAAACTTGTGAAAGTTTGAAATTTAGAAGTAGATGCGCTTGCGTGCGAGCGCGCGCGTGTGCGTGCGTGTGTGTGTGTGTGTGTGTGTGTGTGTGTGTGTGTGTGTGTGTGTGTGTGCACGTTTGTGTATGTGCGTCCTGTGATAGACATGGCTTATTAGGGAAGTGCCAGAGTGTGTACATGTACGTGTGTGTGTGTGTGTGTGTGTGTGTGTGTGTGTGTGTGTGTGTGTGTGTGTGTGTGTGTGTGTGTGTGTGTGTGTGTGTGTGTGTGTGTGCATGTGTGTGTGTGTGTGTGTGTGATAGTGTGTGTGTGTGTGTGTGTGTGTGTGTGTGTGTGTGTGTGTGTGTGTGTGTGTGTGTGTGTGTGTGTGTGTGTGTGTAAAAGGATAGTGTTGGCTAGTGCAATATCGCTCAGCAGATAAATTACTAGTATCCATTCAAAAATCTTACAACAATGCAGGTGATTCTCTTTTCTCTAATTCTGTAGGGAAAACCTGGAATAGGCTTCCCAGCAAACTAACATCTCTTACAGCATTACCACTCTTCAAAAAGCAACTAAAAATATTTCTTAAATCTCAATGGCTATGCCCATGTACTAATCCAGACTAACACCCCCCCTGTTTATACTTACTGCTTTTTCCTTCCTTCTAACACCCTTACATTGTGATAGTAAGCCTTCTTACTTTGATACCTAGCCTTGTCTCTTCAGATAATTACCACAGAATACATATTTCTGTAATAATCAACTTGCTGAGACCACATATGTTTCCACTTTGTATATATACTAATTTCATGTTGTTTTTGTTATATTTGAGCATTTACTTTTAAAAAACAACCTTAATTATTAGTTTGAATCTATTCATTTTCCTAGTCTTCTATATAATTGTCAAACCTCTCCTATGTAAATATGTTTCTTGTAATACTGCATTGTTTTTTTTCTTTTTTGTAAAACCTGTGCTGATGATCTTTATGTTTAATCTTTACTGACTATGTATATTATTTTTTTTTCTTTTTTTATATCTCTTTTGAATTAATAGTGTAACTGGAGCTTATCTCCTCGGGCCTCTACTGAAAATGGACATGTATCTAGTTGGACTAGCCCGGTCAACAAATGTAAAATAAATAAAAATAAATAAATAAAATAAATTGTCTGAGTAGTGAACAAAACAAAAAAATAAACAAAAAAAACAAAACAAAACAAACAAAAAAAAGTAATTATCTTCCAGAAATCTAGCATTAAATGCATAACAGACATTTAAATCCTCAGAGCTTCACAGTCATCACTCATGACTACATAAATAAGTTGATTTTGATACAGGCTTAGTAGGGTCCTTTGTTCCGAGCCCCACCTAATCTGAAACCAGTCATATTCAGAAGTGGGGCTGGTCATTATTGCTTTAATTTTCCTTACAGTCAGACTTCAGAGGTATGCACAGAATGTGTTTGTGGAGAGGGAGATCTGTGAATAGCATAATTGTTATAGCTTTAACTTTCCTCATAAACAAACCTCGGAGGAGTACACTGAAGCTTGCTATAGCTTGTCTACAGACAGTATACTGTGTAGGAGCAATAAGCATAAGTACATTACTGTGACTGTTATTTTTCTCTTTACTCACAACTGAATTTTTTTATATTATATAATATGTATAAATGTTATATATTACATAATATGTATAAATTATGTGTGTGGGGGAGTGGCTATCTTTTGGGGGTAGTGTAAGGAGGAGGCATGCTACATATGTATTTCTTACAAGAGTTTGAAATATGTAACTGTGTTCTATTTGTTCTTTCATTTTTGTCCCAGTCTGTCATCAGAGGAGTACACTGATGGTGCCTGCCATTTGGAATTAGGGATGGGGAAGCATGCAGCAACTTGAAATATATGATTGTAGATATTTGCTCTTTTGCTTTCTTCCCAATCTAACATCAAGGGGACACACGGAATGTGACATTTTTAAGTCCATTTGCACTTTCACTTTATCCTAGTCTAACACCAAAGTGATATACAGACGATGGCTATTTCTTTTTTTTTGGGGGGGGGTGAGAGGCAGGCACAAATCCCATATATGATTTATATGCCCTTAAAACAATTTGCATTTCTAGTTTATGGATAACAGCATTTATGTTTAATGATAATTACTGTTTAGTCAGATTTAAATATTAAGCCTTAAGCACGTTATTTCTTCCTTGAAAGAAAACAAAATTGATTGCTCATGTCAATAATATCAAAGATTGTGAGGTTGTGGGAAACAAAAACTCTGAAATGTACCTCAGAGCATCTAGAATCTCTTAGCTTCTGGGTGCTCAATGGCTACCATAGCCCTGGTTTAAATAAAGTCTTCCCTACTCAGTTCTTACACAGGGCAGTCTTGGCTACTTAGGATGCATTGAAAGTGTGCAAGAAAAGGTTGAAGAGAACGATGAACTGTGAGAAAGAACTAAATTGTAGGGAGGTCAGAATGGGGAGACCACAGGAGGCACATGTTGTGTGTGTCAGTGGAATAGTAGACTTGGGGAGGCCATAGAAGCATTTGCCCAGAACTTCATATCACCTAAGGCCACCCCTACAGTCACTGTAAATGCTATTTAAAATTGGTGGTTATGGATGTGGCTTGTAGAAAGGGTGTGGCTACTCCAAGGCAAGTGGTAAATTTATTTTATACCCGTGGTGTGCATTCATTGTTAGGAAATAACAAGATGAAATGGTAGCAACTCTAGTCTACTTAAATCTATACATAAGTTCCTATTTTACATTTAGTAAATTATTTTAATTAAGATTTTTTTTTTCATTTTACCGTGTAAGCTGTTTGAATCTGCCATCTTATAGGAACATTTGTTTATAAGATGCTTAGTCTACATACATTTCAATATGGTTAAAAAAGAAGTAAAATCACAATTGACCTGATACATTATTATTATTGACGGGAATTGCTCTGCTTTTGCCAGCCATTTACAGGGGAGTGTTGGAGTTGGAGAATGTATAGGTGCAGTTTAGGGTTGCAGTCAGTTTCCCCTTGTTTGCATTTTTACAGTCTTTGAATTAGTATATTTATAAGAAGGGGAATGGGATCCCATCAGGTGTAACTGGAGCCCCTATGAAATAGCATTTATGAATATTAAGTCAGTTTTTTGTTCCTGTGTTTTGTTTTTCATGTTGTCGTCTGACTGCATGTATGGATTACTAAATGGGTGGTCACTTGGTCATCATTTTTTTTTGTAAGCAGTTGCACAATCAGTGGGTTTACAATGTATTATCCTCAATCCCCTTGAATTTTCTAAATTTTCTGTGAATTTTGAATACCACTGTGATATTCTACCTCAGTCACCTTTATATGATAATATGACAATATGATGAAACATTTCTACAAGAGAAAATACATCTTTTGCATAATGGTTGAATGTGTTCTTTGTCTAACAAAATTAATTTTTTCAATGTAATATCTCCAATTTGAGTATCTGAAAATGAGCCAAATCTATTAAATCTATTCTGAATCGTGACTTTCTGAATATGAACGTCAACAAACGTAACATAATACAATATTCAGGTGACATAGTGCTGTTCTCAGTGCAGCGCAGTAGAGTACAACACAGAATATTCAGGAAGATATTCATAGTCATTATGCGAGCACAATAAGGCTATCCCTACTGTATGTGAATGAGCACAGCAAAGCCACAGAGGCTAGTTACACTAATGCTTGATGGCCATGAATAAGCCTTAGCAAATGAAGTCATAATGAGATGTGAATAAGGAATAAAGAAAAACAGAGTATGCTAATAAAGGATTCTCTAGCCTATTTGTAATTCATAATGAAATTTTCCTGAGCCATTCGCAGATACGCTATATAAAGGGGAGTCCCGGCTGTACTATCTACCTTGGCCAAGTCAAAAATACTTACACCAGGCAGTGCTCAACAGCCAAAAGGATGAGGAAATAGCTACAGAATAACTCACTATAATTTGACAATCAGGAGATACTTGATAGGTTTATAATGGACAGGGATATTATAAAAGTCTTCATTTGTGTATATGATCCCCATAGGGGTAATCAAGGAAATTGTGGCCATCCTATCCCTGTGGCAACTAAGGTATGTATAACCCTCACTATAGTTGCTACAGGGATGTTCCAGAGACACACTAGAGACTGCAGTAGGAAGGGGTACAAATTGCTAGGCGGTGTGTGATGTGTGGACATGCATCACAAATGTCTCTGCCCAGAATTTTGTCAGTGTACACAATTCCCATATCTGGCACACTAGCTCACTCTATCACCTCTTACTACATGGTAGAATGCTGAGTAGCCATCTTGTTTGTAAGTGTGAAAACATTTTTTTCTCTCTTTTGTATTTTATTTAAGTAGTTATTCATAGTGAAGTGTTTTGCTGAATACTAAATGACTTTTTCTTTGTTTTGCCTCTCACCCCTTCCCCTTTGTTTCTCTCTGTTTTGTTTCCTTTCAGGTGCCACTGGATATACACTGGAGCCATGGCTCAAGAAACTTGTGAAAAATCTAAAGGAAGCTGCATAAAAGAAATTCAGTTCAGCCCTATATCAGACTCAAATTGTTGTCAAGAGGTTCTTTGGCCTCTGAGGAGTCACTGTAGATGCCTGGATGAGTCTGGGGGTTCCCTTCAGCATGACTCAGCTACTGCAAGTTGCATTCTGCATGATGATGTGCCAATCTGGTGTTGAAGTGATGCATGTTTTCACTGCAGGTCCCAGTTCCAGTTCTGCTAATGGTGCCCAGCTGGCATTATTAATAAAGGACCCCATGTGGCAGGCTAGTACACTGCAAATGGTTGCACAGGTAGGAAATGTTTTAAATAAGTCTTGAGATTGCACAGGGATGTCAAACACCACCACAAAAGGCATCACACCACAGGATTATATAAATAAAATAATTTAATCAAAGTATTAAGCACTTTTGTTCCTATGTTTGGAACGTCATCAAAATACAAAGAGACAAAACTTCATTTCCTTATATATTACAGTGCTTTAAAGATACAGTACCCCATAAATTCACCCTTTAACTTATACAGATACTTAAAACACCAACTTTCAGGTTTATATATATAAAATATAAAAATAGAGAAAAAGTATGTGTGTATATATATATATATATATATATATATATATATATATATATATATTTATATAAAACATTTATGTATGTTTAAAAGTATGCATTAAAAAAATCATCTCCTGTCCTGTATTACATATAAACTGTTAGTATGTGTGTGTGTGTGGTGTGTGTGTGTGTGTGTGTGTGTGTGTGTGTGTGTGTGTGTGTGTGTGTGTGTGTGTGTGTGTGTGTGTGTGTGTGTGTGTGTGTGTGTGTGTGTGTGTGTGTGTGTGTGTATGTGTGTGTATGTATGTGTATATGTAAAAACATATATAAATATTTTTATAATAAATCAAATTCACAAGTTAGGATTTAATCATCCGTAGAATGAAAGTGTTCACATATACTAAGATAAGCAAGAATATTCATGCTTTTCCACATTGATTACCTTTTTTATTATGATTATTTAATAACTCTTTTGGAATTTTGGATTCATGAAATGAGAGGAGCTTTGAGCAATTTTTACCTTGATGTGTGTGTGTGCGTGCGTGCGTGCGTACATGTGTGTGTGTGTGTGTGTGTGTGTGTGTGTGTGTATGTGTGTGTGTGAGTGTGTGTGCATGTGTGTGCGTGTGTGTGTGTGTGTGTGTGTGTGTGTGTGTGTGTGTGTGTGTGTGTATGTTTGTGTATATGTAAAAACATGTATAAATATTTTTATAATAAATCAAATTCACAAGATATATAAAAAATAGTTGGAAAAAATTACTATAATTACATCATTTCTCACCCTTTACAATAAAGTTGATTGCATGGTTAAAACTGAATGAAGGGAAACACTCACAACTTAGCTTCTTAGGTAACAGAACGTTGAAACCTGAGACAACTTTTAAGAAAAAAAAGCTCAAAAGAACCAATGAGGTGCTTAGTCTAAGCTGTAGTCCAGGTGACCTCAGTCAGCCAATGACCTTAAACAATTCTCTCTCATTGAAATGCCTGATGGCTTTGGCTAAACCAAGATGTCCCTGAATATGTGCTCAGACACACAGCCTCCACAAACACTAGGCCCAAACACAAGCCTGAATATGGACAATGCTGCAAATATCCACACTTCTTAGAAACAAACTGCAGAAATGTTTCTCATAGCCGAAAAGCAGCAGTGAGCCTTTAAATGAAAGTTTTAAACAGCTAAAGGAACCTCTAGAGAAAGCTTTTAACTGCAAACAAGTTATCAGAATCAAACAACCCAACAGATGCTTAATAAAAGTGGACAATTTCCAGTTAATACCTCACACACAGTGAAACTAGCTAGAAAAATATACAGTAGTCAAAGTACTATAAATAACTCGAAGAAATAAGCAAAAAAACAAGATACTTAATGTTATATATTATAGATCCGAGTTTGCTGAGTGCCCTTCCTTCGATTAGCTCAGTGTGAAATGGCAGAAACACTCACAACTTAACTTCTTAGGTAAAAGAAAGTTGAAACCTGAGACAACTTTTAAGAAAAAAAAGCTCAAAAGAAACAATGAGGTGCTTAGTCTAAGCTGTAGTCCAGGTGACCTCAGTCAGCCAATGATCTTAAACAATTCACTCTCACTGAAATGCCTGATGGCTTTGGCTAAATCAAGATATCCCTGAATATGTGCTCAGACACACAGCCTCCACAAACACTAGGCCCAAACAAAAGCCTGAATATGGACAATGTTGCAAATATCCACACTACTTAGAAACAAACTACAGAAATATTTCTCATAGCAGAAAAGCAGCAGTGAGCCTGTAAATGAAAGTTTTAAACAGCTAAAGGAGTCTCTAGAGAAAGCTTTTAACTGCAAACAAGTTATCAGAATCAAACAACCCAACAGATGCTTAATAAAAGTAGACAATTTCCAGTTAATGCCTCACACACAGTGAAACTAGCTAGAAAAATATACAGTAGTCAAAGTGCTATAAATAACTCCAAGAAATAAGCAAAAAAAGATACTTAATATTATATATTATAGATCCGAGTTTGCTCAGTGTCCTTCCTTTGAATAGCTCAGTGTGAAATGACAGACACACTCACAACTTAACTTCTTAGGTAACAGAAAGTTGAAACCTGAGACAACTTTTAAGAAAAAAAAGCTTAAAAGAACCAATGAGGTGCTTAGTCTAAGCTGTAGTCCAGGTGAACTCAGTCAGCCAATGACCTTAAACAATTCTGTCTTACTGAAATGCCTGATGGCTTTGGCTAAACCAAGATGTCCCTGAATATGTCCTCAGACACACAGCCTCCACAAACACTAGGCCCAAACACAAGCCTGAATATGGACAATGATGCAAATATCCACACTACTTAGAAACAAACTGCAGAAATGTTTCTCATAGCAGAAAAGCAGCAGTGAGCCTTTAAATGAAAGTTTTAAACAGCTAAAGGAGCCTCTAGAGAAAGCTTTTAACTGCAAACAAGTTATCAGAATCAAAGAACCCAACAGATGCTTAATAAAAGTGGACAATTTCCAGTTAATACCTCACACACAGTGAAACTAGCTAGAAATATATACAGTTGTCAAAGTGCTATAAATAACTCAAAGAAATAAGCATAAAACAGGATACTTAATGTTATATATTATAGATCCGAGTTTGCTCAGTGTCCTTCCTTTGATTAGCTCAGTGTGAAAATAGCTTTGTTTAAGCCTGGTGCATAATCTGCATTGCGCCTTATTTGCCAAGCACTTTCATGACATTCAATCAGTGTCTTGAAATCACCAGATTAAAAACTGCCATCCACTTTGTTTAGAACATAAAATGAAATCTGTTTGGAATCCAGACATGTTGGTGCATGCCTGGCAAAAGCATTATTCATATCATTTTTCTTAACAGCCGGTGTGTGTTCATAAATTCTTTTGTTTAATGTCCTTATTGCTTTGCCAATCCAAAAGCTACTACATGATTTACAATTAGCGACATAAACCACGCATTTACTATGGCATGTATATCTACATTTAGCCCATACAGTGTATTTCATGTGTTTAAAGTGCATTGAAGATTAGTTACTAATATATCTGCATTGTTTGCAATGCCCACAACTGAAAGTACCTGTTGTATTGAAATTAACTTTACACTTCCAAATATTTCTTTCAAAAATATTTTTGATGTCATCTATTTTCTTGAAAGGGAAAATCAGTTTTTCCCCAGTTGCTCAAACCAAATCTAAATTTCCACATACAATTTTCAAATTATCTTTAATAATATCTCTAATCAGCCACATTTCATTAGAAATGGGCAAGGGAAAAGCCAACACATGTCTACCACATCCTCAGTCGAAGAAATATATTTATCATGTAGTTCCTGCTTGTTCATACATAAAATAGGCTTTGCTCTAGTGTGCCTCAATTCCAAAACTATTCATCAACCATGTCTTATTATAACCACTCTCCATAAAGAAAGTCCTAAGTTCAATCATTTCACTTAAAAAAATCCAGATTTGCAGTTAAATGACTTAAAAGGATGATTTGTCCTTCTACCACTCCCTTTTTCGTATGGGTAGGGTGTAAACTATGCTTGTGTAAGTACTGATTAACAAAAGTGGGCTTCCTGAATATTTTCCTCATAAAAGTTCTAGTAGACTCATTGAATTCTAATATGATGTCTAAAAAGTCTAACTTGTTACCAAAACCACCTATAAAAAACTTCAGAAAGTTAGTGGACTTGTTCAAATCCATAAGAAAACCTTTGAATTCTTCATAACTACCTCTTCATAATAAAAAAAACAAATCATCAATGTAACATCAATATAACACATTTTCAAAACAACTGTGCTGAAACAAGAAACTTATGTTCCCACATTACTAATACCAAATTAGCAGACATTGGGCTACCCTTGCCCTCATTGCTCTTCCAGAAAATTTGCTGATACAATGTACTCTCCAACTTAAAAAAAATAGTTTCCAAGCACAGTATCCATCAATGTACAGATGGTGTTAATCATAGAAGAATCAAAATCAGTAAAAAGTGTTAAATATTCATGGAAATATTCAACCCCAATAGTTTGACCATTACAAGTATAAAGAAATGATACATCCAATGAAGCAAAAGTAAAAGGGGGGGTCAACATAATCCAAACCATTCAATATTTCTAATAAATGCCAAGAGTCTCGAACATTGGACTTAGAAGCCTGTACAATTGGGTTTACCATGTAATCCAACCACACACATATTGGTTCTGTCTTACTTATATTGTGAACTTTCAGAATATTATAAAAAAAACATTTTCAGATATGGCATACTCAAAAAATCATATATTGAATATTCTAAATTTCCTTGACTAAACATATCAAACAACCACTGGCCAGTTTTAGAATAACATTCTTGTACATAATCAACTGTTAAAACTTTGTAGTTCTTTTCATCTTCTAACAAATTTAGCATAGCTAAATTGTAATCTGTCTTATCCATTAATACCAACATGCCTCCTCTGTCTGCCCTTATATCTCTTAAATTGTGATTTAAGACCAGCATTTCTAAGACCTTTCTCTCCCCACTACTTAGATTATCAACCTTCATTTTAGATTTCAAAATATTTCTAAAATCAAATTCACAGGCATTATTAAAAACGTATAAGGTGGAAGTTAGAGGGGGATTTAGGGTGCTATGCTTTTTAGGACCTTTATAAGATATGTTAGATTTTTGCAAATCATGCAGGACATATTGCAGATTCAATTAAAGCTTAAATTCAATAATCAACCTTGTAGTATTCACTGATACTGCTGGAATGAATGAAAAAACTTTTCTTTAGTAAAGACATCATGTCCCCAGAGAGTATCTGTTTACTTAAATTCAAATTTCCGTTTCAAATTTCAACACTTTTTCTGTTTCCTTGTTTTGCCCTTCCCTTTCATTTGGGCATTGCTGGACCATTTCAGGGTACATTTGTTGCCAGATTGGTCCACTAAAAAAGTACCTGTTTGTGATGTTCCAGATGGCAAAGAACTGTTTTCTGCCCCAAGATTTATGTTTTGTATAACAGTTCTACCCCCTTCCACATTGTCACAATTATTCCAATTATTATGTGACACACTGGGAACCTCATCAGCCCTCACCTAATTCTCATTATGAGAATCTAAATTATTCTTTAATGGATAGGTCAAACTAGTGGCATAAGTTTCTATATCTTGCTGAAGTTTCCCTTGTTTCCTGTTAATGACAGTTGCTCTGTGCAGATCAACTTTGGCATTGATACCCAAATATAAACCGACTAAAGAACCAAAACTGTGTGAAGAAAGCTTAAACAGATCTGTAAACAAAACTGCATTTTTATACAAATACAAATATATGGCATGTGTATATGATAACAAACATAACCGTATGAATCAAATGTGTGTGTGTGTGTGTGTGTGTGTGTGTGTGTGTGTGTGTGTGTGTGTGTGTGTGTAGCAAAATAATTTATCTATGTCTGAATATACCTGTCTGAAAATCACAGGTATATATCTGCATGACTACACTTACAATTAGTTTTTGCATTTATATAAATGTATGTGTTTATACAGAAAACAAAAAAAAACACTTTGCCAGATAATTTCATTTAGTATTGCATTACATTAGATAGTAGTTAAAGTACATGCAGGCATATTTTGTAAAGAAAGATTTTGTTTGTGCCAGACAGAAAAAATATTTATTAGTATAGTAATTTTATAAGGCAGTAATTTCTTCCACAATACTTGTTAGATGTACAAGATGGCTGAGGTCAGTCAGGTACCACACCAAAGTCAGGGTGGAGGTTAAGAGTGGGGGTGGGGCTTGCAGTGTCAAGTGAATAACAAGCACATAGTTTAGTGAGAAATGACCAGTTTTATCACTCCTGTGTACATTTTAAACCATCCCCTTATATGTTTAGAATTATTAGGTAGAAAACTATCAAAGCACATTTTTTGTTTGACAACTAAGGAGAAGAAAACTTCCTTGAATTGCTATATTTTTCTGTGTATGTACATATTCTGCCTAAACACAATTTACAGGCTATTATGTGCAAAGCATAATATTTTAAAACACCATTCCACCAAACAGACGAGGTCTTCAGACCTATAAAAGCTTACCAATTTATTTATAATTTGCAGTAAAATGAAGGTTGTTGCAGTATGAAAATTTAGATAGTGATTAATATTTCAACAAATATATATTAAGGAAGTACAGCAGTGAATAAAATGCCTTGTCTATTAGTACTAGTAATGTCAGCAATATTAAGGAAAAATAAGTAAAATATAGGTAAACAACAATTGACTTACGTCTTTCTACCCGGCAACTAAATAAACTATAACAGCCATCAACCGGATAGGAGAACAACTAGGCTGGTTAAAGCTACTGGTAAGCATGAAAAAAGTAGTAAACAGTATTGTGTGTTTAACTGACTTCATTATATATATAAATATATATATATATATATATATATATATATATATATATATATAAATAGTTTCTAAATATTATATTATTAGAAAATTAATAATTCATCTAGCAACCAATGCAATCCCTGTTTTTATGTGTATATTCTGTATATATTACTGTAATCTAACCAACTACATTCCTGCTTATATATCTATATTCTGAATATATTACTGTAATCACTATGTGTAACACTGTTTCTACTTCTGTATCAATTAATGTTTAATTTTTTCTATATCTATGTTCTTGTCGGAGCTTTTCTTCCCAGACATCCACTAAAAATGGACTCTTTTAGGCCCAGTGTACTTTTCTGGTAAACACATGCAATAAACAAACAAACAAACAAACAAACAAATAAATAAAGGATAGAAAGTGAAATACTAAAGTGCGTATATTACTCCAACCAAGTGTAAAATATATGTCAACATATATGTACAGTATTATGTCTTTAATTTTATCAGATGTAAGTATTTAAAAAGAATATTTTCAGTACAATATTGTAAATAAATGCACATCAGACACAAATGTGATCATTTAGGTTAGTGCAGCACACTGCACAACATAAACCCCAACAAAATTTGATAGCACTACACTCTTTCTTATCAAGTATGTGTAAGTGCTTCTCATATTACTCTTCCCATGTACACATAAGTTTTCCCAAATTAGCAGTCCCATGTATGCATAAGCACTTCCTGTACATTCTGTTTTACTTCAATAAAGACTTATAAAAAAGGTTTTAAAGAAAGACATTGAGTGCTGTGTAACATAATGTGTGAATCTGTGAATTTATTGTGTATATTTTCTCTTTTGTGATGCACCCTTTTTTCTCTGTTTTTCTTTTTTTTTTTTGACTATGTATTCCTTTCTCCTTTTTTTCATTTTCTTTTTCTTGCATTTCTGTTCATTTTTTTAAAGATCAAAATTCCTCAGGAGCAACCCAGGTTAGGGAACGTTCACCCTCTTCTCATCTAGGCACATGCTTGCATTGTCAGATGGTTCTGCAGGCACCCTGGCACATGGCAGCCTTCCAAGCCTCACTGAATGGGGGCTTCAGGACTTGGTTGAGGGCATGCTGAAGCAGGTTGATGACAGACAGCTTCAGCCAGTTGATGACTCACTGGCCCAGTACCAGCTATTGCACCACCACAGGCCTCACTCCCTTAACATCAGGATCCTCCACTTCAACACCATCTAGCAGTAGGAATGTTTGATGATATGTGGGCTGGGGACTTTTGCTGGCAGCACTTGTCATCACCTCTCCTTCCCTTTTCATTTCTCCTATTTATCACCCACAGTATCATGTTATATAAAAAAAAATCTTGAAAAAAACAAGAGGTCTACCCTCATCTAAAGCATAGTAACCCTTCTCTACAACCTCCTCCAGTACAACCCTCTTGTTATTTTCCTTCTGTGCTCCCCTGTTTGTTATGTCTTCCTTTTAGCAGCTTTTCCTACCTCTGTCTTTCCATCTTTTAAAGCAAATAACAAAAGGTGCCTATATAAGGATACCCCTATGTAAGACATTTAAAACCCTTTATTTTTATTAAATATTAACAATAAAAACTGCACAGCCTACCCCTTTCCTTATGTCTTTTAAGTTTGAATGAACATAGCCAAGTACATACACCGTATCAGAATATATAGGAAGTAATACGGAGCCTTCAGCTTTCATGTAGTTCTTCATATGTACTTAATTCTTAAGTTTAAGTAAGTTCTGTTTTTGCCCTAAGAAGTCATATTTTTCAAAAAGCTTTCACTTTTCATTATTCAGCCAAAATAATCTGCACTTAGCTTATTTGCATATACAGTTAGCAGTACTCTTTGTTGATAATTGCTATGTAGCTGCTATGTTCCAGGATACCAACCTAAATATTTATAACTGTAAGTTGGATAACACAAATCTGGTTATTAGATGAAGGTCTCTTAGTAAAAAATACAGAAATTTCCCCCTGCCAGCATGAACTGGCCCACATCAATACATCAACATTGTGAGGTACCTCCACTGACTGTTGTAGGGCATGGTTATACTAGTAGAGAAAAATGAGAAATATCAAATGTACATCTCAGACAATGTAAACCCACAACCCGGGCTTTCCTGCCTAAATTAATTCTCCTTCTTAATTTTTTCATCATAGTGAATATTTCACAGAAGCATCCATTTGTATAATCACAATGCTGCATTCTTAAACTTGGTGCATTGATGCATAATTGAAGTATTTGATTTATTTTCTAAAACGATCATACCGCTCAACCTGGAATTATCAAAAATATGGACAAAGGCCCATGAAGAGTAGGTACAACTGGCCACAAATCTGTACCCTGATTAATATAAAATTTGCATACATAATTATGCAAAGCCACCCACTCTGATGGAATTGTGGGATACCAACTTTTAAATGCAAATTGAAGAACAAACAAAATATTAAACACAAATACAACCAGGCACAAGTAACACAACAAGCAGCTAAATGCAAAACTATTAATAGCATTTATCACCAAATATAGAGATTTTAGCAGGTAGCATATGAATATAAACAGACATTTGAAAACACTTTTTTCCCCTCCTGTTCGGTATATACTTCTCAGAGGTACAGGCAAACACAGGAGGACTATGGTCGACCAAGTTCACAGATGACTGCAAACTGGGGGCCATAACTGACTCTCCAGCTGATACAGAAGTCCTCCAGAAGGGTCTCACTGAGACAGATACCTGGTGTCAAAATCATGGCCTCAAGCTAAATGCCATAAAGTGCATAGTCATCCCCTTTGGAAAAAACAAAGTACCCGTGAACTACCGCATACTTGGTAGCCCCCTAAATACAGAAAATGTAATAAGGGATCTGGAGACCGAAGTATATAGTAATCTCTCCTTTGATAATCATATTGCCAAGGTGGTTAGAAAATCCTTCTATGTGGCCCACCTAATAACAAAAGGGTTTGTATCTGGAACAAAAGAGGTTATTGTGCTCCTCAACTCATCACTCATTAGACCCATCATAGAGTACAATGCCCCATTTGGGATGTACCTTACAAGACACCTGCAGCAGCTGGAAAGACCACAGAAGTACCTCACCAAGAGGATTACTGGCCTCAAACAGATGCCCTATGCAGCCTGACTAAAGAAACTCCAGCTGTACTCGATTGCTTACCACTTACTCAGAGGTGATCTCTGCCTGACATACAAGGCCATGTCCAACCCAGAACTGATGGACATGCTCCACCTATAAAAAAAAATCCCCAAGCTCTAGGGTATTTAAACCTCACCACAATTATAAATAGGATGTGCTGGAGGGATAGATTCCTGTCCCAGAGACTCCCCATGCTTTGGAACAGGATTCTAATCTACATTAGGCAGAGCCCATCACTAACACTCTTTAAGAGAAACCTTGATGAGTGGATGGGAAACAGAAAATTTACCCCGGGGATCACTGCAGTAGCTCTGCTGGACAAAGGCACAGGGAACTAAAGGCTCTGCTGGACAGAGGCACAGGAAACTAATCTAAGGGGGCAACAAAAACCAACACATTCTGGCTAGGCTTATAGATGCCTTCGGGCAGATAGTCTAGTACTTACCTATGAACCTATGAACTTTAGTATGTAATGCTTCATTTTCCTTTAAAGCAGTCCAGTCCAGCTATCAACTCCTGTACTGATCACTGTGGTAGTAGGTGTCATAAATTGTAGGGGCTTTTGTCAGGTTTTTGCCCATTCCCAAAGCTGACGTACAGTAGTGCATATAATTCCTTTGGTGTTTTACCTTAGTGACTTCATTTCTTCTTTGCAAGCTGATGATTATCTGCATTATATACATATGTTCCTTGTATCTTTCTTTGCATGCACATTCTGTTGCTGCCTTTTTAACTCAAATATTTTGTTGCTACTAATGTGAATATAACAGACTAAGCCTATAAGTGTTCATGTTATGTCCAGTCAGTGCTCTTTAAGTGTAAATAAATTAAATAAACAAATAAATGGGATGAGGTTACGTCACAAGTTGCAAGCGGTCACCACTAACCACTACAACTACAGTGGTTTTACATTAGGTATGCTCTGTATTTTCAACTTCAGTTTTACCTAAAACCACGTGACAATGATTGAAAAAATGTGCATGTGCATGAACATATGCTGGATTTATTTTATTTGTGTTTCTTAACTGGGGTAGAGCACTGATTATAAACTGACCGACTTCAGTCTCAGCCCCTTCACAATTTACAGGGACAATGAATATTGCACCACAATATAAAAACAAAGGTCACAGTCTGTATAGAAATGGCAACATTCCAATGATTAGGTATGCATAACATGACCATTAAATGTAGAGTTATTCACTGAAAAGTATATCACATCACAAAGCAAAGTACCAAATTATTTTCTGTACCACTGGTATCAGTGTTCTGTAAAAAGTATTGTTTTAATTTATTAGGCCACCTCAGTGCCTTTAAAATTACTATATAACATTTCTCGATAAACTGCATGTCACACATATTCATCATTTCCTTACTGGTCAACACTTTCTGAAATGAGGTTTTGGCCATTTAGTGGCTACGATGTTATACTGCATTGCTGATTTCTCTTCCCTAATACAATAACGCACCAACAATGAGAATATCAAAGTTATGAAAAATATTCCCACCAAGCAAACCTTACATTACTGCAGCCACAAGTCAAACTGCATACCAACTGCTAACTAGTTTTAAAAATAAATAAAAGAAGTGTGTAGCCTGTAGCAGATTGTAGAACTGATTCTGATTTGTTTGCTGATGTTTAGACTGACAATTTGACATACATACATACCTTCCCTAGTTTTTCTTGAAGTCAAAATAACTATCTGTGTTTTGAAAATGGTCTTTACTTTTTGTTATATAGTTTGTTTACCTTAGAATTTTTTTTCACTGATTCGGTTGTTTTCTGTGTGTTTTAAATGAGTTTTTAACTCTTCACAAAACTACAGCTTGGCACAGCATTTGCAATAATATTAAACATGGTACATTCAGCAAATTATGAAAAAAAAAAAACAGGTTCGTACTATGTACATATGTACCCGAGGTTTAGATGTAATCCCTTTATAAGCATCATGAGATAGAAACTAACAGCAACCCATAGGTACAGATGAAAATGAAAATTCATAAAAAGCCTGACAGATCTGTTTGCTTCTTGGCAGTCTTTTGTGAAGTGTGAGTTGTTTCTTATAACATTCTAACATTTCCCTAAAAACTTCAGGTATTCTGGATGTTGAGCTGAGTATGGTTGAAATGTTTTTTTTCATGTCCACTCTTTGCCAGGCTTCTTTTAAAACATAGCTAGCAGTAGAAAGGTTCTGATTTGCATATTACTTCAGCTACCAAAATTCAAACTTCCTTTGTAAACTGTTTCTGTTTTTGAATCACCCACAGTATTTAAATTGCTGGGGAAGCATTTATTAAGAATGTTGAAAATTATTCAGTGTTATTTATAGCTGTCCTTTCATGGTTATTTATGATATGATCCCAGGTTACATTATTGCCTGTCACAAACTCCTTAAATGTGATGACATTATACAAACCCCGGGATTCATGAAGCTTGTGCCAGGCGCAGGCGTAGCATAGGCAGAATAATGCCAAATATGGCCGTCGAGCGATTCAGGTATGATCCAATACCACGTGCACTACCGGCGTATGCCAGAACTGCGCAGCCCTCGGCATAGGTATGCTAATCACCCCATGCACAGTGTCGCACCATGCAAATGAAGGCAGATAGTGATTCATGAAGTGGTGCAGGTGTAGCGTAAGCCCACGGAAATGTAAACCAAAAAACACGGTTTACATTTTCCCAAACAGAACATCGGAGCTTTGGAAGCGGACCAGACTCATGTATTACAAAGTTAACATATGCCAATGGCTAAATACACAGCCAATGGCATAAGAAAAGATGCACAACACCTAAAAAACAACATTTAATGTCATGTCCACAGTAACGCACAGTACAACCACAGGGCATGTGTGCGCAAACTGGAACATAAAGAAAATATATAAAAATGTCATAAAATCGCAATGTAATACAAATCAGGTTTACACCATAATACACAATGGTAGGCATGGAACACCACAACCAAGGTGCAAGGGCTGCTAAGGGCCTGTGACAGTGTTTGGCGCGGTAACTATGAATTAGTAGTCAATGCCATGCAAATGCGGCAGATAATACTGAATCGCAAATGTCCCGCCGGATGAAGGTTGAACCATATGGCGCAGCACTATAATACTGAGGAGTGGCTCAGAGGAGATACATGATATCAGCAGAGGGGTGGCCGCCGTAGCAGCAAGCACATTGGAGCAATGCAAACTGGCCTGGCCATTGCTAAGCAAAGCTGCAGGACAGGGGTGGGGAGGAAGGTATAGAATCATTTAGTTGAGAGCACACATGGTGCACAAAAGCGCATGTGTACGGGGATGAAAACGTGCCCGAAACCCAGTAAGCGGATGCACGTGGCACGAACAATAGCACAAACAGGAAGGTCAGGGGAAGAAAAGAAGGAAATGCCGAAGTAGGGTAATTGGCGTACTAATGAGCAATCAACACCAATCAACTGACGGCGGCCAATCGACAGCAGCTGTCAAGTCTGCTTGCAGAGACCTGCAAAACAGGGAAGGGGAGGCATCGGAATGCAAAGAAAGGAGGGGAGACATTGGATTGCAAAGATAGGAGATCTGTCATAGCAGAGCAAAGCAAAGCGACAGTAGACCGGCAATAGCACACATTACGCAAGATACGCCAGGTCTAGGAAAGTACAAATGAAAGCAGGCGGCTAGATGCATGCCAGAAAACATGCAAGAACGCTATAATGAGGCACACGCACAAACCAGAATCATCATAGAGCGTGTGTTCGAGATGCTGAAATCTGGTGGAGCCTTGCAGTACTCTCCAGGCACGTGTGCCCACATTGTCATAGTATGTGCCATGCTACATAATATGATCCTGTGGAAACAGCTGCAGCAGGGACAAAATGGTGAAGGCCCTCATAGCCCACCGCAATTGCCAAGGCCATCACAGGCACAGAGGGATTCAGACCATGAACACACTGTGCCAGCCCCAGTAGGCAGATGGAGGCATGCCCAATATGCCTACGCCTTGGCAAAGAGGGAACGTATAGCACATACTCTGACAGTGTAGGCCCCTACGGACTGACACACCTCTCTACCTGCACACACAGTAAAATGGATGGCACACAAGCACGACCACCTGTAAATTGTAATGTATAGGTGGCCCACTGTGTGAATCCCACATAGGCAGCCCTCAAACATTATACACACAACAGCTATAGGAACAAGGAATGTCAACACCTGAACAGTACATGCGCCTATCACCATATGGTAGTGCTGTGTGTATAGGTTTCCAGGTACAATGGTAGATTCACGGCTGACTGTCAGAGGCAATACACCAAATGGGGCAAACAGTGTCTGCTGTCGCCACAACATCGAGTAACCAACTGTTGCGTAGAGGAGCAGAGGCAATCGTGGGAGCACATGTGTGTAAGCAGTGTTCTGCACACACTCAGCTCAGAGTCCCTGCTGCGTTAATGAGGGGCTGCACATAATATAATCGTGGATGTTGTGTCAAGGCATGTGGTGTACCCATGACAGGTATTCGTCACCCCAGCATGCTCCACCCACGGTCATTTGAAGGTGTAGCACAGTATCGTGTGTGGCTCACTGAGATATACATACCCAATGCTGGAGCACATCCAGTAAACATCACATGGACATACCATTAACTGGACTCATCAATATGTAAACTAACTGAGTTACCCATGTGAGTGCAGTATGGAGTAACAGCCATAGTATACTCCACGTACAAAATGACATAACACATGTACAAATCCCAGATGGCCATATGTTAAATCCAGTGACTGTTGTGCATGTTCCCGGTCCCACGTCCTGCAAGGGATGTAACGTAATCCCGAAGGCATGAGTAATGCATGTTGGATGCAGGTCAGCAGATCATGTTTAGCACACGTTACCAGGAATATGCATTGTCCACTGCTGGTAAGTGACGTGTAAATATGACTATATGGATATGCGCAAAACAGGGATAAGCTACACTGAATATCGTGCAGATCACGGTCAATGATGTACAGAACAGGTGAAACCAGCATTATTCACCCCTATACTAATAGCGCCTGCTCTGAAGGGTAAAACGACCACTGCCAGGTGTAGAACACACAATCATGTATAGAATCACCTAACACTATTGCTAGGCAAGATGTACCTATGGTAGGGTTGCCACCTCTTCAAATGACGAATGTGGGACATACGTCAGATGTCTGCAGGCCGACACATACACCTGGCCAGTACGAAATGCAGAACTTCACTGTCTTGCCTAGATAAAAGCTCATTCTTGTAATGTTTACTTACTTATTCTGTTTCTAGAACATATAGGTGGTTCAGATACAGAATAACTGCTTTATGTAACTGTTACATAAACTATAGGAAATAAGTATGTTCAAAAATCCCAGGACATTTGCCATGTTCACAAATATTTTGCAGGACACAACTGCCCAAAGAGGGAGTGTCCCTTGCAGAGTGGGACAGCTGGTAACCCTAACCTACGGCAGGTGTGTAATGTGACAGGTACAGACACAAACGTGCGGAGTCCAGGAAACAGTATACACCAACAAGTACACAATGAAAGGTGAAGCTTGCCTGTCACTTCCCCATCAGATATATATATATATATATATATATATATATATATATATATATATATGTACACATATATACATATATATAATACAGATAGAAAGGGCGATAGAGTGATATATGTTGATATATACGGTGTCAGCGATATCTGCAAATATATATAGATAGGTCAATGACATTCATAACACCTCAGAGGTGCAAATATATAGGATACCGCCAACTATGGAATGTGTAACATACCGACATGCGTAACCACGAGGTTGAAAGACCGAAAGAACACAGTACCGGAACAGTACAACCGCGAGTAATAGTATGATGATATGAAGGGACATTTAGTTACCGCTGCCGGTGTTAAAGTCCACATAGGTACTGTGTTCAACTGTGTTTGCGAGCGCCGTAGTCTGTGTATGTGTGTGTTGAGGGTGCCGTGTGCGTCTCCATGTGACTGTAATGTGTGTGTGTGTGTGTCCGCATCATGTGTCTGTTAGTGCCAACTCGGAGGTAGATCATTATGGTAGGTGTGGGTATAGCTAGCCGTAGGCATACGGTTACCACCTGTCCCACATTAGGAGGGACAGCCCCTCCCTGGGCAGGTGTGTCCTGACATAAAACATTACAAAGGGCAAATGTCCGGGATTGTAGGACATTAATATGTCCCATATATAATGTAATAGTTGCATTAAATAGTTATGCCTGTATGTAAGAAACATAAATGTTACATGCAATATGATAAGTAGCCAAAGTCCCGCAATAGGTATGTACTGAGGATAAAAGTATGTGCTAACCTGTGTACTGACCATGGCTATGGGTTGGCCTGTAAACACCACTGTGCGTCCCGCAAAGTGTACAACAATGGCCATATGAAAAGGTGGCAACTCATGGCAAAGAGGTTCTGTTACCAACACAACCGCAATGACTGCAAATATCTGGGACAGAAATACACGGGATAGCTGTCAGTTAGACATATCCCTTTACATATCGCTGTAATTCCGGAGGTATGGAAGTATCAACCTCACCTGCATACTATATAGAAACCAATTAACAATGGCCCAATGTACAATCCCGTAACATAAGTCTACTAACTGATAGCTCTTTAATTAGGGACGGAGCCCACACACATATATATGGAATATGTAGAAATGCAAGCCCCACAAACCTGTATATGCTATGTACACCCACCGACATCCCCCACACTAGAAACTATAGCAAAACAGACTGCAATAACAGCACAAACATCCAGTTAGTCAATTACATCTGCAGAACCTTCAACATACCTTGTGAGGGATACAATTAAAGGCGCCATGCAAAATTGCAGCCGTTATATAATGGAACAAACGGCGATGTTAAAGGTTTTGTTTGCAATAGTCCGTTATCAGATGTTGGGATGACAGGAACACCCACATGTTGAACCACATACTCTAGCTGTCACACACAATCCACGGGGGACATGAATCCAAAGTATAATTGTCTCTATGCATAGCAGTTGCAATTACACATAACAAAACACAATACAGGCCGTCTCCCCGAAGGTAGGGCAAATGGGCAGCGCCCAACTGGAGAATTAAATTATACCCCACTGTTGGCACGTAATTGGCGAATGGAGTAGCTGCACAGCTGACATGCAAGTAATTAGTCACTCAGGAACACCAATTGGCGGGAGGAAACCACATGTTACAGGTATCAACGTATATAAGGATGACTTGCTAGACATTCAAACCGTATGCTCATACAAACTACCTGTTTAAGCAGTGTGAGAGAGATAGAGACGAAAGTCCGTAACGATAACAAGGTATGTAGAACACTCGGTATGTAAGTTTATGTATAGCATGTTTTTTATTAATTATTTACTGTATGTATAGCCTGGTTTGCATTAATTAAAAGTGTCTGCAATGCATAAAGTGGGAAAAGGTATTTATGTAGTGATGTTTTGCTGAGTGTACTAACGCATGTAGAAACTGTGCGTCCAGCAGTGGGCCACAAGGTACACATCACAGACACCACAAGGGATGCCACATGAGGGCTTTAAACAGAACATTTCCATACAACCCGCCGTCAGTGGTAGGGTATGTCCACGAAGTATGTGCCATAGCAGGGGATAGTATATGCTGATATACTGTCACAGTAGGCATGTGTATGGGCATATAACGACAATGACATGTCTAAGGTGGTCCCGCTGTGCAAGTATGCTTTGCATTATGGGATACTATGTGAAATACGTGTAATGTATAGTATTGTAGGTAGATATGTCAGATATTCTACACAGCATAACAGGCATATCATGCATACCAAAGGTATCGTCTATTGGCATGTACAATAACAGGATACATATGGCTTGTAGGCACGGGACATTGCAATAGCATGATAGCTAATCTAAATGGAAGAGCTTCCAAGTAACCATGCACACAGGACATGTAATAGCTTCACAGGTTCATAGTGGGGTACTATGCAGTCTGGCAAGTCTATGTGTAAGCACAACTACAGTGTTCACACCAGTGGCACCTCTCTAGGGTAGTGTCCTGTGAACAGCAGAGCCATGTGTTACCTGCACCTCTGCACAGTACAGCCACTGTAGTGATCCCTGGTGTACATGTGTCTCCCAACCACCAAGGGAGGTATCACATGAACAGTGCTACTGAGTGTCCCTGCATGTTGTACATAGGACTCATGTTCCAAAGCAAGGTGAGTGACCGGTTTGGGAATGTAACCCTCAAGCACATCCCACTCATTGTTGCGTGCGTGCACATATCCATGAGCATGTTGCTCACAGTGGCTTTTGCTTATGTCGTGTATGTGGAGTATATCTATTAATATTGTTGTGGACATGGACCCTGTCTGTTCAGCAGAGGTCACCCCTGACTATGTAGTATGCAAATGTGTACAGACGTGGTGTCCATAGTTCAGCCGCATACTTTAACTGTCGGAGCTCAATAAATGTCATGGCGTGTTAATGGTGTGGTATGTAAAGCTGTAGCTGTTGTGTAAGGTACACCCTAAATGGGGTGGTGTACCCTTGAATGTGTGTAGACGTCTTGAGTTCAGAGGTACAATGGGTGCCTATGTACCAGCTACACACTCAGTACAGATAAGTGTGGCCACGTAGAAGGATATCCATGCCACAGTGGCAATACTGTAACCACAGGAGTGGGTACGGCATACGTGTGTACTACAAACATGTACAATGTGACATGTATGTAGGGAACTACCACCTATGTGATAGTCAGTGGGTGAATGGTGTATTGCAAAGGTGATGTTCATGCACCTTGTGTCATGCAGCTTGAGGCCATGATATTCATATCAGGTATCTGTCACAGTGACACCCATATGGATGGAGTCAGTATCAGCTGGTGGATCAATCATGGGGCTTTGTATGCAGGGGTTTGTAAAGCTAGGCAGGGAAAGTTCCTCTGTGCTAGCCTGTACCTCAGGGAAGCATATACTGAACATGAGGGGCCCAATGACTGAGGACTGTGGTATGGCAAATGTAACTGAAATGCAGTAGGTACTATGGTATGCTACCCTCATTGTGTGTGTCCTGTCCATGAGCCATGTTGCATAATATCCTGAGACATAGGGTACGATTTGCAGGTGGATGTGTATGTTGTCAATACCAGAATGGAGAACGGTGCTGAAAGGCAATGAGAGGACAATGTAGGATGTGTGGACTCCCGTACCATCATCAACTACCCTGGTAACTGTATGAAAGGAGTCCACCAGGTGTAGGGGCCATGCTCTGGCCCTAACAAGTCCAACCCAGGTGGCATCAAAGGACCGGAGCCCAACAATGTCTCTGTGAATGACGTCCTTGATGATGTGCCCCATAGCTGTGCAGAACAGTCCAGTCAGGTGTGTAGGACTATAGTCCCACTCGTGCATTGTGGTGCCACCTGTGTGGAGTGTGATAAATGTTGCTGTGTGCCACTCAGGGTCCACAATGTCTGATACAAGGCTATTACTGAATATGGTGGCGTAGTGGGGAGAGATGCCGTCCAGAGGTTTGTGGACATCACAGCCTGGGACTTTGGAAGGTGACATGGGGCCAGTGTCCCAGGACATATAGAGTGCAGGTTAGTACTGTGTAGGTGTGACCGCAGGGACACTGCAATGTTCCTGCATGGATTGTGGCCCTGTAGTGAGTGAGAGGGTGTAATGTTAGCATTGAATCCATCTGCCAGCATGTTGCCAACATCACCTGGGTCTGTAATGGTCCTGAGTGACTGTTGTATGTGAGAGCAGATGTGGGTGTTGCCAATGACTACTGACATACCACCATAATGCCATGTGGTACACCCTGGAAAGTGTCGCAGTAATGTTTACGTAGCTAGTCTTGGAGTATGTGATGAGGGATCCCATGGCCCTACCGAGGCTGACCAGTGAGCTACCCCACCCATGGGATTGTACACCACTGTGCAACAGCCTCCACCTCTTGTTGTACATTATGTCCATGGAACTTGACCACCAGAGTGGCGGCTGTTATCTGGTGTGTACCATCATGGCTCTGTGTGGAATAGCATGATCCATGCAGTCGTGTACATGCTAATGAAGTGCACTGGGGTATGTTTCAGCATTTGTAAGTGCATTGTCCATCTGCACGGGTGTCATGACGTTAACAACCGCTGTCATAAGACGTCTGTAGTAGGTGTTGTAGTACTCATGTACTGTGTATGCCATGAAGGGTGTGGTGCCAGGATGTGGCTAACAAGGTTGATTAGCATATGTTTGGAATCCACCAATGAGGGGATAACCCCAGGTGTGGAACACCAGTCACATGTTGGTAGTGTTCATGTCAAGGTTAATGTTGGTCTTGGAGGTGGTGTGTATGGGTTGATCCAGCCGAGTGGAGGTTATGACTCATGGATGTGTCGGTACATGAGTGGCTATCCCAGTTAAGTGTGTGGTAGTGTCAGTCACACATCAGTAGTAGCTGTCTGAGGCCTACTGTCCAGTACACCAACAAATGAGGTCTGGTAATCGTGGGGTATGTTGTTGAATCTGTAGTGTGTTACAATTTGTATAGCGGTTCCAGACACAGTTAGTTGCACATGGAGCACCTCTGATGCATTGTGTTAAGTAACTAGCCAGGACATGTGTACAACATAGTGGGATATGGGAACACCCAGCTATGGGTGTGCTGGTCCAGGTATGTGCCTGAAAGGTATGGTCTGTCTATAACCTGTCATTGCAGGTGTGCTCTGCAGAGCCTAGAGGCAGGTCCCAGTCACTGCAGAGATATTGGAGTGGTGCATTATAAGGTGTGCCTTGCCTGCGTGCATCACAGAGGAAGATGCAAGCAATGTGTCACATGACCCCATGTCCTACTGTTATTGGAAACTGTGCAAGACAGGCAGTATAGAAGCAGCAAGAGCCTTACATGTGATCTGTACTCCCAGGGCTGACAGGTGCAGGTCATCTGTGCCAAAGCATTGTGTTTGACCAGGTCAGTCAAAGCGGACAGATACCAGATGCCTGTGGAATGACAGCAGAAGCATAGGCAACTGTTGAAGTGACACAGTCAATCGTTGTACAGTGGTATCGGGTCCGGATGAATGCATAATGCTCCCCAGGGCTAGGCCCACACCTTCAGGGCTACAACACTGGTGAGCTATTGCATGTCCCTGCACACGTAGTCTGTGAAGTGGCATCTCAGGGCAGTCACACTAACATGGAGAATGACAGTCACATCATACCTGGTGAGGTGTGGCATGGGTGCATAGGTTATGTTGCAGAACCAGTTACCCGACAGCCAGATGTAAGCGACTATCGCCTTGTGTAGCCTACTGTGTGGAGCTGCAGTGTGACCGTCTACAGACTCACCTATGACTGGTGTGTTGTGTATGTTATAAAATCCTATTTGCTGTATGTGATGGGCACACATGAGTCTGTGGGCTATAAGTTGGTGATGTTGTGTTCCGTGATGGAGGCTGCCTCTGGTGCCTACACAGAGTATGGAGAGGTACTGCACAAATTGTCCTTGTATGTGTGGCCTGTGGTGGAGATCATGTGAGACTATGTGATGAGTGGGGTGTGTTGCAAATGTTACACATCCTCACATGACTGTCAGGTGCAGTCAGGGTTGGTGACAGCATTACCTCCAGCAGGGCTGCTTAAGTGCATCCCCCACAGGCTGTAGTGTCGTACGTTGGGAGGTGAGCATTGAATGTGTACATGAGACAATTGTTCTATTGCCACATGTACGACATATCCATCATATAGACAGGCAATAGCACTGGTACGTGACAGTCGGACATGCCTGTATATACAACCATGCCTCACAGGATATGTGCGTTACGTGTGTACAACAGCTGTTGTACCATAATCAAGCTGGAAATTTTAGGACAGCCAGTGTACCTGTGGGAAATGGTGTGGAGTGGGTGTTATATCAATCAGTAGCTCATGACATGCTCAAGTTCTGAACAAGTGCCTAGCATGACCATACAATACAGATAGGGTGTTGGATAATATCAACCCACAAGTGGTGACAACAGTCATAATGGGTGGCACCTGCTGAGTATGGTGTGCATGTCCATGAACCATCATCACTGTAGATTTTAGCAGTACAGATGTACAAGACAGTACGGATGTTTGATTACAAATACCATTGTATGTCACAGGAGTGTTCTACCAGTGCCTGTTGACAGACTCACAACTACAAAAGGTGCCAGAGTGACATGTGCATATCACATCAGTGCCAGCTACAGTAGAACAGGGTAATGTGTTGTACTCCACCCTCATTGTAGCCCATACCACACAGACAAATGTTAGGCATCTGTGTATGTAAGGATGTGAATGGCCATGACCTATGAGGAATAGCTGTGTCAGTGTTGTGAACAACATACAGAATGGGCTGTGTGGGTGAGGTGTGTGACATATGTGCACATTCTGATGAATGATATCAGCATTGTCACCGTTATGTGAACATCCCTGTACCCATTAACTACCACCTAGGCTGTGGTCAACATTATGGACGCTGTGTAAGGGATGGTGCTGTGCAGTACACCTCCCTGCCTTGGAGACGTCTCCAGGCCCCTTGTGTAGTCATACGAGGTACCCATGTCATGACAGGGTGCCATCCATGAGCATGGAGATCATTGGACAGGCATATACAGCACTGGGGTGACCAATATTGGATCACATGTCACCTTTAAGGGGTAATGGCCATGCCTGGATGGGCGATACCAGCCTTCACAATCCTTACCTCCACTATGCAGCATGCTGTCTACCTTGCATAAAGACATTTGCTACACCATGATGATGGACATGATACATGTCCATATCCTGATCCGTAAGACATACGACATGGACAGCCACCATCCTAATACTAGGATCGCCACATGCTGTACAGATCCCTGTGCCATACATGTGACATATTCCCACCAAACCATGCAACCCTGTCCATCAAAGCTGCACATGTCATCCCAGTCATACATGGTGTGATGGCCACATGGTAGATGTAGTATCAACTGTCCGGATCAGTAATGCGGCACTGATGCACCTCACGGTGGCATACTGGCTGTCTGTTACAGCTGGGAAACCTTGCCCGTACATGCTATGGTTGATAACCATCCCTGCGAATGACGTCCGACTAGCCATTGTCCCATGTCTATCATATGTGCAACACTGATTATTCGTGGCAGGATGTTGAACAGCTGTACAGTGCTGTGTAGATGTATATGGCAAAACACATACATGTGCAGGTGTCCATGCATATGTGTGCATTGTCACTGCTCAAGTCCATTAAGGCTGTGTCTGTGTTGATATGTGACATATACACAGCATCAAGGTCAACAGCAGTACCGTGGACACATCCAGGCATGTGCAGATAGGTACGGACACCAGTGCAGGCAAATAGACATGCCCACATCAAGACAGCATTCACATGGAGTATGAACACTGTAATGAGGTGACACACATATATGGTGATGATATCCAATGTATAACGGGTGTTACATGTGTGTGACACAAACACAATTCAGTCGTGTCAGTATCATGATGATTTGCAAAGATTACTGTGCAGATGTACTAGATGTCATAGAAATGTATGTGCAGCAGTATCTCTGTACATCTCTGAAACTGTGACCTGTCACCATCATTATGTCTTACAGATAATGCCTCATACATGCCTTCCAGCGTACAGCCGCCAGGAGGATGATGTCCTCATCCCATACCTCCATGAGAACTACGAGGTGTTGTTCAACCATGTGCCACAGCATGCCCTGCAGCGGGACAACCTGTGGCAGGATCTACACAGGAGGGTGAACGATGTGGGTGGCCATAACCGCACCTATCAGCAGGTGCACAGACACTGCATGGACTTGATATGACATGCAAAACAGCGTGCCACTGCAATCGCCAGGGAACAAGGTGGAACAGGTGGTGGGCCACCAACCCAGCCCCCACTCACACACACCAAGGAGCTACTGGCCAGTCTGCGTACACCCTCAGAACAGCATCCACACACACTAGCTGCCATCGTGGAGGTGGGTGTCTCCCAACCAATGAGCCTGGAGTTGCCTGGTAAGTCAGTACTGCACATATGGCTATTATATCCCATTTAGTTTAATGTGTCACTGTACATTATGTAAAGTAACAACATATGCAAGGTATGTGGACACACATGCTGCATACTACAGTATGCTACCCTGTGTATGCACACATGTGCATACTATATGCTATTATACAGGTGAATGTGTTAACATGCACAGTGCACCCTGTGGCTGTCAGACAGTCAGGGATAATGTTCATACTGCTGTGTCACCCCTATACAGGTACCTCTCGTGTGCCGCACAGACATGAGTCCTTTGCAGGTGAGACTGTCATCAGTATCAGGCATGTTAAAGCATAGATCTATTTGCCATGTGGCCAGTTAACAGTTGCACACTTGATGTTTGTTCCAGTCACGATATACAGGTCACATCACCCATCATTCACACAGGCCACCCATGTGCAATATATACAAACGAAATGATACACCGACTTGAAACCACAGTAGTTGTCATTGCTACATGTGTGGTCAGCTGTGCATACAACAGTGGAAGTGTTCTACAATGGAGGAATATGTAGTATGCAGTGGAACAACATGTGTGGTACGCAAACAGTACCACACAGTGAGCTGTGATATGGGCAGCCCACAGGTGTCAACATTGTGTTATATGCCCCTGCATTGGGTGCACACATTGTGATGTGCCATCTGACATGTCCCAGACACGTAGTGTTCTGGCTGCAATATTGTCACACTATCCCATGGCCCATACCCCACATACCAAACATACAACCCATTGTCTGCATAGCCCTGTGGATGGTGACATATCTGACATCTATGGGTGTATGTCATATGGAACAACACAGACATGTGAGATGGCCATCACACACATTTGGTCAACACATGTGCACACATGGCCATGGGGGATGGCCAGAGACATGTAGCCACACAGTAGATGTGATGTGTACACACCCTGTTGCATATTGTCCACACATGGTCCAATTATAGCCTTAGTTGACTGATTATACATCCTAAAAGCCTCTGTACAGCTAGTAAAGGTGTCACTGACGTCTACCATATAAGATCTGTTGAGCATCACGACTGTGTCATAGCATGACAGTAGTCACCTGTACAGCTTCCACAGACATTGACACCAAATCAGGCCACAGATACTGTACATTTCCCTTGCTGCTGTAGGACATCACCGTTAGCTGTGCACCTCGTGTGTGTGGTATATCAATGTCATGTGGGAAATGGTGAATTGACATGTCCACTATGTGTGGACATGGTTGCCAGGCAGCTACGACCCTGTAGTTGTTGTGCAGGGGTGTCATCTGTAGGTCCTCCACTGACCTGTCACTTGATACAGCATGGTTTGGTGTGTATACACCTCAGCATCATGGGTCACAATCCACAGTTATGTCATGGGAATGCATGCAGTTATGGCTATGCAATGTGTACATATTATGCATTGTACAGCAATATAGATGCCTCATGATGCCATGCAATGGCACAGTGTCTGTACTTCACACTGTATAGCAATGTAGATGGCTCACTCTACCCTTCCATGCTCATTCACATTTGCTAAACATGATTCTATCTGTAGGGCATACAGACAACACCACAATGCGATGCCCATTACGATGCTGTACATGTGTCAGGACACCATTGTGTCAGACATGTATGCATGTTAATGCACACGTCAACAGATTACATGTCAAGGTCACGTCAGCCATGTGTACTGTTATCCTGTTCTGGTCCACATGGTGTATCACAGGGAAGCATGCATACTACCATGATTGTGTGAACTGCATGGCTACTGATATGACACCTGCTTGCTGTAGTGTGCACCCCAGCGAGGTATGCTTACTAACACTATTAATGTCTGAGCTGCATGCCCTCTGCCGTATCACAGGCATGCTGCATGCCATCTGTCAAATCATATGCATGGTGTGTCTGTGTGTGTGTGTGTGTGTGTGTGTGTGTGTGTGTGTGTGTGTGTGTGTCTGTGTGTGTGTGTGTGTGTGTCTATTGTAATTTAGAGTCTGTCTTTGCATTCACAGGTGATGTGAGTGCGTTACCCGCCTGCGGTCCATCTGATGTTAGTGTCCCCACAGATACTAGCAGTGATAAACATATGCATGAAGTACAGGCAGGGTAGACAGGGGCTGAATCTGTGCCAATGGTTGCCATCCCAGCTATGTCCCCCTCTTCCCCACACACAGTTCTGCTGCCAACACATACCACATCACTAGTGGCCATAGAGGAAGGACAGTCAGCATCTGTTAGCGTGGAACAGGAACATGTGGTGGCTACAGAAGGTGTGTCTACACACCATGGTGTCAGTGTAATGACTGCAGATGTGCTACACAGGCATGTGGCTGGTGCTGCTTGTAGGAGGACCTCTGGCAGACATGCACCTGCAGGACAGAGTGCAGCAGCTGGTATCACCAGATGCATGTTCCAGACTGTAATGGCGGCACAGGCATGTGCTGAATGGCAGAACAGAGAAGGGCAGAGGCTGCAGAGGGCTGCTATCCATACCCTAAAGGACAACATCCAGGCATTGGCAAATTCTCAACAGCAGATTGCTGATGTTTTGGACAAGCGATTGGGTGACATGGTCAGAATCCTTGACCGTGGCATGGCAATCCACGAGCGTGAGCTGTCTCTGCTGGAACATCTGGTAGGAGTGAGGTGTAGGCCACGTGGATGTAGGCCAGCTACACCACCTAGTGCAGGTCAATGTGAGCATGCCACCTCACATGCCCGCTCCCATAGTGCTGGTAGCAGTAGCAGTGCAGCTGGTGCTGCGCTGTCCACACCAGGACACAGCAGGCCATGTGGACATGGCCCTGGATGTTCCCAGTGGGGACATGGTTCCAGTGGACATGTGTCGTTGGACAGTAGCCAAGCTGTACCTCCGCCTGGTAGTGCCCGTGCAACCCCTGGCAGGCACAGGTCACATGGTCTGTACAATCTGGAGCTGTCAATAATACCCCATGTAGGCCTCACAAAAGGCAGAACTGTGTGCACACATACACGCACACAGCAAAGACATCTGTAGGGCACCACAACACCCACATGCATACTGAACAGACATGTCCAATCATATCACTGGCCCTTACCCACACACAAGATGTCATCCATTGGTGCAGCCTATGCCCCTGGCAAACATTATTACCCTGTGCATATGATGAAGCCTGGGCCACATCCCTGTCATCTACACCATTGGTGCAGGGACATGCTCAAATGGTCTGATGCACAGGGTGAACAGAATAGTGAGAAGTTTATATTACATTAGTTGTGTAAGCATAGTGAGAGAAGTGTATATTACATTAGTTGTGTGTGAATAGTGAGAGACATGTATATTACATTAGTTGTGTACTGTTGACATGCACCAGACATACCATGTAGTACAGGTTTAGCATGCATTGTTATATGTTCACAGTATGTGTCTCAGTAACAACAGTAACAGCATGTTGGTAATGATGCCCTGGTTCCCTCCTTATGGTCTACTTGCATGTGCCTACAGGTAGCATTGTTTGCAGTCTCCCATGTGTAACTGTGGAGTACTCACAGGCACATATGGAAATATCAACATGCTATATGTAGCCTCAGCCTGACTGTTGGAAAGTCTAACATAACACAGATTTCCACACATATACTGATCCAGAAGCATGTGGGCAGTTTAATAGGCTACAGTGGCTAGAGACGTGACATCCATACCAGGTCACATCACAGGTATGTTGACATGGTGCAGGGGTTGTACACAGCGGTCTGGCCAATGATAATGTTAGAGGCCACTTGATAGCATGAGGCCTCACTGTGTAGCAGTAATACCCTGTCACATTACAGGAACATGCTCACACTCACGGGGTCAACAACACTATAACGCACACCTCATAGTGTTGAGGTGAGGACCCTTGCCTATGTGGTCATCACCGTCACAGTACTGTGAACCCACATGATGCGACACAGAGAAAGAACATGTACAGGTAGCCAGTGTGGCTGAGACCAATGGCATCAACAAGGTAGTGGACTGCATCACCATGAGGGGTTAGGGATCCTGTGTGTTCTGTATGGTAGCATACACCCTCACTCCATGCACCAGACAGCCATACATACCTACATACACACACACACTGTGGAGACCACAAATGTCATACACATATGGACAGCTGATGTGTGTTATACAACACCACACCTGCCTATGTCATGCTTTCCACACTGCAGTATGTACAGATCTCTACAACAGTGTACAGGGGTGTGTAACAATTGGGATGTATTCCCCACCATATGTGGCATATATGGTCACACAAGCAAACACACATGGCAGTACTGTGAATGATACAACTGCTATATGATGATACATCTGACAGAAATGCAGCAGTATTGGCCGCATTATGTGTACCAACGCTACCTTCGGCAATTGTGCTGCTATATGCACACGGAAGGATGTAAGTGTTACAGGTGTCAAGTGATGTACTGTCGGTGACACCTGACCGCTGTGTAGGTTTTATGTCTCCACCGTCCAGTAACGGTAACATAGCGTACTGTTTGCACATGTAATGGTAGGATGGCGTGTGACACACCTGTGAGCCATCCCCGGCAAACATCCATCTACACAGGTGGATCACCACTTTATGTACACACATCCATCCATACCTGCTGTACATCCTACTGTACTGTCAGTATGTCACAATATACAGGTGCCAATGATGGGGCTGCATTGCAACTGCATGTTGTAGTTAGGCACAGATTAGTTACTTACATCAGCTACTGCACATGCATGGTAGCTGCATGCACACTACAGATTGTACATGTGTGTTGGTCCTACATGCCTGTCATGTAGCCATGTTTGTATGCATTGCAATTGGTGGACATGTGTGTTGACATACATAACACATGGACTGTTGTATGATATGGTGGGTGTCATGGGTAACTAGTACAGAGGGAATGTGTCCTCGGTCAACATTGCTGCCTCATGTACTGTTAGCATTCAACAGCCATGGACCCACCTTCCATTTATGTGCGTATGATTGCTGTAGCCACTTGTCTGCATGGAGGACAGCAAAAGCTATGCTATGTACATATGTGTCGTGTGTGTGGTCCATGCACATATCCACTGCAATTACATGTATGACATAGCCTAACATGTCTGTTCATTGATGTACAGTGACAGTCATCTGTCACAGCTGTGTAAGACCCAGGGCCCCTGGTATGTGTAGAGCTGACCTGGTTATGTACAGTGGTATCATTGCAATGCATAACACATGATGGAACCCTGTCGGTACATGTGTAGTCTGCACAGTTGCTGTAGACCTATGTACAGTGCACTGGTCATGAGTCACACGGTGTTGTGTTAATGTATGGCTGTGTATTGCTGGTCCAATGACATGGTGATGTCGGAGGGCTACATTGTAGATTGTGGTGTGTACCTCCGTGATATGCACCTGAGACATCTGTGATAGCTCCTGAGGGTGTACTGGTCAATACATGTGAGTGGCCTTCATGTACGTGGGGACAGTAATACCATACTGTGCCCTTCCGTGTTTAGAATCTGTGTTCATGCATGCAAGATGGCCCTTTGCAACTGCTGTGTGAGCATGCCCAGTATGGCATTGTGTAGATGGACACACAGTACATTCCAAACTGCACCCTTCCATGTTTAGAACCCATGTGCATGCATGCAAGACGGCCCTCTGCAACTGCTAAGTGTGTGAGGAAGCCCAGTATGCCGTTGTGTAGATGGACACACAGTACATTCCAAACTGCGCCCTTCCATGTTTAGAATCCGTGTGCATGTATGCAAGATGGCCCTTTGCAACTGCTAAGTGTGTGAGCATGCCCAGTAAGCCGTTGTGTAGATGGACACACAGTACTTTCCAAACAGACGTGTGATACTAAGCATGTGGGCATGGCCATTAACATTCTGTATAGCGATGGTGGTCATCCAGGCAACAGGTGTCCATTTTCAATGTCACGATGGATGCCTACATTGAACACACTGGTTGCTGTCTTGAAGGGTGTACTGTCTGTGGCGCGTCCTGTATTTATGTAGTGTTGTTGTAGTGCTCCGTAGATATTTGGTTGCCCCGATCACACCACTGCCATGTGTTTGTCTACGTCTACCTTGGGACAGTAATATGCCTTCAGACTGCTCACTCACTATACATTCCCTATCGGCATCCTTGCCTTTGCGGATGATGTCACCTACCTAGAAGTATGCCTCTGGGATTGCTGTGTTCAGTAATCTTGGTTGCGCGTTCTGTAAATGCGTCATACTGTAGTGTGTTAGGGTAGTTAGGTGTATGTTCAACTCCCAGCCCTGCCAAGTGTGTGTGTGTGTGTGTGTGTGTGTGTGTGTGTGTGTGTGTGTGTGTGTGTGTGTGTGTGTGTGTTTGTGTGCATGCTCCCATCCGCCTGGGGACTCAGTCTTGCTTTTAGACACCGCACACCACAGCAGTTTGCTACCGAAGTCTTTGCCTTTGCAGATGTTGTCACCCACCTAGAAGTATGCCTCTGGGAGTGTTGTGTTCAGTAATCTTGGTAGCGAGCTTTGTAAATGCGTCATGCTGTGGTGTGTTAGGGTAGTTAGGTGTATGTTCGACTCCTAGCCCTGCCAAGTGTGTGTGTGTGTGTGTGTGTGTGTGTGTGTGTGTGTGTGTGTGTGTGTGTGTGTGTGTGTGTGTGTGTTTGCGCGCATGCTCCCATCCGCCTGGGAACTCAGTCTTGGTTTTAGACGCCGCACACCACAGCAGTTTGCTACTGACGTCTTTGCCTTTGCGGATGATGACACGCACCTAGATGTCTGCCTCTGGGACTGCTGTGCTTAGTAATGTCGGTAGCGCGTTCTGTAAATGCGTCATGATATAATGTGTTAGGGTAGTTAGGTGTATGTTCGACTCCCAGCCCTGACAAGTGTGTGTGTGTGTGTGTGTGTGTGTGTGTGTGTGTGTGTGTGTGTGTGTGTTTGCGCACATGCACCCGTCTGCCTGGGGACTCAGTCTTGCTTTTAGACACCGCACACCACAACAGTTTGCTACTGACGTCTTTGCCTTTGCGGATGATGACATGCACCTAGATGTCTGCCTCTGGGACTGCTGTGCCTAGTAATGTTGGTAGCGCATTCTGTAAGTGCATCATGCTGTAGTGTGTTAGGGTAGTTAGGTGTATGTTCAACTCCCAGCCCTGCCAAGTGTGTGTGTGTGTGTGTGTTTGTGCGCATGCTCCCATCCGCCTGGGGACTCAGTCTTGCTTTTAGACACCGCACACCACAGCAGTTTGCTACCGAAGTCTTTGCCTTTGCAGATGATGTCACCCACCTAGAAGTATGCCTCTGGGAGTGTTGTGTTCAGTAATCTTGGTAGCGCGCTTTGTAAATGCGTCATGCTGTGGTGTGTTAGGGTAGTTAGGTGTATGTTCGACTCCTAGCCCTGCCAAGTGTGTGTGTGTGTGTGTGTGTGTGTGTGTGTGTGTGTGTGTGTGTGTGTGTGTGTTTGCGCACATGCTCCCATCCGCCTGGGGACTCAGTCTTGGTTTTAGATGCCGCACACCACAGCAGTTTGCTACTGACGTTTTGCCTTTGCTGATGATGACATGCACCTAGATGTCTGCCTCTGGGACTGCTGTGCTTAGTAATGTCAGTAGCGCGTTCTGTAAATGCGTCATGCTGTAATGTGTTAGGGTAGTTAGGTGTATGTTCGACTCCCAGCCCTGACAAGTGTGTGTGTGTGTGTGTGTGTGTGTGAGTGTGTGTGTGTTTGTGCACATGCGCCCGTCTGCCTGGGGACTCAGTCTTGCTTTTAGACGCCGCACAACACAACAGTTTGCTACTGACGTCTTTGCCTTTGCGGATGATGACATGCACCTAGATGTCTGCCTCTGGGACTGCTGTGAATAGTAATGTCGGTAACACATTCTGTAAGTGCGTCATGCTGTAGTGTGTTAGGGTAGTTAGGTGTATGTTCGACTCCCAGCCCTGCCAAGTGTGTGTGTGTGTGTGTGTGTGTGTGTGTGTGTGTGTGTGTGTGTGTGTGTGTGTGTGTGTGTTTCCAGCTGCATGACAACAGTACATTGCTTTGACAGTATTCACTCTCCATAACATCCGTGCGGCGTCTTTGCCTTTGATGCTGCTGTCTGCAGGCTAGACATGTGCCTGTGTGAATCATGTGATCCACTGATCACGGTAGTGAGTTTTGTAACTGGGTAATGCTGTCATGTGGTACAATGCTTACGTTTATGTTCTGCTCCCAACCCTGCCACGTGTGTGTGTGTGTGTGTGTGTGTGTGTGTGTGTATGTGTCTATCTACATATATATATATATGTGTGTGTATATATATATATATATATATATATATATATATATATATATATAGAGAGAGAGAGAGAGATATGTATGTATATAGCTATATATATATATATCTATCTATATATATATATATATATATATATATATATATATATATATAGATATATAGATATGTATGTTGGGATTATCACTCTTGACTGTGCTCCATTGTCTGTACATGAACACCTTGGATGTATGTACATCTGCTATGGCTCTGTGATAGTGCACATACTGTGTGCTGTAGTGATCGTGGGTTATACATGTGTAGTGACTGGTTATTGTGTTGCTGTGTATTACACGGGCATTGGAAACAATGTTAGTGCAGCACCTTTGAGTGGTCGTATGCAGATCTCTGAAACAGTCAGCGGTGGTTATTACATTGGAGTGTGAGTATGGCTCATATCCATCTGTAGTAACTGTCAAGTCTATGCAACCCAGGTTAACATTACAGACACATGTTTATCCAAGGTTGTAGTACAGATCCCAGGACTGTATGTGTAGACATTGACAGGTGCAGGACTGGGTTGTGTTGGATGCATGGAGGGGTGTCCATGGCCAGTAATGGGGATCTCTACAGCCTGGCAGGTACGGTCTGTGACTGTCCCACAACCTCCTGTATATGGCTGACACATGTTGTACCTGTGTATATGCAGACACACACACTTACCACAAACAGCTACGGCTATCACATACACACGCCCATTGCACCACCATTGGGCCATGCAATAACCATTGTCCCTCACACACACACACCTACGTGTACATTGGATGGCTCTATGACAGCTCTGGACATGTTAACACCACACCCTGTGCATATGATGTCACCTGTGCCACCACCTGTGATGTGTAACATTGATGCAGGATCTGACTAACCTGGTGCTGCTGCACACAGTGGCTTTATTCCACTGTATTGATGTTAGCATGCTGTTAACACACAGTGTGTTACTTCCAGGTGTACTTCAGCAGTCATGATGCATTGCAGCTATGACCATCACTGTAGCATAGTTTACAGCACTGTTACCTCTGATGATGTAGTCTCCATCCATGTGCCATTTCACTGATGTGTGTAGTATTGGCAGCATGTGTGTCTGTGTGTGCAGTACGTTTGCGATGTGTGTAGTACACATGTATACCTGCTTACAAATGCATACACAACATTACACGGGCTTCATCATTCGTACACTAGCTTACTCATTCTTCCACATGCGCACACGGGCTAACACGCGCACACACATACTTACTCGGGCTTACTGGCGCGCATGGGCACAGACACACTGTGGGCAGGTTTGCATGTCACATCGGTGATATCCATGGCATACGCCGTCAGTCTCCTGACGTTCCCTGGGATAGCTCATGACACGCCTCTTCCACTGAGTACTGACAGCACACATGTGACACTGCTCCAGTGAGGTTACAGTGTTTTGTACATACACACTCCTGTTGTCACCTATCTTCTACTCTAATAGTCCCCTTAACCTACACTACACTGTAGAGGCTTGGCCCATATGGTATGACATGTTGTGATTCACTATCCTCAGCCTCACTTGCCTCACATTGCCTACAAATGCTTCGTTACATCTCTGACAGAGCGCTTCCACACATAGGTACCAGTACGCAGTAGCCATGTTGTCCCCGGCTTGCCATTTATCCGCATGGCGTACTAACATCTAACTAAACCTACATTTTGTATGTATATTATCCATATGTCTTGTGTTGAAGTGCAGCACGTTCTCGTGGTGCTGCACTACGCTTCTACACCAGGGATCGGGGGAGGACAACTACTGGTTCATTGATATCCAATGGACAAAGCCGCCACTGGCCTTGGACTTGGACAATGGCATGCTTCTTCGACTGTATTCATACTGTATTTGCAGCTATCATTGCTCCGTTTAGCAACATGCAAAACGTTAGTCGCATAACATCCGGGTACATTTCTGCACATAACTCTGCTCTTGCATGGACAGCTTACTCTTTCATGTATCACATAGATACGTAGGGTTACCACCTGTCCCACTTTGCGAGGGACAGTCCCTCTTTGGGCAGTTGTGTCCTGCAAAATATTGTGAGAAAATGGCAAATGTCCTGAGATTTTAGGACAAAAGTATTTTCTCTATCGTATGTAATAGTTACATAAAACAGTTATTCTGTATCCGAAACACCTACATGTTATACGAAACAGAATAAGGAACAAAAATGCTACAAGAATAAACTTTTATTCAGGCAAACAACTGAAGTTCTGTCCTTTGTATTGGCCATGGGTATGTTTTGCCCTGCAAAATCTGATGTTTGTAGCACAAATGTCCCACTTTGGCCATTTGGAAAGGTGGCAACCCTATAATTACATCATTTGCATAGCTTATACATACAAATGGGGTATGTTGCAAATCCCAACATTGTCCGTGCAATGTTCGTGTTCGTGTTACGCCCCTGCGGGTGTTTGCTGAATAGCCTGGCAATCATCTTTCCTTGCTGTACTCTCACTCAATCCATAAATGCCGAAGGCGTCATGTATCATGGCCTAGGCTTTGCTGTGTGCTATGTCTATTTGTGTTGTATGCATGGCTGTGGGTATGTCCCACTGTCATCACTGGAAAAAGTGACACCATATAGGTACTTCCTGTAGACTGCTGTGTCATTTGACATGTCAGCACATACCTGCGGATGAACTTCCTACTGCAGCGCTTTTCATACCTTCTGCGTTATCTTGCGGTTGATAATGCTGTTTCCTCAGACATGTATCTGTTTCTGATCATACCTATCAACCTCCTAGTGCAAAACATCTGTACAAAGCCTAACATGATGGGGGGACAGATAGGGGCAGATTCTACATATTGCTCTTACAAATGTAGATAGTTGGCAGTATTATAGGTTTTGCATTAGTATGCCCTTTCTGAGGGATTTGGGGTCTTAAACACAACTGTTTATCATTATTTAATGACATCAGTTCTCAGGTATTTGGCAGACAGGTACACATACCTCTCAACCTCCGACAGCAGGAAATCTGGACAAAGCCATAATGAAAAGTGGGGCAAAAGCCCAAAAGTAGGGCCAATTTTTAAATATTGCTCTTACAAACTTAAAAAGTTGATAGAATAACAGGTTTTGCATTAGTGTGAATTTTCTGAAGGGTATGAAGTCTGAAACTCAAATGTCTCTCGTTATTTTCTAACCCCAGTCTTTAATGATTTGCACTATTTGCCAGAAAACCACAATTTTATGAAAAATGTACCAAATATATGAGGCAAATATCTGGACATTCTGCAAAAATCTGTACAGTTGAGAGGTATGCAGGTACAGATTGTGAGAGGAACACACCACACATATGAGGCATACATCTGCACATTCGTACAGTTACGCCAATACACACAATACATGGCACCATCACAGGCCAGTTACAATTACATTCCTATTGCTGAACACGCCCACCCACTGGGTTATATTCCTCACACAGGCCAACAGGTGCTTATCCATACTACTTATTCCATCATGTATCTTATGTGTAGGCCGGTATTTGCGCTTTCCGTCAGTGGCAGAGCTCACGTACGAGTATGGTGGACTGGACACTGTATTGGTGACACTGCATGACACCCTGAGGGACACATGTCATTTGAGTCTATTAACCTTCCACATTGACTTTCACAGGCCATACATTGTAATTCACATTTGTGGACAAACATGCTTATGAGTTGTACATGTTTTGTCATTTGTCCTGACGTCTTTCTTCTCACCTGTCCACCTAGTATCACTAGTTCTGTACATTACATTAGGACGGGTTACCTTCATACCTCTCACCTGTACACATTATGGGTATACGCCCTGGGGTTTGACCTATGATTCTGTTACATTTGTCATGATAATGTGCCTTTCTGATAGATTGCTGGCAAGCCATGACGGACTGTGCGATTAGGTAATCATGACTGACATTTCTATTTCATGATTACTAACTCTCATAACATTTGTATTCCCGACTACGCAATTATTCTATCAACGGTCTGACTTTGTCTGAGGTATATTTAATGTAGTCCCTATTTGTCTGTCATGTACTATGCCTTAGTCCAGCTGTCTTATTCTGACATTCTGGCAGGTATGGTTACCATCTTGGTCGTATGTGTGTCCATCCATGATAATCGCCTACATGACACTGATATAGGTCCCTATGTCTTCCCCCAATGGTTTACACAATATCCAGTGGGTGGGTTGCACCTTTTTGGTGAATATAGGCGTGTACTATACCCACATAGGTATACTGATCACTCCCATGGGGCGTACCTAATAGATCTGTGCCAACCAGCACCTTGGCCCAATTCTGCATACCCATGATTCCCATACCTGACACACATCCACAGTACCCATTAGACATGTTTAATGTGAGCAATAATAAAGTGTGAGGACACTTCCGAGCACTCCCCACTCTGTGGATATCAGCTCGTACGTCATACATTCAATCGACCCATGTGTTATTACCCTTGCACCTGCTACTGTTGCATGTACAGCTATATCGTAGTTGCAGGTGTGACTTCTTTTGCATCAATGATGGTTCGCACTTCGTACGGATCAATTTTTGGGGTCCTGCAAAGGACACCTATATTCATGTTTAACGTGCAGAACTTGCAGGCCCTGTCACACTGGTACTTTCCGGGAAATGGTTTGGAAACCATCGGTGTATTCTCCTTTCATGCATGTCTGTCTGTCTATCCATATTAGGTCACTATTTATGTACATGTGTTATATGTACAGGGACATATGTTTGTTTTGTATATATCTATTAATGTATCATGTGTGAATAGATATATATATCTGTACATATATACATATGTCTGTACATTCCTCATCCCGTAATTTGCTTTGGATTATGTCTGTGGATATATGTGTATATATATCTCCATATCATACTTTTCAACTGTAGAGATTTCCGCTGCATGTACAGCTGTTTGCCTCTTATCTTTGCTCCGTTTTTCATAACCTTGTGTCTATCTGGCAAGTTAGTGGCATATCATTAAAGACTGACATTGGTAAATAATGATAAACATTTCAGGTTACGACTTCATACCCTTCAGAGAATCCATGCTAGTGACACACCTGTTATTCTATCCACTTTCTATGTTTGTTAGGCAATATCTGGGGATAGTCCCTAATTGTGGTCCGTTTTTCATAACCTTGTGTCTGTCTGGAAAGTTAGTGGCATATCATTAAAGACTGACATTGGTAAATAATAGGTTCATAGGTTCATAGGTTCATACTAGGCTATCTGCCCTAGGGCATTTATAAGCCTAGCCAGAATGTGTTTGGCTTTCGCCACCCATTTTAAATTAATTTTGCTATGCCCTTTTTCGAGGTTAGTATACTGTGCCTCTGTCTAACAGTGACACAGAAGTGATACCCGGGGTAAACCTAGGATCTCCCATCCACTCATCAAGATTCCTCTTGAAGAGAGTCAATGAGGGACTCTGCCTAACCTGGACTGGGATTTTATTCCAGAGTGAAGGGAGCCTCTGGGTTATGAATCTATCCCTCCAGCATGTCCTATTTATTTCAGTGCTGAGGTTCAACTCACTTTCGAGCTGTAGCTCGATGGGATTTGGATTTTCTGAGGTGCAGCATGTCCATTAATTCGGTTGGACATGGCTTTATACGTCAGGCACAGATTGCCTCTGAACAGGCGGTATGCCACTGAGTAGAGCTGGAGTTTCTTTAACCGGGCAGCATATGGCATCTGTTTGAGCCCTTTGATCCTCTTGGTGAGGTACTTTTGGGGTCTTTCCAGTTGCTGCAGGTGTCTGGTAAGCTACATCCCAAAAGGGGCATTGTACTCAATTATGGGCCTGATGAGGGATGAGTAAAGAGGCACGATGACCTCCCATGATCTAGATGTGAATCCCTTCATGATTAGGTGGGCTATATAAAATGTTTTTCTAACCACTTTGGCCATGTGGTTGTCAAATGAGAGATTGCTATCAACTTGGGTCCCCAGGTCCCTAATTACTTCTTCTGTACTTAATGGATTACCACCTATGTGGTAATTTGTGGGAACTTTGTTTTTGCCAAAGGGGATGACTATACACTTTTTGCATTTAGCTTGAGGCCATGTTTCTATGAGGCCCTTTTGGAGGATGCTTGTGTTGGCTGGAGAGTCGATTATGGCACCCAGTTTGCAGTCATCTGCGAACTTGATCAGCCACAGTCCTTCCGTGTTGGCCTGTACCTCCGAGAAATATATACCGAACAAGAGAGGTCCCAGGACTTAGCCTTGTGGGACACCACTTGTAACTGGTTTGGAGTCTGACATGGCTCCAGCAATTCTAACCATGTGGGTTCTGTCCTTGAGCCAGTTTGCAATCCATCTAGTGACATAGGGGTTTATATTTAAGCTGGTGAGCTTATCTATAATGCCCGAGTGGGGTATTGTATTGAAGGCTTTTGCGAGGTCCAGGTAGGCTGTGTGGACCACCTTCCCATCATCAATGGCCTTGGTGACTGTTTCAAAGAAATCAACCAGGTTTAAGAGGCAGGATCTTCCTTTAACAAAGCTGAACTGAGTAGGATCCAGTGTCTGTAGGTCCCCAATATCTTTATTTATGAGGTCCATGATGATCCTTTCCATAGCTTTGCAGACCAAGCTAGTCAGGCTTATGGGGCAATAGTTTCCAGGATCTGCTGAGGCACCACCTTTATGGAGAGGGACCACTGTTGCTGTACGCCACTCTTTGGGCACATATCCTGTAGTAAGGCTGAGATTGAACAGTAGTTTTATGTTTGGGTTTAGCTCTTCTTGGAGTTCATGTAGGACACAGCCCGGGACACCGTCTGGTCCCATTGATGCTGTGTTTTTTGCTTTCGAGAGGGCGGCTCTTACCTGAGCATCTCAGATGTCAGGGGGGCAGCACTCTGCTGGGATAGATATTTGCCCTTTTGGTGGGGGGCGAGTTTGCGCTGTACCTGTCAGCTAGGATGTTGGCAATGTCTGTGGGTTCAGTGTATTTTTGTCATTTTGGACTAATTCTGAGCATATCTGGGAATTACCACCCAGGTTCCTAACATAACTAAAGAAAGCCTTGTGATTATCCTTAGTGTCCTGTGCAATTTTTCTCTCAAGCTGGCCTTAGACAATTTTATGAGTGCCCGTAGTTTTTGCTAATACTGATCAGTGATGCCTTCCTTTTGGGATTTTGCTCTATCATTTAGTAGCTTCCTCCTTCTATTGTATAGTTTGTTTATGGCTGGGGTCCACCAGACAGGATGTCTGCCTTTGGAGGATTGGGTCTTGGTTTTATTTGGGATCGATGATCCATGCATTCCTGAAGGTATTCATAGAATGCGTTTATAAAGGATTCTGCGGTCCGGGCGTATTTTCCACAGGCCGGGGCTTTGAAGGATTCCACCTCAGTTTTGAGGAGTGTGAAATTTGCTTTAGAGAAGTTTTTTACTGTGGTTTTCTGGGCAGGCGGTGGGGTCGGGATGTGAATATCCAGTGAGATTAGTTTATGGTCTGATCTTACCAGTGAGGGATACACTTCTGGTCTGGAGCATAGAGTCCCCATGTTGGTGATGATCAGGTCCAGTATGTTTCCCCTCTTGTGGGAGTGGTAACAAGTTGTTCCATAGCATTTTAGTTTATAAATTATAGGAACCTTTGGGCTAGGGTGTTGGAGCTAGAGTAATGCTCCCAGTCTATGTTTGGGTAGTTGAAGTCACCAATATAATGATGTTTGGAGAGACCTTCATATTTTCCAGTGTTCTCAGAAAGGCCGAGTGGGGTTCCTGGGTTTGGGAGGGTGGTCTGTAGCAGGCTATAAACTGGAAGGCAGTTTTACCCACTGTTAGTTGCACATGGATAGTCTCTAATGCTTCGTGCTTTGCCACCAACCTGGAGGTATGGGTATCTTTGATGAATATCGATACTCCCCCTCCTTTTGTGGTTCGGTCCAAGTTTTGGGGCCGAAAAGCATGGTATGAGGTATAACCTGGTAGTGCTGGGATGCTCTTGGGAGCCCTGAACCAGGTTTCTGTTACTGCACAGATATCGTTGTTCTCCATGCAAAGGAGAGTTTCGAGTGTGTGCATCTTGAGGTTTAGACTTCTGGTGTTGAGTAGCATTACTCTTAGTTTCTTATCCCTTGTGATACCTATGGAGGTGGGTTTGTCTTTTGAGCCTTGCCTAAAAAAGGCACTATGGGGGTAGCAAGAGCCTTTGCCAATATCTGAAAGCCCAGGAGTGACAGGTGCAAGCCGTCCCTAGTGAAGCATCGTGGCTTGTCGAGCATATAATCCCAAGCTGACAGGCATTGGATCCCCTTTGAATGACACCAGTACTTAAGTCAATTGTTGAAAGTGATCATCTTGTCTTCATATTGTGGCATAATTCTTGGTGAGGGTAAGATGCTACTCAAGGTCAGAGTCATACCGCCCTGGGCTACATGCTCAGAGAGCTCCTTTATGTCTCTTTTCATGTAGTCCAGGGAGGTACATCTCAGGTCATTCACACCAGCATGGACAATGACTGTGTCATATTTGTACTTGCCTTGGAGTGACCTGAGTGCTTGTGTTATGTGGCGGATCCTAGCGCCCGACAGGCTGCTCACCGTGACCCTCTCCTTGTTCAGCCTGGTGAGCGGGACGTCAGTGTGCCTTACGATAGAGTCACCTATTACAAGTGTATCAGATGTGTTGTTTAGTCTTAAGGGCTGTGACTGTTCGGCACACTGGCTTTGTGAGATATGTGTTGCACGTGTTTTGTTTTGGGGTAGCAGTTGCTTGGGTGTCTGCTTTGGAGGTCTCTGCTGCTTAGGCAGATCTTTATTTAGAGCCCCCGAGTATGTTTTTGTGTGATTATGTGTTTGGTTTGCTGTCGTGGTAGGTCTATGTGAGACTGGAACTGTAGTGAGTGTGGTTTCCTTCTCCTCCTGACTGGTTATGCCAGTACTGAGTTGAGAGAGCTTAGCCTCCAGTTTGGCTATATGGTTGCATCTCTCACATGTGTTGGAATTTGTTGGGAGGAGAGGGTTGTCTGTGTACATGAGGCAGTTGTAACATTGCCTCAAGATTCCCAGATTCACCAGCTGGACCGGAGAGGAGATTGACAACTGACCTTTGGACATGCTAGAATAATATTGGGAATTCCTTAATAATTGAAAACAAGGGCCAGTGGGGAGTGAGGGTGTAGTGCTTTTAATTTTTAGTGCTGACTTATATAGTTGCTTTAGCGCGCAAGTGCCAGGTAACTTAAGTGCAATGTGTTACAGGTAACTTAAATGCAAAAACGACAAACAGTAACTTTCTTTCAAGTGAAACAAGGAAATAAGTACAGTAAGCAATGCAGATATCACTAGTGATCCACAGAAGCTCTGAGAAGCCGCGTATTAGGTGGAATTAGTGTTCCAGGGAAATAACAAGCAAACAAACAACAAGCATATAAACAAAGCTAGATTCAGCAGGCCTGGATCTAGTCTATGCTACAGCAAACAAGGTGTGCCAATTTCAGTAAGATACAGTTCAAATATTCAGGCACTATAAACCTCTAACCAGAAATTCCCAGCTCAGAAGGGCAGAGTCCAGCCACTTCTCCCACAAGAGTGCAGACCACGAACCTTCTTAATGTAAAATAACTGGCCTGAAGCCCAAGTGCCTAAACCAGAACTAATACACTTTAAGAATAACAGACACTGGGCTCTCAGTCAGCAGTTCCCAACTTAGAAGGATGAAAGCTACCTGTCCTGCCACCACAGTGCATGCCACAAACCTTCCTAATGTAAAACAACTGGTCTGAAGCCCAAGTGCTTAATCCAAAAGACTTAGAATGATAGCTACACTTTAATCAAGTTACTACCAAGCAGAAATAAATACAATTGAATACTTTAGAGAATGCCTGGATTAGTTCTCAAGTCACACAAACAAAGCTAGATCCAGCAGGCCCGAATCCAGTCTATGCCACAGCAAACAAGGCGCACCAACTTCAGTAAGAAGCAGTTCAGATATGCATGCACTATAAGCCTTTAACCAGAAATTCCCAGCTCAGGTTACGACTTCATATCCTTCAGAGAATCCATACTAGTGACACACCTGTTATTCTATCCACTTTCTCTGTTTGTTAGGCAATACCTGGGGATTGTCCCTATTTGTGGTCCATTTTTCATAACCTTGTGTCTATCTGGCAAGTTAGTGGTATATCATTAAAGACTGACATTGGTAAATAATGACAAACATTTCAGGTTACGACTTCATACCCTTCAGAGAATCCATGCTAGTGACACACCTGTTATTCTATCCACTTTCTATGTTTGTTAGGGCAATATCTGGGGATTGTCCCTATTTGTAGCAGTTTTTGTCATGGCTTTGTCCGGTTTCGTACTTTACGGGTTTAACAGGTATGAGCCATGTACATAGAACGTGGGGAAAACACCATTCATTTTCTATTCTGTGAGCAGATTACACATGTGCAGGTGCACTTGCATATCCTTATTGTGGGTTACATGTGTTTCATAGATAATTGTGCTTCTGTGAACTTTCATAATTCTGACCGTAACAGTTACATATCTGTATTCCAGTTTATGGACTACTGCGAAACACATGTTCACCTTTACATATTTAAATGTGTGTACTGCACGAACGCTTTCATTACACTTTCAAGTTATACGTGCAGTGGTCGTAGGTCAACCGGGACTGCATTCACGTTGGCCGGATACCAGAACCACTATTCTATTGGTGTTCTCCCTCATTGATATGCATACCCATAGTACTTAGCTACATCAACATACCCCTCACCCCTTCACCTACAACACATGCATCCATTCTCTTGCTGGGTAGAAGGTTGTACTACATATTACACATTCCCTATTGCCTACTGCTGTAGACTCCGGCTGCATTGTTAATCACTCCGAGGATATGCAGAACACCCAGGCATATAGTCCAGCCACATACAGGTCTTTAATTGTCAGGGTGTTCATGTAGTGATCTGGGTTTAGGCTTGTCCACCTGGTGAATGAAACTTCCCTGGCCGAGGTCAAATGTCAGACAAAGCATATGGACAGGGATTATCTCCCTATTTTGAAGTGTTACCTGTGTTTATAGACACAGGTGTCTGGGCACCTGTCAGCAGCTTATTCTGTTGGCGATACATATTATGGGTGGGGTTGTTATAGTCCATACTCCACGGTGAGGGGTGTTCCCATTCACATTTGACTATTACCTGTATACAGTCATACGGGGATTATTATTTTTGGACGTGAAGTGACTACAGGTATGCAGTTGTACATTACACAAGTGTGAAGGGCTGTTCCTGTAAATATGTACGGACCATACCTCTCAACCTGTTAGAGCACCGAACCTGCGCAAAGCCTACATGATGGGGGGACAATTAGGGACACATTTTAACGATTGCTCTTACAAGCTTAGAATGTTGATAGAATGCTAGGTTTTGCATTAGCATGACTTTTCTGCAGGTTGTGGAGTCTTACACTCAGGATATTTCTCATTATTTAGTGACGTCAATCCTCAGCTATTTACCACACTGGTGCAGATTGTCGGAGGTACACACCAACACTATGGGGTGAACCTGTGGTCATTCTTAGGGTTGCCACCTTTTCGACTGCCCAAAGTGGGACATGTTCTGTAGAGATGTCAGATTTTCCAGGACAAAACATACCTACAGCCGTGCATAGTACTGAACTTTAACCTTTTTTGTACATATAATAGCTTATGCTACTTCACATAACATATTGAGGATTCATATATAAAATAACCGTTTTATGTGACTATTAAAGTAAATTAGGGAATAAACTCTCAGGACATTTGCTATGTCTTGATTTTTTTCACAGGACACAACTGCCTACAGAGGGATTGTTACTCGCAAAGTGGGACAGGTGGTGACCCTAGTCATTCTGCGAATATCCGGACAGTTGAGTGGTATGGCATGGACCTCTGTAATATGCTGTTGTGTTCTGGCATGGCAGTAGCTCAGCATTAAAGACTGCAGTCGGAACGTGCTGACAGACAGTTGGGTTTCAGACTTCATACTCCAGATATTAATACCAATGTGCAAACTGTTATTCTATCAAATTCTATGTTTCTAAGAGATATGTTTACAGATTGTCCCTGATTTTGGACCTTTGTCTCACTTATATTCATGGCTCTGTCCAGATATCTTGCTCACACAGGTTGACAGGTATGGTCAGTCATGACTGCACACAGTCAGTGTCCCTCACACTTGATCAGGGTTGACCTGTTTACGTAATGTCTTCCTCGCCCTCAGGCCATTTTCCACTTTGCAATTGTGTGCATTATATTCTCCCTCCTATTCGTGTCTGGACACGTGGGTCACGGGAAGGTATTTTATCCTGGGTGGTAGGTTATGCATGCCCACTTAGGGCTGGACAGTGTCATGGACCTCCACTGCACGTTCGGACTTGTGTCCAGATATCTACTGGATTGGACATCATGTCGTCATAACCATTCTAATATTTACACAGGTTGGTCATCCCGTGAGGGATATCCCAAAAATTGGTCAAAACCAAAACAAGTTAGATAACAAAGATTTTTGTGGCTGCATGAAAATGTGCAGGGGGTTTTACCTGCAGGGGATACATGGTTTGCAATTCTGACACTGCCTAGAGTGACAATACCTACTACATATGCGTAGGGGTCACTGTGTGTAGCTGTTTCTGCAACAAAAGAGTGGACCAAGTACGGCTGGATTTGGTGGACGTTCTGGTATGGTGGCAGGTTGTGTGCTGTGGAGGGTATGCTGGGTAGGCTATTATGCATCCAGGTGTGTTGCGTTTGTTATGGCCAGTTCCATCAGGACCCATCTGTGGGTATGTGATGGTGCCGTATGTATACATTTGTTTCACATATTTCCATATTCATATGTTTGTGGGATTGTATTCTACACTATGGCCTGTCTGCTTGTCTTGCAGCTGTTTCTACATGAGGTTGTGTCTCTTTCCACTTCACCCGCTGCCCCCTCATACACCTCCGGTTCACCTTTTCTGCGTATGACACAAGTATCGCCTTTGAGGAATTTACCATTAAACACACACCCCTCACACGCGAATTACTCACACCCCATAGAGCACTACTTTGGTTGTTGGCCCATGACATGGCCAGAGTTACACATTGACTACCCTACATGATATGGGTACCTTTATGGTTGTGTGGACTACCCTGCCATGTTTGCTGTCCACATGCTATACCTCACGCACATAGGTACACACCCTTACTTCACTTTTATTACTTGGTTGGTGTATCCGGGTACTACCCATTCGACTGTGTCACATACACGTTCAGATTATACAGCTGCCTTCCGGATTTTGCCAGCCTGTTCTACTCATTGGTAGGATGGCACCTTTTCCTATGTCCAAGCTATTCCTTACACATGTCCGACTGTTGTGGACATTGCTTCCCCACAATCAACGGTTCTGTTTCCACCTTTTCAATTGTCCACAGTGTGACATAGGGTTACCACCTGTCCCACTTTGCGAGGGACAGTCCCTCTTTGGGCAGTTGTGTCCTGACATGTAATTGTCAACATGGCAAATGTCCTGGGATTTTAGGACAAACATATTTCTTATATTTTATGTGATAGTTGCATTAAACAGTTAATTCTGTATCTAAAATACCTGACTGTTATGAGAAACAAACTAAGCAACTAAAATGCTACAGGAATACACTTTTCTGTAGGCAAAACAGTTATGTTCTGTCCTTTGTACTGGCCGTGGGTATGTGTCAGCCTGTACAGTCTGATGTCTGTACCAAACATGTCCCACTTTGGCCATTTGTAAGGGTGGCAATCCTACTGTGACAGTTGCGGTGAACACAGCATATTTTACAGGCCGACACATACTCACGGTCATTTCGGCAGATAGAACTTACAATTCTTGCCTATATCTAAGCTTATTCTTGTAGCATTTCGGTATCTTATTCTGTTTGTTATGACATTTCTGTATTATATGTCCAGTGAAATATGTTTAATGCAACTATTGCATGATGTCTACAAAGGAATTATGTCCTATATTCTCTGGACATTTGCCAGTTTTACATGTTTGTGTCAGGACACATCTGCCCACAGAGGGACTGTCGCTCGCAAAGTGGGACAGGTGGTAATGTTGGTCGACGGTACGGATCATACTGTTCCTTTCGGCCTACATGTGTCCGTGTTGTTATGACTCGTTTATATGCTCCTTCTGTTTTGTTTACATGCGTATGCTATTTCCTATCACATTTGGTATGTGAAATATGGACATACCTTTTGTATGTGACTATTACATGGCTTGTGGGATATGATTCAGACATACAGTCACTACCTATATCTACATTTCTCCTCGTGTATTTTGTTATGGACACATCTGCACAGCTATGTTCCCTCCCTCAAATTATGGGTCAGCTGGTGACCCTCTCCGTTGGACTGGATGTACCTACTGGTGGCGCGCTAACATCTGATACATTTCACTTCCACATGGTATAGCTATCTACACTACGTTGGACTACAGGCACACGGTTTTCCTGTCATTTGTTCATGGGTAGGGACCCGTTATTCCCTACTGTGCATTTGTGTTTGAGTCTTCATTTTCTGTTCGCAGGGACTCTGCTTTGCATACGTTTCAGTCTCCACGGACACTGATAGGTATGATTACTATTGCTGGTGGAATATAATATTCAGCAGTTTAGGTTGCTCCTCGGAAGCCAGCACTGACACGCCTCCCTGCGCAACTTTGATACGCCCCTTGCACTCACGCACATTTCCTATGCACGTGGCTGTGGCGGCTGCGCACCTTCATTAATATGCATATGGCGCGACTACTCCACATCTACACTGTACGGCCGGTGCAAGCCTTACGCCGGCCTTGCACCGAGCTTCATGAATCCAGGGGAAAGTCTTTTTTTTTGGTTAGTATTTCTGTGTCATGGTCTCATAGCAAAAAAAAACATGATTATCAGGGTTGAGCAAGCTACAAATCTGTTAGCTGGGATTATAGACACTCTATTATTTTATATTTTTTTAATTTCTGTAAAGGTTTTGGATTTCTAATACACTGACAAGTATATACACACACTTTATGAGTAAAGGGTATGATTGCAGTTTATGAAATTAGTTTTGCTTCAGTCTTTGATGTTTCCAAGTGTGCTGCTCTCAGTATCCATGATGTGACCAAAGTTTCCTCCATCTGCAGTTCATCTGGAGTTACATATATTGGAAATCATATTTGCTAGGAATAGCTATTTCAGTAATATAGTTTTGTCTCTTTATTCTTTGACTGCTGCATATGGTTTTCTTGCTTCTACTTTCTTAACTATTGGCATTGGATGATCCCTGTATGGTTTTTCACAAGCTGCTTTAAGCAATTGAGTTTATGAAATCCAAGAGCTATTGTGAATGTTTTCTAGATGTGGTATAGTTCCAGTCAATTGTAGTCTAGCAGATTTGATGTATTCTCTTATATTGTTAGTTCTTCAAAACTGGCAGGATATTTACTATGTCCTGAGGGCAGTTTTAGTGGAGCAACATGTTGCATACTTGCCTTTGGTGCAGAAGGCTGAGGGTTCTATTCCCACACTGAAAAGTTCAATTGCAGGCATTGCAGTGCAACATAAGAGGAGTGCTGTACTCTTGAGTGTGTTGTCCTTGGATAAGATGTTAAACTCAGGTACCATCTACTTGAGGTGCTAAAACATCCCACTGTAACTATTGAAAAGAGTAGGGCTTTCATTTTTCACACATTTCTTTCATCTTGATTTTCTTACATCATTAGAAAAAATACAATTCATTTAATATTATTTTAAATATCGCAGTACATATACCTCTTCCACATTTTACCAATTTTAAACATGAGAATAAAAATTATCAACAAATATAGAAAATACCAACATATATTATCCTCCCCATCTCTTGTTCCATAACCATTTATCTATGTTTCTTATAATCATTGGTGAATCCTATAACTTATTATGCAATTTCTGATATATCATATTCCAAAGAATCCATAATATACTAGTAAAGTATTTATCTAATCTGTCTTATAAAGCATAATTAATCACGTCCATACTTAATTTGGAGAAACTTATTATTTTAGCTACTCTTTCACATATGGATCAAATGTATCTCATTTTTAAACAATATATTAAGAAATGCTATGCTATCTCACAAACCCCACAAGGATTACAATTTTTATTCAACATTGTTTTATGCTTTAATTCTGCCTTAACAGGAATTTTCTGAATTGATAGTCTTCATGCAAAATCTTTCATTTCTAATATATGCTTAAATCTCTATTGTCTTTTTAACTGCTACTTGAAACTTTTCTTCTTTATGTTCCCAAGGATAAATATAATAAAATGTTCCCATAATAATCTTATATCACAATTTTCTGACTTTGTTATTATCATTCAACATTAACCTCCATCTTCTTATAAATTCATTTTATATATATATATATATATATATATATATATATATATATATATATGTATAAAAAATATACACACACACACATATACATATATACATATATACATATATACATATATATATATATATATATATATATATATATATATATATATATATATATATATATATATATCTATATATATAGGTTCCCTAGAAGAACAAAGCTGAAAGATCGATACCTGACATCACCGGATGCCCAGAAGACGACAGAGCAGATAACCGACAGAATTGTGTAAGGTGTGTGTGCGATACTGTGGGATTTAGGGTTAGGGTGTGTGTAAGGTAAGTGTGCGATAGTGAGGGACTTAGGGTTAGGGTATGGGTAAGGTAAGTGTGCGATAGTGAGGGACTTGAGGGTTAGGGGCGGATTAAGTGAGTTAGGGTTAGGGAGCGGGTAAGGTAAGTGTGCGATAGTGACAGACCTTAGGGTTAGGGTTTGGGTTAAGGTTAGTGCATAGATAGTTGTGTGCAATGTGTAGTGTAGGTTTTTATGTTGTGCTTGTGTTGTGAGTGTGTTGTGTGGAACAGCGAACATTTTGTTTTGTTAACTGTCGGTATTGTGGTTTGTTGGGCATGTGAACTTTCGTGTTTTTGTGGTTTTGTTCTTGTGGTGTTGGTGTTGTGGACTGTCGGTCTAACGTAGTAGACCCATATATATTTATTTATTTATTTATTTTATTTTACATTTGTTAACCGGGCTAGTCTAGCTGGATACATATCCTTTTTCAGTAGAGGAACATAGTAGTTAATACAATTTAAAGATACAAGTAACACAGTAATAAAGATAATGTTTACATAGTTGTTAAAATGACAGCAGAGCAATCAGAAGATTATACATAGCTTAGGTATCTTATAAACAAATAGTAAATAGAGCATTTCAAGAAGAATAAACATGTTTGCCATTGTTGATAGATTTTGGACATTTGAAGGGGTTGAGAATATATGTTTAGTCAGGTTCACACATGGGCATAGCCATTGTTTTTGAGATATTCTTTTAGGTTGTTTTGAACTGATCAGTGAGTTGGTTAAGTTTGAGAAGATTTTTAGTTCAACCAGCCAAGTTTTTTTAGGTAGTGAGACAATGGTGGGTGCGACATGTTAACGTAAGTTCACTTGTTGAGGAAAGAAAAGACTGGGGAGGCATAGAGGAGGGTGGAGAGAAAGATGAGGCGGGCAATATTTAATTTGGCAGTTGGGTAGATAGGTTTTTTATTCTGTACATGGATCCTAGTTTTTGTTAAGTGATTTTACAGTTTGTGTAATGTGAATGTCAAATTTGAGTTTATGATCTATAGTTACACCTAGTAGTTTGGTACTGGCGACAGGGGTATGATAGTCCCATTGTTGGATTTAACATGGAAGGTTGTATTGTCGTTACTTGTGAGTTCAATTGGAGAAAATAGTAGTAGTTTGGTTTTAGTTGGATTAAGTAGGAGTTTCAGTCGAACCATTTTTCTACTAGAGAAAACAGTGTTGAGTGGTGACCCAGAATTGAGCCTTGAGGAACGCCACAATGGTTGGGGGTAGGCCTGATAGTCTGTGTTGCCTACCAGTGAGGTAAGCCTGTCCAGATGCAGGGTTGCAAAGTTTGTTTAGAAGGAGTGGTGATTGAAAGGAGGGCCGTGGTGGTACTGTGGTGGGGGCGAAAGCCCGCTGGGAGTTGGACAGGAGATGATTACAGGTGTTGTTTGTGGATGCATCTTTCCATGATTTTCGCTTTGGGGGGGAGTATAGCTATTGGTCTATAGTTAGATATTTCAAGGGTGGTTGGTTTGAGCTTTTTAAGAGGCAACAATGTTAGAGACTGGCTTTAAAGTGGTTGATTGGCTAGAGTTTGGATTGTCTCGGTGAAGAAGGAGTTAAAGGTATTAGCTCTTCCTTTTGACTTTTTTCTCAAAGTACCTCGGGGGGGGTTGGGTTTTTAGTTTTACTGGGAGGTTGTTTTTTGTCTTGGGTAATGGCTGTTTTGGTAGTGTTTCTTAGTTGTTGTTTTTGTTGCTCTCCATGTATCCCAGGCTTGGTCACGGAGTTTAATTTTGTATTTTGTTTCACTAGTTATTGGATCTAATTTGTCTATGTGGGGCATGTATAAGTATATCTTAAAAGAAATGTGGTAGAGTTTTTATAGTTTTTAAAGGTCCAGTTGCAGGATTTTAGGTCATCAAGAAATAGTTGTGGGATAAATTTCTTTTTGTTTCTGATAAGTCTATATGGGGTATTTCTGTTTAATAATATAAGTTATTAGATGGTCACTGAGATCACTTTGAGTCTCTGTTGGTAAGGATCCCAGTCAATGGTGCTTTTTTTTAGGTTATTCATAAGGATCCAGTCAATGGTGCTTTTTTTTGATTATTATTTGCTCCTAGTTGGGGATGAAATATGTTGGGAGAGACCAGTCAATATTGACGTCCCCAAGTACTATGGTTTCTTGTGGGTAGTTGGTTTGCTCTAGGCTTTCTGTGTTCTTCCCTGGTGGGATATAGGTAACTATGAGGTTGATGGTTTTTTGAGTGTTTAGGCATATTTTTAGGGCTATAAGTTCTAGGTTTTTCTAAGGATACTCAGGGTATTTCTGAACATAACAGCTATTTATTATATCCGGGTGGGAGGATCTCTTGATCATTAGTGGTAGGTTTTAGCCATGTTTCAGTTAGACACATAATGTCAGGAGAGTGAGTTTCTATCATGGCATGTAGGTTGTGAATTTTATTGTTAATGCTTCTTAGGTTCTGATGTAATATTAGAAGGGAGTCAGTAGGTTTTCTGGTTAGTTTAGTGGGGTTAGAAATCTGGTACAGGTGGGTCCTGGGTTGGGATGGATATCACCATCTAAGTTGATTTGATTTTTCAGGTAAACCAGGAATCTTTGTAGTTTAAATAGTAATTTGATGTTGGTTTTGTTAGTTTGAGTTTTGGGGTGGTAAAGTGTGGGATGGACCCTGGTAGAGTGAAGGTGGGATAGAAACTACATGGTGGTTGGATTGGGAGTTATTTCATACTTTGTTAAGAAATAGAGAGTCACGAGTACTATTAGTGTGAGGGGGTGATGGAATAGATGTGTTTGGCCATGATGGAGGTAGGGGAGATATAGTGTTAGAAAGACAGAGGAGACTTGGATTTGCAGGGGAAAGTGGGGGCTTGCTTTGGCTATAAATGTAGGGGTACTGGGGGTGGGTGGGAGGGGGGGGGGGGAGGAGGGAGCGGCGAGCCAGCGAGAGGGCGGCTGCGGGCGGCTTTCACCACAGGATTTCAGGAGGTCTTAGTGAGAGCAGTCTTCCAGGTAAGTTTCATCAACTGCCAGGTTCCTGGAACTAGATATACTTTTTAGCTTTTAACATCTGATAAGAGGGAAGGAGATAGGATGTTAGAATAAGTAAGGTTACACAGTTTAGCAAGCAGCATAATCAGTACAGTCTGTAAGCAAATGTTATTAAAGATTAATTGCAAGGTTTAGGTTTTTATAACAACATAAGAATATGCAGTACACAATTGGTCATACATTCAACTGTGGCCAAGTATGTGCTATTATTGCATACAGAACCTAAAAGTAGCTATAGATATCCTCGGTCTGTCCCTGTACTTAATTAAAAAAAAAACGCCTTAAAAGCGCCTGCTGCCAGGAGCAGTGGATTAGTATTCAGCTTTGTAAAGACAGAGTCTTATAGATAAACATTCACTGAAATGAGCCAATATGATCACATAAAGCTACCAGGCTATGCAGTATTACACAGATTTGAGTTTTTCTTGACTGACTGTGAGTTACCTTCGGGCCGGAATACGCCCCTTGGCACAGGACAAATGGACTATTTGATAACTTCCTTTCACCGCTTGATTTCCCAGGGTCTTAGTGGAGCAGAGCAGTCTTAAGTTTCATCAACTGCCAGGTTCCTGGAACTAGATATACTTTTAGCCAGACAGGCAAATACCAATAGTGTATATATATATATATATTCCTTTTAAATCTTTCTTATTTTTTCAAATCCTATCTTTGTAATATCTAAAACTGACACTTTTACTAATATAATCTTTTTTCCCTTCATAAATCTTATACATAATTCAATATATATTTGTAAAGATGCTAGAAAAACTACTGGAGTTCTTAAACATAGGCCTCCATTTTCATAATTGTTTTATATAGTGCCTCTTCTAACAGGGTTTAACTTTGAACCCCATAAAAATAAATTTAAAAAAAATCAATAAATCTTTTTCTAAGTTAAAAGAAAAACTGAAGACATTACCAAAATGTCATAACTTACCTAAAATAAAACTATGTATTAAATACACTTTTTAAACAAATTTATGATTAAAATACTCTCCACATTTCTTTTACTTGTTTACTAATAAGAATTTGATTCTCATCTCATTATTTTTTATACTTTTACATAGAAAAGGTAAAACGTCCTCACTTCTGCCTTATTAACATCTCTGCTTATATAATAAAGTACTCATTTTCTTAATATTTGTTTTACATATCTCGTTTTCAGTTCTTATTTTGTCATCTCATTTATTGCTCTTCTCATGTTGTCTTTCAATAATTCAATATTTGTCCTTCTGTAAAACCATTTTTTCTAATGTTAAAAGCTAATTTTTATATTTTTCTGTATATGTGATCCACCAAGCATCACTTCTATTATAAAACAGTAAAACCGTCTAATGTTCATTACATAATTCCTCCTTATATTTTTAAAAATATTTTTTTCATGACTTCTGCCAATGTTTTATTTCATTTACATTCTTTAATATATATTCTTTCTTATTAAAGTATTCAGCTTGTATTGCATAATGATCTGAAAAATTTACATAAATAGTTTTATCATTCCTTTCTCTTAATCCTATAAGAGTGTAAAATGCAACCTATTTCAGTTCTTAATTTCACCCTAACATAAGTAAACTATCTTTTACCAAAGACTTGCAATCTTTCTAACCTTATCATTGGCTTATTTGCTTGTATGCATTTGTTTATTTTACCTTTGTTTTTTCTTAAATTACAATTCAAATCCTCCAGTATTATTATGTCCATATTTTGAGTAGTAAAATTGTTCAAGTTTTCAAACAGTAATTCCCTTGTTTTCTTATTGTGTGTGCATAAATTATTATTCTCCAAATTTTACTGTCTTTTCTTAAATTAACAAACATGCATCTACCAGGAATTATGATAATAAGATCAAGAACCTTAATATTTCCCTTTGTTAAAATGGCAAGATCAGAACATCTGTCTTCTTCATGACTCTAACATATTTTATCTCCCAATCTTCAAATTGTATGTTTTGTTGTTTACCTAAATGTCTCACATCTAATAAAAATTAAATCACAACATTTAATCTTCCTTTTTTGTTAATTATGCTGTTCACATTCAAGGATAGGATATTTAAATTACCCTTTTCCTTTTCCTGCCCTATCTTTATATAATTTTCTTTTTTTATCTCTTTTCCTCTAGATTCTCTTGTGTATATTTCACCATCACTTTTTTCATTCTTTTCATTCATTAAATTTTCAAACTTATTCTGATTGTCAATATTAAATTCATTTAACTTACCCCACTACTGTCACTCCCCCACTACCTATTAATTCTTCAGCTCACAATTATACACAAACTCATTCAAAAACCACAAGACTGCCCTGCCCTCACCTCCCTACTCACCCTTTATAATCCCATTAGGTCTCTGCATTCTGAATACCAATTTCTTCTTCAGGTTCATAAACCTAAGACTCCAGCAGGCCAGTTATTATACTCTTGGAACATTGCCAAAATATGGAATAATCTACCAACATCTATTTGCATACAGCAAAGCCCTTCTAATTTCAAATCTACACTGCACAATAATCTCCTCTCCAATAGGACATGTCACTGTTCAGTTCCTTCCTCTGCCATTACTTAAGTTGCCATCTAAATTTAAAACTGTTTTTATCTACCTCCTGCTCCAACATTTTGTTTTCTTAATAATTCTTAATGAACATTTGCTTAATTCTCTTCCTGCATTTCGCTTACCCCCTAACCACTTTCATCCCTCTTCTCTCCCTCCATCCACTTTTCTTCTACTTCCTTCTCTATCTTCTTCTTTCTACATTTAATCCTATCTAGTTTTCCCTTCCCATCTCTCATGTTCCACATTTCACCTTTTGTTTCCTCCTTCCTTCCCCCTATATATTACAAAGTATTCCTCTTATCCCTTCTTCACTCTATATATGCTTTTTTCTATTCTGTATAATGCCTGGATTTGCATGCAATCAGTGGTGTTAATAACTATATACTTTTGGCACTTTCTTGTTTTGTATAGTTTTTTGTCATATTATTATTGTCTGTATTATGAACATGTTTAACTTTACTGCTAGCATAATGCAATATCAGCTTTAACTATTTTCTATACTTTTTATGTACATTTTCTACAAATTTCATTTTGTAATTCTATTGATCTTTTTTGGAAATTTTTATGGAAACCTCTTGAAATTTTATACAAGTGTTATTGTTACTTTGGAGCTTTTCTCCCTGAGCGTCCACTGAAAATGGGCTTTCTTGGCCCAGTGGACTTTCCTGGTAAACAAATGGCAATAAATAAATAAATAAATAAATAAATAAATAAATGTCATCTCTTATTGATTTATTTTTTCATGTACAATGTTTTCTATATTTTCTTCTATATTTCTTCAAAAGAGTCACTTTGCAACCTTTGATCAGTTCTGTCAACTTCCCATTCATTCAAATTAATTCCTTTTCTTACAGGTGTTTCACAGTCGAACCAGAAATGTTAATTGCTTCTACAGCTTGAAGATAACTTCTTACAATTATTTTGCCCAAGAGCTTTTTCACCACATTGCTTACATCTTTTCTTATTATAATTATTAATTAAATGTTCACCACAAAATGAAACACACACACACATACACACACTCATACACACACATTTTAGGTTATCCCCAGTGCTCTATCATACCTTTTTGTTATTTATAAATGCCACCGTAGACAAATTACACACTTTCCCTTTTGTAATATTCAATTAAGCACCAGTTTCTCCAAGCCCCAATCCATAACTGTCAGAATTAAAACACTTTTTCACTTGAAAAATTTCCTTACACTTGCATTTAAATAATTTCTTATTTCAGTCTCTGTAATATCTGCTATTCTATACCATGAATTTTCCTCTAAACATTTAAAAAGTTCCTTGCATCACATATTTGTTCCACAGGACGCAAAATGATTTAGCTTCACATTTCAAGTGCTGTTTACCATACAGAAAGTCTTATTGGAGGAATGAGCTCTCTTCCTGTTTACTGTGATGACATCCTGAAAGGTATTTGAGCCTTGGAAATGGCGTCTATGATTTTTTTTATGCTTTCTGCATATTAGTGTGATGGAAAAGAATTGTATGGTGTGACTTTGATTTGTGCTTGGTGTTCCTTGTTCGTGGCTGTAAATAATATTAACATCTATAGTTCAAATGTGTTCTCAGAAGCCTTGATGTAGCAGTACCATCTTGTGTGACATTGCAGGAACCATATATTACGCTACATTCCAAATTATTAATAAGTCTCAGAATTATTTGTTTGTTTTGTAATGTTGAGAAGAAGAAGGAAAAAGAAATTAAACAAATTTAGTCACTGTTTCCACATTATTTTGGGAAAGCTTTGGATTGTTCCACTTCTGATCTATTCCCTGGAACCTGAGTGAAATGGTTTGTTCTGGGAAGTGCTGGTGAGTCTGTACATGCTGTATTATCTAGAACAAGAAGGGCTTATTTTGTTGTTTTTGGTGGATGGTACATAACTGAATTTTATTTGAATAACTGTCTATGGAGAAGATTAGTGTTGATAATGGATTTGGCTCAACTTGTGAAAGGACTGACTGCTGATAAAAATGACATGGACATTTCTGAACAGAATTCTATTAAAGAACATGCAGGTATTTATTTAAATTCTACTTCTTGCAATGATTTATTTAAACAATTGTATGCAACTGTGAAGGATTTGAGAATTAATGTATGGCATTGCAAACTTTTTAAAGCCTATTATATAAAATATTTTTGTCCTGGGATTTAAGGGTTTATTTACAACCCTCTGTAAGAGGGTTGGATGACCAACATATGAGTGAATGACAAGAAGCTCAACAGTCTGCATTGATGGTTTTTGTAAAGGTTTTTATTTTCTTTTTATGAAAGACAAATAGAGTGGCTGAGTGATAATAAGAGTGAGAATGTTGCATGAATCAGTGAAATAATTTGAGCAACATATTGAATTTGGCAAGGAGACTGAGATGCTGACAAAAAATGTGGTCACTGTGGAGCTGAATAAAAAGCGAAGATGCTTAAGAATTTTTCAAGAGATTCTAGAGATTATCAGGGTGGGAAAAATTGATAGGAAGAAAGTGGTCAAGTTTGTGAACACTAAGGAGCAGTCTTATGTTAAAAAATGCAAGAGAAGTAAGTCTATTTAAAAAAAAAATCTGATAGCACTTTGGAGACTACAGCTGAAGAATTTTCTTCAGCCATTGAGGCTGATTTAGAGACTTTACCTTCTTCTCCTATTCCCCAAAAGAAAGTGATGGGTATCCCTTTAGACCAGTCAGAAGGGTTAGAAGAAGGCATCAGTGCAGGAGATTCTACCCTAGACACATTACTGCAATTAACGATGACCAAGTAATGGAAAATGTGAAGGTTTATAATATATCATCTGTGTCTATGTCTTCTGTTGATATTGAATTATAAAATAAAGGTTTGGTCTTTGTTCCATGTTATAATGTACCAGAAGACATCTTTGCCAGTAATGCAATATCTTTTTGCAGATTATTAAATATGAAATTATATTTTCTGGAAATACATAATCAAGAGGGCATTATTTCTAGGTTCAGGTTCAAGCCCTCCACTTTTGCATCCCCTGTTAACAAATTTGTGGCCAGGTTTCAGCAAAAATTGTTGAAGGCATTGCATTATACATATCATGCTTATTCTAGTAATAGAAAAATAATTCAGGTAGAATGGCAGGCTATGAAATATTTGCCTTCTAATAAACAAGTTGTAATAAATAAGGCTGATAAAGGGGGTACTGCAGTTGTATGGGACTGGGCCATGTACTATGCAGAAGCCCCAAAACAGTTAGCAGACCATCAATATTATCATAGAATGTTCCTGGATCCCACTTCAACATTAAGATGGAAATTGACAGTTTTTTGAGGTTAGCAGTAGAGGAGGGTATTATCTCCAGAGAAATATTTTGTCAGTTGACAGTACAGGATCCTATGAGACAGTATTTGTATATTTTACGTAAGATTCACAACATTCCAAATTGTCCACCTGGTAGGCCCATTGCTTCTGGTAAGGGGTATTTGACAGAACCATTATCTGAATTCCTTACATATTATTTGAAACATCTGTTGAAAATGGTATGATCTAGGATTCAAGATACTACTGAATTTTTGAACATTATTGAACATATGCAGTTAGATCATGGTTGGTTATTGTGCACGTTGAATATGAATGCTCTGCATATTAACATTCCTCAGTGGGTGGGCTTGTTTGCCTTAGAATATTGGCTGAATAGGGCCTTAATATATAAGCCAAGGTTTTAACACATTTTTATTATGTTTGGCTGAACATGTTTTAATAAAAAATGTGCTTTATTTCAGAGAGGAATGCTATTTACAAGTTAGGGGTACAGCTATGGGTGCATCATTTGCACCCATTTATGCTGACATTTTATGGGGTTTTTTGAAAAACAGGTAATTTATGATGAGTCCCATAATATTTATTTAGAATCTATGGACATCTGGAGACATTATTTGGATGATTGTTGGTTGGTCTGGAGGTCTGATGTTACATATTTGTTTGAGTTTGTGGAATACCTTAATTTTAATAAATGGGGTATCCAATTCAGTATACATCATGACCCCAGACAGGTTACATTCCTGGATGTCCTAGTTACTGTTGAGGAAGATGGGACTTTGAGTAGCTATATTTCTAGGAAGTTTCCCCAGGTAAATACTTTTTTGCAAGTGAGTCATTGTCACCCCCACATGTTATAAGAAATATACCAAAATCTCAGTTTATTAGATTAAAAAGAATATGTTCTTCTGAATCGGTATATAATACTGAAATGCAGGACATGGTGAGGAGATTTTGCGACAGGGAATTTAAGCAATCTGATATACAGAATGTCTGTGATTCAATAAAGAAAGTTGGGAGGGAACAATTTTTACAATACCAACCAAGAAAATATTTGATTGGACCCCCTGGGCTTACCACAAATTTTGGTTGTAATACTAGTTTTTTATGGATCTTGTTCAAAAATACTGGTGCATAATACTGATGGATGATCATTTAAGAACATATTACCTGGCAAGTGTCTTTTTTCTTTTAGAAGGGGCAAGACTTTGGGTGAATTGTTTAATCACTATAAGAAATGTGATTTAACTAAACAATCTTTGAGACAGTTGCCTTTAAGGGGCACAGTAGTGAAATGTTGCCATCCCTGTGGTCATTGCAGTTTTTGTAAATATTTTCCTAAGGCTCTATGATTTTCATCTTCTAATATATCAAAGATGTATCACATTAATATTTTTTGGAACTGTGATACAAACTGGATCATATATTTGGCCACATGCAGTTGTTCAGCATTTTATGTTGGACAAAATTCACGTTCATTGAAACTCAAGATTTCTGAATATCTTAATGACATTAGATGTGCTAGAGGATCCAATGCTTTATATAAACATACTTTACAGCACAAAACTGCAATGTTTTATTTTATTATTGATAAGATTGTGTTAAACAGGGGCAACAAAGGAGGCTGGCACATTATGTTAAATAATAAAGTGAAAGGTTGGATTATTAGGCTGGGAGTCTTGTTCCCTCCCGGTCTTAATGTGAATTTGTAAGAGACCAATTATTTGCAAGAGGTGTATATTTAAGTTGTGTAACATTGTTTGTTGGTATTAAAGCACTAATGTAGGCTAATTAAGCCGAAAATTGTATGCTGTTATGGCAGAATAAAATTATGTTTGCTTAGTAAGGAATTGTGCTATTTATTAACTATCTATTTACCATAGTGTGAGGAGTGCTAGCTGGTGTGTTGGTGTATACTAATTGGTCTTTTTGCCATGCACCTGGCCTTATTGCATGAATTGTTGGAGGTTTAGCTTCACATTTAGCCAGAAACCTTTCAGCTGCTTCATGAGTCTCAAACGTAAATTACAGAAGCTGTTGTTGCCTATATGAATAAATTATCTAAATTATTCTGGTGTAAAATAAGTGGTTTAACTAGAATGTCCCATACAAAGTATCTATTTAAAGGTTCTCCTAACTTGGATCCAGTTCTATTTGCATTATCATTAGTATGATTCAAAGTACTTACATTTTTCACTGCCATGTAAGCATATGACTGTATTAATTCTTTTTATGCAGGATTAACATTTTGAATATTCTTCATACCAATTAAATGTTTTCCTCACTGATACACTGCTACTTTCTATCTCCATCTCTGTAATTAACTTTTCCAACCTAAACCATGAACAAGAAACTGCATGATCATTTGCTGGTTCATCTTCATTGATCATTTTTGCCAAAACCTCATTCCCCAGACCACCACTTTGCAATTCAAACATGATTAAATATTGCATTTCACTTTTCATGTTATCAGTAGCATCCAAAATGTCTTTATTGGTAGAAATCCTTTCTGGTTGTAAAACGGAAATGACTGCATCTAATACATGAACGCCTGCCATCCATTCCATCTTGTTAAATCAGAAGTCACCTTGTGGCTCATCTCAACAAAACAAGTAGAACAAGTTCCCCAATGCCATGACCAATTTTCCTCTAGTATAATAAATACCACCTTGAGTCTTCCCTGTAAATAGGCTACAAGCCTAGTTGGAGTAACCTAATCAACAATGGATAAATAAATCAACACAAAGGAGGAAAAGAAACTTCCATTGATGTGATAAACAATATCATTAATGGTTAAAAGGGCTCCCGTTATCTCACAGAGTACCAGAAGATGAGATGTGTAACATTTAGGCTTGCATGGAAAAACATAAAAAAGGTGTCATCAGTTATACAAGATGGATGAAGACACTATACTTAGGATAACATAGGGTGAGGGATAAATATGAACATCCCTTCATTAGGTACTACTCTCATGAGTATGGGGGATACTGGATGGATACAATTAACCATCTTTCATAATCCTCACATCCTTTAGGCTCAAAAAAGCTTCAAGATTCTGCATTTTCTTTCCCACAAAATAAGCAGGCTGGAGCATTACTCAACTCCCCCCTCACTGTGACACACACACACACACACACACACACACACACACACACACACACACACACACACACACACACACTCACTCACTCACACTCAATCCTCATTGCTGAGAACATCTTTGAAGTCAGTTATTGTGATTATGATGTACCAAAATCCTAGTTTCATCTTAGGTAAGGTAGAATCTCCTTTAGTACATGGACTGTTACAGTCTCAGAGATGGAAGTTGAGAGAGTGTCATCTTGCATTTTTCAAATAGAGGAATACCCCATATCACTCACTACCACTTAAAATATGCTGAGATCATTGACACATCCTTTAATATGGCCTTAAGATGACATTTATCAAGTATTCATTCCTTCCTTAATTTATTGATTTATTTATTTATTTTACATTTGTTGACAAGGCTAGTCTAACTGGATATATGTCCATTTTCAGTAGAGGCCCGAGGAGAAAAGCTCCGAGACAATAAAAAGAAAAAAAAATTATACAAATAGTCCACAAGAATGGTAGAGATACAAAATAATTACATAGTCCACAAGAAAAGTGGAAATACAAAATAATTACATAAGTATACAATTGATTGGCAGAAATAATTATAGCAAAAGCAAATTTTTTTTTTACTACCATTTAGGAAAATAAACAAAGAAAATTGTTCTTGTTCAGTTTATATAAATAATAATATATATATATATATATATATATATATATATATATATATATATACATACACAAATATATATATATATATATATATATATATATATATATAAATAAGAAAAAAAACAAAAAGATATTTAATGTACATAAAAATTCACACAGCACAGTAGGGAGTTACAACAATAAAAGAGAAAAAATGTTTAATCACGTCATATATAGAAGGTATCAAAGTAAAATACCTTAGCAAAAATCTGCTTTTATTCAGTTGAACAGGAAAAAATAAAGAGAAAAGTATCAGTTTCAAGCACCTTTATAATATTGTGACTTTAATGTTCATATAGTAATATAAAAAACTTAAACATATACTAATTATAAACTTCAAAAAAAACCTACAAACCGTTCATTACAAATTGTAGCGACGGCCTGAGTTTCATGGCATTCATGCCAACCATCTAAAAAAGCAAAATGTTTGTCTCAAAAACTTTTGAGATTAGCTAGCTCATCGCCATTCATATTGCATGTAGAAAATAATGTAATATTAATTTAAAACTCATAACCATACCTTAAATATTAATAAACTTAAAAAAATATGTATTAAAAAATACAAATTGTAAAAAATTAACAAAATCATTGCAAAATCCTAATCATCTCATATCCTCAATCCGGAATAAATCATCTAGCGTTATTACCCTACTGCTAGCAGTGCACCAATAAATCAGCTATGCAAAAAATTAAATGCAATGGCTGTAGCTATTTATCAAAGCAGTTAAAAAGCTGAACTTTATTTGCAATATATATTCTATAGATACAAATTGTAAAAAATAGTTCTATAAAATATTTATTAAAATCTACTCAGACTAACAAAAATCAAAGAACACTTCTAAATAATATTCCTCGCATGAATCTAACTCAACCTCAGCAGCTAAACTTATAAAGATTAAAGCACTTCAAATACCAAAGAACTGTTTCCAGCTCTGCTAAAAGGTTTTAAACCTACTAACGACATTAAACATTTGTTACTTCCTAAACGCATTTATATTATGTTATTTTTTACAAAATATTCACCAATTTTGTACAAGATAAAATGAGAACTAAGTAGTTCTAAACTCACCCTGAATAAAATAATTGTCAACAAGAACCTTATAGATTAGATCATCAAATAGAAAAAGAAACTGTTAGCAACTGAAAGAACTCAATGTTCAGAAATGGTGGATAAAAATAAGGGAATCCTTCAGTCTCAAAACACACAATAGATGTATCAATTGCACAAATAAACCTGATGCATCACAGCAAGGCTACCATGAACAAATAAATAATGTAACACAGTACACGAAAAGCTAGTAGAATCTTTAGAAACCATCAACTGTGAGGCACAGTAATACGCTACCTCCTCACGTAGAAAGAGCTTTCCTATCAGTGAGATTCCAATATAATTCTCAACTGTTCAGCAATAATTGATGTTAAGCCAGCTGTTAGTATAATTCGGACACACAAACCATTTTCCTTTTTCGCTAATTCTTAAATCGGAACGCTGTTCCCTTCCTTTAACTGCATACGCTGTTGTAACGAAGTCTGCCCTATCATACTTCAATCACAATCAAAGGAATTTTGGTGTTATCGATGTAAATATAGTAGTAAGTGGTTATATACAACCGCCAGAATACCCAGCATGTCAAAATTGAAAATATGTATATGTACCTAAATGCAAGTTATAATTAAAAAAAACTAAAACTGTTTGATTATAATTATTCAAATTATAATTCTCTTCCAGCTCAAAATAATGGCAAAAATAAATTAAAATAAAACACGTTATAGCCAAATGTGCACATGTAAGTCAATATACATCATCATATGCGTTCCAAACCATAAATATATTTAGAAACCAAAAGCATTCAAAAACAGTCAGTTTAGTTAAAGAGAAAAGAGCGAAACATTGGTTCACGATGTTATTGGCACTGAAATTGAAATGGCGAATTAAAACTGTTTCAAAAGTATAATAATAAGTGCTCAATAATACTATCTTAAATCAAGCTATGAATGGGCAAACAATTAAAATAAAGTGAAATAAAAAATATGAAAAAATGATAGTAGATCCATAAGTCTTAATTCACTTACTTCCAATTCTATGAGCAACTAGTGAAAAACCATTCTTGTCATTTCTTCTCAAACCTTTTGAACATGAGCTATCGTTTCTTCATCACCATGCTCCTAATTCACATTGCCCTCTCAAATAATAGGTATGTTGCTAGCAAAAAAATATATTAACTATGTTTGGCTTTAGCTGTCATCAGCAGAATGATATAGAGCTCTAACATCGGTTATATAATTAAATAAATAAATTTGAAATATAATGCCAAATGTAACTAAATAAAGACTCATAACACATAAAGTCAATGTGTTTGGCTTACTGTACAAGTGATAAAAATGCACATGTTTGATGTTAAAATATGCCTATGCTGCTGCTGGGAAATGATGTTTACAGTGACTGTGTCGCCAGAATGCATTCTATTCTTAATTAATTTTCAGAGAATTGAATTTTTGTTGTCGTAGGCAACAACCCATATAACCTCAAAACAGTACCTTACAAAACACTCATGTTCATATTTGAGTCATTGTTCTCTACTAATCTTTGTTTCAACAGTACCATCCTGACTACTTTGGGTTTTATTTTATTTCTTCCTTGTCTCTATATGTATTTAATGAAATTCAGAAGACTAAAAAAATTTACAGTATACAGATATATCAAGCACATACCAAAGAACAACACTTACCATATGCTCTAATAAGACAAACAGGAATAAACAATTCACCTATGAGTTCAGTTATGGTATTATGATAATATGGCATCCGTTTACAATTAAAGAAAAATCACTAAGATAAACAGTTTTAAAGTGTGGTGTAAGTATTTCCTGCACAGAACTGGCATCAATAATTTCGCTTCACTGATTTGCATTTCATGGTGCATGCGCATTATATTGAAAGCCTCAAAAGACATTGACTGGTGTTTTGCAAGTATATAATTTTATTGAGCTGCGATTGATTGCGACAACAGTTGCTCTGCCTATATACATTATTTCTTGACGTCTTCCAGCTTGATATTTTATTCTTTTTTATATACGGTTTATTGATGAAGCTTTGGAGAACGAATCATAATAAGAATGGTATTTTGAAAGATCTTTAATGCTATATATTAGCAAACTATTTCAACGAATTAAATTACATTTACAAGTTTCAGAGAAGCGATAATAGAATGGTGAATATAAAAACTTGGTATGCTTTAACAAGTGAGAATTCATGAGGCAAGAATGTCAGCTTAGTTGCTCATTAAGATGCTTTTGGTTGGATTTGGATAATAAACATTTTAATAAGCAAGGGCTGAACCATTATTAAGCCTTTTCTGCTTGGACTCACATCTGAATCACCAGCATATAGCTTCATATGCATACCAATTGCATAATTTGATCTAGCTCTGACTTCACAGCTTGTGAAGATGGTGCTCTATTCCAAGCTATTTGTGCACGATTTATACGTTAGAATTAACAACTTAGCCGTAAAGCAAACAGTTTTTGTTTCTTTGGTGATGATTTTACTGCTAATTCAGCCAATTTATCTTCCGATAAAATGAGATTTATTGAGCTTCCTGATTGAGATGTATTTTATTTATTTAAGGTTATTTGTATGAATGCAGGGACTGTTGAGAAAATTGAAAGACAAATTCCATTGTAATTGGTTGTGCCTTTGAAATAGTTGAAAATTGAATATGAGAACACAGTGCCTCTTTTGATAAGGATTGTTGAATCTGCTATTGCTGTTGATTATAGATTATTTTTTAAAATTAATTGTGCTTTGTGTTTTTAATTTGTTTTTATACATAAATACATGCGGAATTATTTTTTTTCGTACAACTAACTTGAATATTTGTTCTTTTATAAATAAATGGATTTTGTGGAAATGCACAAGAAGATATGTTCTAAGACTAGTTGTTCTTAATGTACAGTTTGCGTATAAAGAAAGTTGCGTGCTTTTTTATTATTTATTATGTATAATGTGTGTTGATTATTTAAACACAATATTACGCCTTCAAATTTGGAAACCATTTTAGAAGTATTCTTTGGATATTTATAGAGTTTTAAGCTGTTTTTGATGATTTTATAAGTCTTACATAAATAAATAATGATTACAAGCATTTCTTATTATTCATTGATTGTTAGTGATTTTTCCGCTTTATAATTCCATAACTCTTTATTTATAAATAACCTTATTTCTCGTAGTTTTATTTCATTAATAATAACATTAAGCGTAATTATTTTTTAACCAAAAAATTTTAATTGATATTTGTGAGGTTTAAGATTTGTTAAGGATTTTTACAATTTAAGTTTCATGGCGTAGTTATACAATATTTAATTGAGTCTTAACTGTTTGAATAGACATGATGCGCGAGAAGGAATTGTTTCTAGTTTATATCATTAATTATGTATTTTATTTGCCCATTAATATGAGATGTTTTAATTGACAGAATGATTTTTTTTAAATGTAATAACTTATAGCAAAGCCAACAGGTTCCAGTTTTGGATGATTGATTTGTGTTATAGGTTTTATAACTTTTTTAATGTTAATCGTAGAGTGTATTTAAGTAATGATTATATTACTATGAACATTAAGTAAAACTCATAAGGTGCTTGGAAATGCTTTTTTTGAAGTATTTTTTTACATAGTCAGTCTTGGAGCAGGGGCAAAGCCACTGGGTTTTAATGATATTTTTCAATTGTTTCTTGAAAAGGTTGGTGGAAGTAAGGGATGTTATTTCAGCTGGAAGTTTGTTCCAAGTATTGCCAACTGCATTGGAGAATAGGCAGTCCCCAGACTTGTTAATGGATTTAGTATTGTCAATTTGTAGCTTTTTAGCAGATCTTAGGGTAGGAAGGTTTTTATAAGAATTTACTAGGTTACATAGTATGTGAGTGTTTGAAGGATGATGTAAAATCTTGTGAATAAAAATGAGTTGCTGGTAAACTAGTTGGTTTTGTACTTCCAGCCATCCTAGAAGTTTAAGATTAAGTCAGTGGAGAGTATGGAAAGGGGCGCCGGTGGCAAATTTGGATATGTTGTTGTAGGCGGTTGCTAGTTTCTTTAGGTTGCTTTTGGATAGATTCGTATAGATAGGGGAGGCATAGAGTAGGGTGGAAATGAGCTGGGTTTGGGCAATAGAGATCTTTGCTGACTCTGTAAGAAATGGCCTGATTCTATAGAGGAATCCAAGTTTTCTATTTACTGATTTAATAGTTGAGTTAATGTGTGTGTCAAAGTTGAGATGGTTGTCAATTATTACACCGAGGAGTTTATTGGTGGTCTATTATTATACCGAGGAGTTTAGTGGTGGTTTCAGGGGCTATTTCTGTGCCATTGTTTGATTTCACTATGAAACTGATAGAGGGGGACTTCTGTGTGGGAGTAAATAGTAGTAATTTAGTTTTTTTCAGGTTCAGGAGGAGACATCTTTTATGGAACCAGTTTTCAACTAAAGTAAAGACTGTTTGTGTGTTAGTACGTAATTTTGCAGGGGAGGATGCGGCACATATCAGAGTAGAATCATCTGCATATTGTATGCATGTAGTTTGGGGAAGGGAGGTTTTTAGATCACTAACGAAAATTGTGAAAAGTAGAGGTCCAAGAATGGATCCTTGAGGGACACAAGGGTGATAGGAAGCTGAGAAGATAGATTGTTTTCCCACAGGACAGCTTGTTTTCTGTTTTCAAGGTAGGATTGGAACCATTTTACTAGTTGATGATCAAGGGAGAGTGATTCAAGTATACCTATCAATAGTTGGTGGTTAACCATATCAAAGACCTTTGAGAGGTCTAAGAAGATAGAAGGTTAGTATTCCTGTTTTTATTAATGCAGTCTGTAAAGGATAGAAGAGCTGTTGTAGTACTATGGTGTGGCCTGAAACCATGTTGGCAGTCAACTAGTAGGTTGTTTTGTAGGAGGTACTGAATTAATTGCTGGTGGGTACATCTCTCCATAATTTTTGCAAGGGGAGAGAGAAGGGCTATTGGGCAGAAGTTTGATAATTCATTTGAAGTACCTCCCTTATGCAGAGGGATGATATAGGAGACTTTCCAGGTGGATGGGACTTAAGATTCAGAGATAGTTCTGTTTATTAGGATAGAAATAGGGTAGGCAAGTACACCAGCTACAATTTGAAGGTATTCAGCTGGGAGAAGGTCAGCTGATGGTGTACATGGTTTAAGTTTAAGAAGCAAGGAGTGTATTAAAGATGTTGGAACAGGTTGAAGGTTAAAAGACTGGGGCAAGTTGGTTAGTGAGGGAAATTTAGTGGTGGTAATAGATGGTAAGGTAGTTGCTAGTGACTGGACTGTTTCAGAGAAAAATTTGTTAAAGGTGCCGGCAATTTGGTTGGGAGAGGTTTGGCTTAGGTTAGAGGGGGTAGGTGTTTTGGACTGCCCTGGGTGGAGTAATTTGTTGATACCTGACTAGAACTTTTGAGGATTGTTTTGTTGGTTCTGTTGGATTTTGAGGTAGTAGTTTTTTTGTCAAGGATTATGGATTTTTAAGTGGTATTATGCATTTGTCTAAAATTTAGGTGATCAACTGGGTTTTTAGTTTTTCTCCATTTGGACCAGAGTTTGTTTCTTAATCGAACGTTTAGCCTTGTGTCCTTAGACAGCCAGGGGGCTGGTTTATTTTTTATTCTAACAGTACAAGTGGGAGCATGGTGCTCAAGGATCTGCAAAAATATTTTGTTAAAGTATGAAACGGCTTCGTCAAGAGGTAGGTATTTTAGGGGAGACCAATTGCAAGCTTTGAGCTCAGCTTGAAAATTACTTGGGTTGAAATTTTTTTTGTTTCTGGTAGTTCTAAAAGCTATTAGATTATGAATGTGAGTCTTTTGCCTAGTGATGTAAGTAAGAGAATGGTCACTAATATTGTCGGGGAGTATACCTGTTTGATAAGGATGGTCCTTATTTACTAGAATCCATTCTAAGGTAGTTTGTTTTTTGCTAGGCTTATGGGTTCTGGTAGGGAAGGTAATGGTTTGGTGGAAGCCAAAGAGGTTTATATGCGTAGTTGGAGTGGCAGAGGTACAGCTATTCCAATCAATATTAAAGTCATGAAGGAGTATGGTTTCTTGTGGTAGGGACATGGAAATCCATCTTAGTGTATTTTCAAGAGTACTGATATTGTTCCCAGGGGGGATGTAAGAGCAGATAATGTATATTGATTTCTTAGCATTAATTTGGAGCTTCGAGGTTAAACTTTCTGTGTAGTTAGGTGGTGGAGGATGTAAATCTAATGATGTGACCTTCAGTTCAGATTTGAACAGTATTGCTACTCCACCTTCCTTTTTATTTAGACGGTCTAGTCTGAGAATGTTATAGCCTGGAGGGACAATGTCATTGTCTTTAGTTGTAGGTTTATGCCATGTTTCAGTAAGGCATAAGATGTCAAAGGAATAGATGTCTAATAGGGCATGTAGCTGGGTAATATTGTTATTAACACTTCTTATATTGAGGTGGCCTATAAGTAGAGAGTTTAGGCTTTTTGGGAAATTGAGGGGAGTGGTAGTAAGGGCTGAAAGGGTATTTGGGGTGATGAAGTTAGGACCAGGGTTTGAGTGTATATCACCATGTAGTAGTAAGCAGTTTTGAGGGTTACATATTAGTTTGAACATTTTACAGAGAGAAAGGTGTCCTTTTTTCATTTGGAGATATTTAATATGGGTTAGTCTATGAAAGTGGGGTAGAATGAAGGATGAACAGGATGTTATGTTACAGTGTGTTAGGGAGGTGATAGGAGAGAGAGGGTTTGTTTGTCTTGGGAGGTGAAGAAATGTAGCAAAAGCTGGGGATTCATAGGAAGTTAGGCAATGAGATATAAGTAATGAGGTGAGCTCAATGGATAAGAAAAGAATGTTAGGGTGAATAGGCCTACAATGGTTATACATAGTTAGAGGTGTAGGGTGGTGGAGGTTAGGCTAATTGGACGAAAAAACTGAAGACTAGTTGTGATGTGTGGAGGGTTTGAGGGACAAGGTGGGTATGGAAAGGTAAGGCTAACCAAAAAGGAGCCAAAGTTTGTTAATTGATATAGAGTTGTGAAGAGAGGTAATTGGTAGATTAGGGTTGAGGGTGTGGCTAGGGAAGTATAAAGTTAGGTACACTGGGGGTGGGTGGAATTTGGGGGAATGGTAGGGGAGCAGAGTGAGCCCGCAGGGCGAATGGAGTGGGTAGAAACAAGAAAAGTGTTTGGCATAGAGAAAAAAACAATCAGTCAGTGAAATGCTTAATTCTAGAGGGAGAGATTAGTTTACCGGTCTGGATAGAGTCAAGAGATGCTATAGTGGAGACAGTAAGAGACAAAACAGTTTACTATGGGAAATGATAGTAGAAATGAGAGGGGAAAGGTCTGGGCAGAGATAAATATCCTTATGGAGGTGGTAGGAAAATGATATGCTTGAAAATCCTATATGTCTGGAAATAAAAACACTGTATATAGGAGGAATACCTTAACTGGGATAGGGGAGACACAGGATTGCAGGAAATACAATAGAAATTGTGCAGAGAGAGAGGCAATAGAGGGCAGAGAGGGGGATATGGTTGCTGGCTAGCCTAGGTTTGGAAGTGTACCTTAGTATGCTAGAAAGTAGTAGTTACAATAAACGCGTAGTAGCCAGGTTTATAGGAAAAATTACATACTTTCTGACTTCCTTTCTTGGAAAGGTACAGAGATATGAGGTAGTTAGATGAGGCAGTAGGAGATTATTACTGGGTTCCTTTACTTCAAGCAGTGTGATTAGCTTCCTAGTTCAGGATATGCAAGGTTGAGGAGCTTGGAACTTTGAGATAGAGAGAAAGAGCTGTAGTGAAAAGAAAAATCATTGTTTAGAAAAACTCAAAAATGCAAAGAGTGTTAGGCATAAGCCAAAATACTATCATTGTACTCACCTTAATGGAGTAAATACAGATATAATACTGTAGCAGGCAGGGGAGCTACTGGATCTAGTAACAAGGTCTGTAAAATTACAGCAAGAATCCTAGAAAAACACTAGAAAAAATACTATGCTTTGGGTTGTTGTAAACAGCAAATAAAGTAAAGCAGTTTTTGCCTACTAGCAATTGAACAGATGAAATCCACAAGTTAATGTAGTAAAACAGTAGTAAGTCTAGTCTCAGTATAATCATGAAAAAAAATAATTGCTGCAGTCAGGTAACTCTGGCCAGTACATGTAGGGCATACAGAAACCAAACAGAAAATCATGCAGGCTTAAAATAAAACATACACGCCATTTCTAACAGCTGTTAACTAATATGGTATAGCAATTCTATCAAATGAACTGTAGACTATCAAGTTCTGGTGTTCCAGCAACCATATCCCCCTCTCTGCCCTCTATTGCCTCTCTCTCTGTACAATTTCTATTGTATTGCCTGCAATCCTGTGTTTCCCCTTCCCGCATTCACTGGGCGGGAAGAGATAGTCACTAGATCCAGCAGGCTTTAGATAAGTCCTAAACGCAGTTCAAAAACATCACTTATAAACAAGGGGTAGCTAATTATACAAAAAAATCTATAGCAAATTTATTCTGGAAGTCAAATGCTGAGATAGTCATTAATCCAAAAATGTGATAGTTGCTAGTATTATGGCCTTAAGATAAAACATAAGATGCCATACTTAAACAGCTTTAATCACATATGGAATAACCCTCCAACCAAGAGATCTTTAAACTCTAATTGGCATGGTGTTAACTTGCTTAAGCCTTTACTAGATAAAAAATATAATGGTCGCTAGATCCAGCAGGCTACAATAAGCATAAGCGCCATTACTAAACACTGAAATTGCAAAGTAAGAGGTACCTTATTATCTTAAAGCCTTCCTTAGGTAAAAAAGAAAAACAATAGCCACTAGTGGCTCCACATGCACATTCATTGGGTGGAAGATATTAAAATCGCTGGACCCAGGAGGCTTCAAATAAAACAATAGCACCTTTCCTAAGCAGCTTTTTACAAAAATACTTAAAATATTTAACTGTGAGATAATACCTAGATAAGAAATCAAATGTCTCTAGTGACTCCACGCGGCTGACGCAGTAGACAAAAATACACTCATGGTTTTAAGTAGGGCTAAACTCAAAAAACAGTAACAACAAAAATATTAAAAGTCGCTAGACCCAGCAGGCTTAAATTTAAACAAAAACACCTTTCCTGAGCAGCTGTTTGCTAATAGTTTTAAAAGTTTTAGCTATGTGGTAATACCTAGATAAATATTAATTGTCGCTAGTGACTCCACGCGGTTGTTGCAGTAGAGAAAATACGCTAATGTTTTAAGTAGGGCTAAAGACAGTAAACAGCAACAACATCTACCGGATATTCAGCAGGAGAAAAACAGTCTTAAAACAACAGTTTTGTGGGAACTACTATACAAGATAACATTTCTTTTTTCTCCATAGTGTAAATTAATACAATCAAAAAGAAAAAAAAACAATCACTTTTCTACTCAGAGCAATAGATTCACTAGAACCAGGGGTGCACAGCAGCCAAGAGAAGATGCAGATACTATGGGATGGTGCCAAGAGGGGCAACAATATTTAAAGGGTTAAAAGGGATGTGAGGTCAGGAAGTGAGGAGGGAGGGGAGTAGGAGTAATTGCAGGTAAAGGGGGAGGTGATTGCTAGTATATGCAGGTAAAGTAGGTAGGGCTGACTATTTCAGTGTATGATAGTCTAGGTATCAGGAAAAAAAAGAGTTAGGCTGGAAGAAGGAGTAAGGAGTGATAGTGATAGTGCACTGCGAATAAGTTAAGTGAGCAAGACAGAGATTATAGGTCAGATAGAAGATGTAGGTAGTTAGGGGAGACAGATAAGTCAAAGACAAGAAATAAAAGAATTAAATGATAGAAACATAAAAAGTGTTTGGCATAGAGAAAAAAAACAATCAGTCAGTGAAATGGTTAGTTCTAGAGGGAGAGATTAGTTTACTGGTCTGGATAGAGTCAAGAGATGCTATAGTGGAGACAGTAAGAGAAAAAAACAGTTTACTATGGGAAATGATAGTAGAAATGAGAGGGGAAAGGTCTGGGCAGAGGGAATAGCCTTATGGAGGTGGTAGGAAAATGATATGCTTGAAAATCCTATATGTCAGGAGCGAAAAACATTGTATATAGGAGGAATACCTTAACTGGGATAGGGGAGACACAGGATTGCAGGCAATACAATAGAAATTGTACAGAGAGAGAGAGGAGACAGAGGGCAGAGAGGGGATATGGCTCCTGGCTAACCTAGGTTTGGAAGTTTACCTTAGTCTGCTAGAAAGTAGTAGTTACAACAAACGTGTAGTAGCCAGGTTTATAGGAAAAATTACATACTTTCTGACTTCCTTTCTTGGAAAGGTACAGAGATATGAGGTAGTTAGATGAGGCAGTCGGAGATTATTACTGGGTTCCTTTACTTCAAGCAGTGTGATTAGCATCCTAGTTCAGGATATGCAAGGTTGAGGAGCTTGGAACTTTGGGATAGAGAGAAAGAGTTTCTGACTTCCTTTCTTGGAAAGGTACAGAGATATTCAGTTATTAATTGAGTTATTAATTAAGATATTAATTCAGTGACCGGATGTGTGTGTGTGTGTGTGTGTGTGTGTGTGTGTGTGTGTGTGTGTGTGTGTGTGTGTGTGTGCGTGTGTTTGTGTTTGCATTAAATTACTGAGAAGCTTAAGAAAATTAATGAAACCTCAGTTGTTGTCAGAGGTTTTATTAATGCGTTTATAGATTCATAGCTTTTTCACAAAGCTCAGCCATATTATCCTTAAATAGGTTTAAAATAACCATAATCGGTTAAAAAACAGCCAACAAAACCATTAAATTAGCATAAATCATGAATATTAATATTTAAAATAATCAGAGTAGGAAAAACCATTAGGTCAATATTATTCACAGATATATTAGTAAAACAATAAAACAAATGAAGGGACTTAGACTTGTCCTGCTTTTTTCTTTTAATACTGGCAGGATGACAGTGAGTAATATTGACCTAATGGTTTTTCCTATTAATATTCATAATTTATGCTAATTTAATGGTTTTTATTGGCTGTTTTTTAACCAATTATGGTTATTTTAAACCTATTTAAACTGCTTTTTTAAGAAAAGGCCTTTGTTCTTTTGAAGTCAACTGTGTTTGATGAAAGTGCTTAACTGATGTTTTATACAATAAAATGGACTGGAGACTGGCCAGGGTGCTTTTTTTTTTTTGGTTTATTTGTGTTTTTGGTAAGCACTTTTACACCACTTTACTGGTTTTATAGTTTAATTTGTGGTGTTTTGGGCATCATGGATTCTCCTGAACTTTTGGATTTTTCACCAGTCATTGATTCTGGGCATCACCTGGAACTTTTGGAGCTCAAAAGGGACGTAGCCAAGTTAAATGGCGAGTTAACTTGGCTTTTTGAGCTGTTTTCACAACAGCACATTCACCAGATTGGTTTGTTTGATTCTGGCAGTTGTGTGGAGGCTGCACAAGTGAATGGAGGAGGCTTCTGCTCTCAAGGTAATGAAGACTTTTCAAATGGATTGGGCAGCTGTTCACACACCTCAGGGAGGCGTGGTGATGTCACAGCGACAGCCGAGGTTCATCATGGTGATGGAAAACAGCGTTTTCCCTGTAATGGGGATGATTTTTTGAATTTTAACCAGCAAAGCCATTTGAGGAAGGATTTAGGCACTAACTGTGCCGTTTACTTTGGCAAAGACCTTGATGTTATTTCCGACGCCGTTATTGAGCAGCCACAACAGGTGGAGCACAAAGAAAGAGGTACTGATAACCTTATTCAAGATTCTATTCCCCCTAAATTGAATAATTGCAATTCTGAAGGGAGATGTAATCACAGCATTGTGCTCCCTGAGCAGAGAGTTACTTTTAATGGGCATTCTTCTTGTCCTAGGAATGATGCTAACAACTGTAACCAGAATACAAGGGGGACTAGTTGTAAATATGGTGCCCTGTTTAAAAAGAACTTTGTTTTCAATGAATCACACAAAGCACCAGGGACAATGTCTGGCAAGGACAATTGTGACAATGACAGTTTCAAATCTTTGAATGACATGATTTATGTGTTTGAGAAAAAAACTGTTTAAATTTAAAATGTCTCAAATGGAAATTGTTTATTTTAAGGAATGCATGCATTTACAAGTGGTACCACAGGGGTTATGAATGTATAAATTCCCGTTTGGAATACATTATGATGCTGATGTTATTGGGGATTTTGTTAAACTTTTTGATAAATTGGGGTTTAACTTCTTAACAAAGTTGTGTATTTTAATGAACAGATGGAAAATAGGCTTCAAAAAGAAGTAGAAGAGTTAAATGGTATGATTTTAGGTGATTTGTTGTTTCCCCGATATACAAGGCTTTATAATAAAATCATTGGCAGGGTAGAGAAAAAATGCAATATTTTATATAAAAAATCAAGGAAGTTAGATAGGGACCTTAAGCAATACAAAAATCATAAAGTGTACCCTACTAATAACCATGTTTTTAGACATACTTCCCAGTTTGATGGTAACAACAGGACCATGTCTGAAATAGAAGGGGACAATGAGAACAGGTATTTTGGAGAAGAAAAGAAGGTAGATTGTCTTGATCAACAGGATTTTCCAGCTTTAAGGCACTCCGAAAGAATAGCAAACAAGAAGCAAGGGAGATAAACTGCATACAGCAAAGTGGCAGAATACCCAAAAGGTTTCCCCAAGTGGCAGACAGGGAGGTATTAATATTAGGGAACATAGGGCAGGACATTCTCCATACCTCCTACTGTTTCAATATTTACAACTACACTGATAGGATTATTACAGATTAATTTTTTAAATTATTTTCTAAAGGGTTTAAGTTTGTCCCCACCAAAATACCTGATATTGCAGAGGTATTAATAGATGTTCAGCTGTATTTAAGGAAATTAAACTTGAAAGTTTTATTTTGGAAAAAGGATGGGGGCAATAAATTCATAGAAAAGAAACATGTTTTTTAAGAAAAATAGTGTATTTAATTCACCCTACATCCCTTGGTAGCCATTTTTATGAAAGTTGTTAGAGATGATCTTTGTAAGATGTGGCGGGAAAAAAGAAAGTCTTTTTCAACCTTAACTTCAAGGAAAGGAGGCTTATTCAGGAACTAAGAGAAGACAAAAGTGTTTGAATTATGACCCCAGACAAAGGTGGGGGTATTATAGTTTTCAGTTCTGAGGACTATACCAATGTCATGCAGGAAATTTTGCTTAATGTCGAAAATTACTCTCAAGTTTCCAAAAAACAAATACACATTTCTTAACATAGTGATAGCTTTTTATATGAATATGTATTAGGTCAAAGAATTTCCAAAGAGGTTTATGATTTTCTTTCTAATTCACATCCCAAAGTACCGGTTATGTTTGGGATACCAAAAGTACACAAGAGTATTGTGGCCCCTCCATTTAGGCCAATAGTGGCAGCTGGAGGTTCTAAAACACACAATTTAGCTGTCTATATAGACAGAATGATAAAGCATATTTTGGAGGGGGTACCACATTTGGTTAAAAATTCATGGGAATTCTTGGGGCAATTAAAATTGTGGTCCCCAGGAGTTACTTTTTTGATTATTGATGTCCAGGATATTTTTCCTGTATTCCCAAACAAGAAGGTTTAGCGATAATTGAGGATGTACATTTTACCTTTTCCCACCTACAACATGATCAGGTTACCATGCTATGTGAAATCATGACCCTCATTCTTGAAAATAATTATATATATTTTTTGAGGGGCAATATTTTCAGCAGGTAAAAGGTGTAGCTATGGGGGCCACTTGTGCTCCCCGTTTATGCTAGCCTTGTTTTATTGGGTTGGGAAAGAGAATATGTTTTCAAAAGTGAATATTTCTCAGAGATTCTCTCCTATAACAGGTTTTTGGATAATATTTTTATTTTATGGAGAGGTAAAAAAGACTCTATACCTGCTTTCATTGAGTATTTTAACAGTACCACCACTTTTTTAAAATTACCCTTTGAGTGTCATGATGAGGAAATAAATTATCTGGATACAAAGATAGTAAAAGGAAAAGAAGGTTTTATTTCTCAAGTATATCGTAAGTAAACCTTCTGCAACAGCTATTTACATTAAGAAAGCCATCACCCACTGTTTCAGAAGAAAGGCATCATTAAAGGTCAAGCTATTAGGATAGCCAGGATGACTTCCCAAAAAGAGAATGTAATAAAGGAATTTGTACATCTGAAGGAAATGTTTTTAGATAGGGGTTATCCTGGTGAATTTATTGATGCCATTCTGAGAGAAGTTTTGGATGAATGGGGTAAAAAATATATAGCGCTTTTAGGTAGGGGGTTAACAACCCCCCCCCATGGTGGTGTAGATATAGATGGTGGAACAAATGGTGATTTCCAGCAAGCCTGTGTGATTCAATATAGTCCCTATACAATGGGGTTAAGAATATTCACACACACACACACACACACACACACACACACACACACATGCATGCATACACACACTGATCTGCACACACATGCACTCACATGTGTATGCACACCCTCACACAAGCATACAGAGTTCACAACTGTAGAACTCATTGCATGACAAATAACACAATACAAATAATTGAAACTGACAGCAATAACTAAGAAAATAAAGACATTGCAAAACATGAGTGATGCAGAAACATAGCTCAAATATCTAACAAAATCATTAGATTAATATTTCTAAAAAACAAGTCTAGAACTGCTAACTTAGAAAACGAATGAATATTTAAACAACCTATACACCAACATTTAGTTTCTATAATCCTGTTACAAAGGGAGTAGGATTTTTTAATTTCTTGACATAGTGGCTGTCAAAAGATACATGGCATTGATACTTCAAGTCTTTAATTATAATTCAAACAGCTTACACAAATATATCTAAAACGTTTTTAGATGGGGGGGTTTGCCCTTGCAACCATCAGCATTAGGACTTGTGTTTCCCACACTCCCTTACTTTTATTTACTAACTACATGTTTGAACAACCACAAAAAGTGTGAAACAATTTCACCTGCTATAGCTGACTTAACAAAAATTGACTGTAGCAGAACTTAATAATTATATTTAAATTGATAAACAAAAAAGCAGGTCTCATATCTATATTTGCATTATGGTAGATGAATGCATCTGAGACTACCAGGCTTTATAAGAAATAATATAGTATCCCCATAGCATGTTGCCATATGCTAATTCCATTGCTAGGTTTCTGAAAGGCTTGGTCACAAACATTTGTCATATTGTTTCCTCGTGATCCTTAGGTTGTATAACAGGTCAATTTGTAGCTCAAAGTATGGGTAAGATGTAGTAACACCTTGCTCAGCCTCTTCTCTTCAACTATAGCTACATAAGGCAAATAATGCATGTTGCACACTGGCAGGGAAAGTGTACTGAATGTACTGTGCACATAAATAAGTATCTGGGGTGTGAAATTGCAAAGGGAATTCTAATATATGGGTTATCATAGAAGAGAAGTAGACTGAGGACAATTTACACATTAATCACAGAGATGTACAAAAAGATGTAAGAGGGAGGGTAAATGTTCAAATTCTAGTATGATAATTGATGTGAAGGTGCTTATGTCACAAAGACAACTATGTAATAATAAAATATTCCAATAGGCATGTCAGAATAACTTGTAACTCAATAAAGGTCCACATCATCTCCACAATTCTCTATAGCAGTGTCAGCAACAAGAACAGTCGAGCACTTCATCAAGTAGTTAACACTTTAATAAAAATAGGTAAGATTTAGTGCTTTCATCATAATAATTAGAGGTTCTTCAGAATAAAAATCATAAAATACTTCCATCGAAAACACGTCAACAGCCAATACAGCATTGATTAATAAGCAATCAAATCAATAAAAACTAATCAATTTACTTAACAAGACATAAACAATGACCGTGTATTCTACAGCTATATTTATTTCATCCAAATGAGAAAGGAAAAATATTAATAATAATATTATAATGAGTAAAAGTAAACAAATAAGGGGAGAATGAACCATGGAGGTCTCACTTGTCACAAACTAGTCAACCTCATTTTAAAACAGGGAGTATTGAAATACAGTCATTTAAATCAGGGGAGGAGACATTTAAATTAATCTGCCAAATCAGTTCCCTATATTCAATTCTATATTCAATTCTGTTTTCCCAATGTCTCTCTCTGACATCTGAGGGTATTTTTTTCAAGAATACCAAACTCAAATTTGGAAAAAAAAACATTACACAGGCAGGAATGCCTGAAAAGAGGATTGTTCTTATTCTCTTTCTTAATATATATGTGCTCATAAATTCTTCTGCCCATTTTAGGATCAGTCTTTCTCACATAAAATACCTTAAATGTTTGGCAAACTACTAAGTACACCAAATCTGTCATGGTTACCTTTTGCAAAAGCAACTTTTCTACTACAATAATTCTCCAAAATGATGTTTGCCTTGTCGTAAATGTATTGGCAAGAGCTGCATTTTCCACCTTTCATAGCTGTGGTGTCATTTGTCCTGTTGGGGTTCCAAATGCCTCTACTGACATTCCTCTCAAGTATAGTCTTAATATTTTTGTCAACTTTGTAAACAAAGTGTGGAGTTACTCCTAGTATACTAATAATATCATCATCAATTTTAAAAATAGCCCAGTTGTCCCTTATAGCTTTCTTAACCAGTGTACTCAACTCATTATATTTAATGGCCATATAATTAATACAACTAAAATGCAGCAACATTCTTTCAAAATCTGTTCCAGAATCAGTACTTAATAAGGGTATGTACTTTACCCCACTACCCGTCACTACTTTTTCTTGAAGCTTATTAAGAAGATTTCTAGGGTACCCCCTTTTTAAAAACATGTCTGTCATTATGTTATTCAGCCTTGACGTCATCATCCCTCAAAACTATTCCCCCTGCTCTAATATACTGTCCTTTAAATAAATTCTTCTTACAGTGTGATGAATGGCAGATTGTATAATGTAGTTAGCAGTTACAAAAAGTATTTTTTCTATATACAGATGAGACACAACTTCCACTCACCACTTTTATCTTTCCTTCTAAGTAGTGTAGAGTCTGGTGGGAACATTTGTTTGTAAACCTTAAAAAATTACTACTATTAGAAATGTAGTCCAATAAAATACTGTTTTTTTACTGTTTCATCCATCCATATAATAAATATATCATCCAAATAATGGCAACAAAGGCTCCAACTATTATTGAAAGGTGATAACAAAACTTGAGTTTGTTCCGATGTTAGCATGTCTAAATTTGCATATAGGAGAGCTCAAGCTGCACCTACAGCTACTCCGTTGACCTGCCTGTAGAATTCCTCCCCAAAAGAAAAATATACAATTGTTTTCCAGTACCATCTCCATCAGGTCCATAATAAATTTTAATTATTTTGTGTCTATCAACTGGTACTTAATAAGATCTTCATGGAATTAATCTAAACCTACCTGATGTGGAATGCTAGAGAATAAATCAATGGCATCCACTGTTAAGAAACCAGAACAATCTATACAAATATCTGGAGTTAATTTCATTAAAAAATCCCAGGAATCTTTAAGGATGTGAGGATAATGGCTTAATATATTTTTAACTTCCTGTCTATGTAAACTGATAAAGAGTATATCTTCGAACCTTGAGCTGCCACAGTTAATCCGTATGGAGATTCAACAAGTTTTTGTGGGTTTTAAGTATTCCAAACAATGCTGGGATCAGGGGATATTTGTTCAACAAAAAATCCAGCAAGTCAGGAATGATTAAGCTCTGCAGCACAGCATCTTATAACTATAAGTCTATCTTCCTATATGCAATATTTATTTCATTTTTAGAAACCACAGTGTATGTTGAGTCATCTTGCAACATGTCAAAAATCCTGCTAACATAGTCAATTTATCATTACTATAATAGATCTGTCCAAGGTTAAACTGTCTAACAAATGATTTTTATCAAGTGTTAAGTACAAGAAACCTTATTTTTTCTTTCTGCAGGTTCTCTCAAAAAATGTAATAGTTTTATGGGGGGGGGGGGTTGTACAGACTTCTTTTCCTAAAAATGTGGGTGTTCAACATATCATTTGCATTTTTATATATGAGCATGAAGTTCAGTTTCCTCACATATAATTTCAATTCCAACATTGTATCAGTAATGTTGGATTTTCTAGCAGGAATGAATTTAAACCCCTTTTCAAATAAAGTAAAAAATGTATATCAATAGAAAGGTGACTATAATTAAAGATGTAAAATTCCTTGTGCTTAGCAAACATACTATCATGGGAAAAAATAATATCTACAGTATTGCCTATCACCATGTCCATTCTCTCCTTCTCCCTTACAGCCTTCTTGGTCTGCTGTTCCTTACCCAATGACCCCAGGACTTCTGTGGGTGAGTCATTTGCCACACTTCAGTGTTCTGCCCAAAATGTTTGTTCCTTAACTTCTCTGAGTGTCTGGAGTGGGAGAAATCCTACAGGGTCCAAGCCTTCATCTAAAACCCTCTCATCGATATTCACACCCATATCATCTATAGGACTCGATAAGACTCTGGGTGAGTTATTCCTATGTTTGCATTTCTAGTTACATTGTAAGGAGAAACTCCATTTCTAGAACGCTTGTGATGTACTGTGCTGTCCTTAAATGGATAGGCTAACCCTTCTTTGTATTCTTTCTCATCTGTCAATTATTTTTTCCTCTTCCTGTTTTTATTCGAACTACAATATTCTTCTACTTTCTTGAAAATATTGTCATAAAAATCATGATAAAAATCAAACAACAAATCCTGTAAAATGTTCTTATTCAAAACTTTAACCTCATCTAGTAAAACATTAATCCTGGAAGTATTCAATTTGACAATATCTGCTGAACATGTCAATTAAATGTGCTGTATTTTAAAACACCAAAGGGAAATTTGTAAAATCTCAAACCTATGGGAATTTGTTTTTGTCTAATACATTTCATTAAGTAACTATTGTCCACTTACAGCATTCAAATCTGAGCAAGCTTTTTTTTCCAAAAGCTGCATCATCGCCTTTAAACTGGAAGGAGCCACACCACCTGGAGTTTTCTCTTGCAAGAACACAGAATCATGATTTAACCATTATTTCAACTCATCTTTGTTATGGGTTGTTGTCTGAAAAGTAGAACAAACAAAATACTGGTTAGGCCTTTAGACTAAAAATCCCACATGACCATTGATACTCTCTGTTGTATGTCAGAATAATTACAGGTGGTCACAATTTCAGAGCTATTGTAGATAAATAAAAGCAGGCATGATATTATAGGATGTGACAGTTGCACAAAATCACATTGTAACAGAGGGGAATTACATGGCAAATGAATATCATTGACATGCCGAGTTGAGATGACAGTTTGCAAGGACAATAATACATAATTGGATATCTGTCATTAGATTAGAACCCCCTAACTGTCTAGTTATACAATCTAGGGGACACAGTACTTCATGCAAGTGCCAGCACAGAAGTCTGACTTTGATAATGTGAAAGTGCACTTATAGAGGATGACATCAATGTGGTTTTGCAGAGAAGATGATGTTGCAAGTAGGGTCTGACATTGATGTGGGCTCACTTTGCAGTATAACATTTAATCTATGCTATTATTTTAGTAAGTCTAGGCTAATATTTTATTAAGGCCAGCAGTAGTTAAGGTCATATTTATACAACTCCATACGTACACACATAATTTACTGCCATGAGATTAGATCTCCCTACCAGTCTAGTTATACACTGTAGATGACACAGTACTTAATGCAAGCACCACTGCTGAAGTCTGACTTTGATAGGTGAGCATGCACTTCATACAGGATGATATGAGTGTGGTTTTGCAGAGAAGATAATGTTGTAAAAAGGGTCTGATATTGATGTGGACTCCCCTTATAGTTTACAATTAACTCCAGGCTACTACTGTATTGTGGACAGCAGTAGTAAAGGTCATATCTGCACAACTCTATATATACACACACATATACATGTTGATTGGTGTGAGATTAAAACTTCCTACCTATCTAGCTATACAATGTAGAGTACACAGTACTTAATACATGTGTCATCCCAGAAGTCTGACTTTCATAGTGTGAGATTGCACTTTATACATGATGATAGTGTTGTTTTGCAGAAAATATGATGTTGCATGAAGGGTTTGGCATTGATGTGGGCTTACCCTGCAGTTTAAAATTAATTCCAGGCTATTAATGTATTGTGGCAGCAGTAGTTAAGGTGATATCAGTGCACACACACACAGACACACACACACACACACACACACACACACACACACACACACACACACACACCTGCACACACACACACACACACACACACACACACACACACACACACACACACACACACACACACACACACACACACACACACACACACACACACACACACACACACATATTGACTGCTGTGAGATTACAACCTCCTACATATCTAGCTATCCAACCTAGAGGCCACAGTACTTAATGCAAGCACCACTGCATAAATCTGACTTTGCAGTCTGACAGTGTAGTCTAGATAAGGACTGACATCTCATTCTGTGTCAGAAAAGATATTGTGGTGTTGGAGATTTTCTGCAAATATGTATTTGTTGATATGACTGAGTAAGGTCAATGTTATGCTCATTACTACATACATGACTTATGTCAGCTATGCTGTTATTAATGTATGCTGCAGAACTGAGAGTGGCATGTACCTACCTGTCATGTGTATAAGAGACACATATACTTGTGAAACACAGGATGGACAATGAATCATTCATGGATTGTCAATTTATGATGATATGTAAACCTTAATGAATAGTACTGATATTAGCTATGGCACATGCTCATAGATGCACAATGTGACCTGTCAAAACTAAACAATACTTAATGCTTCAATGCAGGAGGAATGAAACGTGTTGATTTCTGTACGTCAAGGCTGCATGTTGTTGTATATTATTTGTAAGTGTTAGTGTTGGAATGCAGAGCCAACTGTTCAGAATGACATAGCCAATTAACCACACAGTTCATTGCATTTCACGAGTACATTACACAATTTCTATGTAATGAAATAATATCATCCAGTAGCAATACTTGTTTTTGTTCCAAATTATTTCTGAAAGCACAATGGTGAGAAATGTATTTGCACGAAGGTTGGCAAAGTGTTAGCGCATGTGTGATGCTACTTTGATGTGTTGAAATGAAACTGTGAAGTACCAGTGTTTAGTGATGTTCAGCGGTGCTCTCCATGTTGTGTTATAACTTTCCATGTTGCTCCAAAGCTCAGTTCAAAAAGAAAATGTTCTCCTCACCTTCCCCATTTGTGCAACTGTGCACTATGAGCAAACAGAGTTCTCTGCTGAAGGAAACAGTGAAACACTACATTTGTTGTGCCCTCTAAAGTGCAAACAGGTTTAGTGGTGATGTGAGGTCGTCGGCACACTGGACAGTACTTAGTGGAGAAAATCCACCTGTTAACTTAATTGTCTGTGTGCACAAAGTGTAAACACTCTGAGCTAAATGAAAAGCAGACTTGAAGTGAGGTTCGTCTCTAGTATGCAAATGATTTTACAAATAGTGTCAAAATGTGATTATTATATTAACTTTGTATCATGACATTAAGATTACATAGGAATGACTATTATAAATATGTTGCAAGGCAAAACTGTGTATGTGATAGCTACTGAAATATTTTTTTATGCCTACTACATATGAGACATACTTCAAGGGAAATCACAAGTTAACTGGGTGTGCAATGAGGTGTAAAGCAAACACTCACTGTACCTGAGGTGATATTTAGCATGGCATACTACAGTTGTTCATTGCCAGATATTATGCAACTGCTGACCACTACAGCTGATAAAGTTGAAGAGGCTTAGATATATATATATATATATATATATATATATATATATATATATATATATATATATATATAGGCAACACATTCACAGGAAAGATACTTATAAAAATAGGCAGTATGACTTTCACCTAATGCTGGATATGAACCATTGTCAAGAAGAAAAATTAAGTGTACAGACTTGATCATTGTCTCTAGATCCTACCAAAGAAATCCTACTTCACACATGTCAAAGTCACACCTTTGAAGGGAGAGTGATGGCCATTGTAGTCAAAGGAATATGTAGGTTATATTCCTTAGCAGACAAGGTAATAGCATTACATTTATATCCATAAGCCTAATGAATAATCAACAGTACAAATGGGTGAGAGAGAAGGGGTGAAGATAGACACAGATATAGGAACACATATGAAACGTTGATGTTATGGGTCATTAAAGTTCATCATTATGGTGTGTCTTCTGTATTAATCAGTCAGGCTCTGTATTAGTAAGTGATGGCTGCGGTGGTGAAGAAGTTGTTGGACATGCAAAAACTGATGCTGACATGGGTAAAGAAGGGGGGGTTTAATGATTTGTCCTTATCAGCACTTATGTGTTTACAAATGCTTTTTTGCAACAGTATTTAAAATCTATTCATGAAAATTTGTTAATGGATAAAGATTAAGACGTATGTCATTAAATATATCATAGAAGTATAACTTCACAGTAAGAGATCATGTGATGTACATCTGGACTTGAACCCTCGATGCTATGACCAAAAAGCAATCTTCAGACAACTGATTTATGTCAACACTCCACAGAGAAAGTTGCACTTTGTTACATTCAGTAGTCAAAGAAATTTTTTGTAACTGTTGCAAAGTGTTGCCTTTATTCTGCCTTTACTCAATATTGCAATAGTGCAGCATGTTTAAGTACCTTTGCATGAGGATAACCGAGCTACAGTGGGTGATGGCAACAACTGACTAGGTGCCATAGGACATCCACAGCCATTCATCCTCACTCAGCATTAATGTGTGATGCCAATTTCCATGCAAATGCTGAGACAAAATAAGTGAAGGCTTTTTTGGGGGGCCATTTCTGATTATGTGTGCTGTGTGTGATTCTATTTTTGGTCCAGATTAAATTTGTGAAAAAGGGGTTCATAGGAAAGAGGTAAAAAGGGGAGCAAGCAGAGGGGAGGACACAAGGGAAAGAACTGAGGAATTTGCAAGAAGGTGGTTGGAATGAACCATAGTTATCCACTTCTTCACAACATAAATGTGGAAGCATAACTAGAATTTGCTGATTTTGGACTATTATCACACCAAAGGTAATTGACAACAACAGAATAATGTTGTGCAACCAATCATACCAAATCAGGTTTGTCAAGAAGACACATAGGTGAGTCGGAGAACAATATATGGGTTGTTATTTTTTTTTGTAGGACACATGTCCATTTTTACATTCTTTTCTTTCAAGGAGAGAAGAATGTTGGGGAAGGTACTTAGGAATGTGAATGTTGGTTAGGAAGTTTAGATGAGGAAGCAGGTGTAGACATACAGGACAAATAAGACAGACAAGGATGGTGATGGACACAAAAGTTTGGGGGACACCATGATTGAAGATAGGTAGTGGTCATTAGAGGAACACCCACATCAAGACTGAGAACAGTGAGAATCTATTCCTCACCCTCAGGACCATCATAACTGTCTCTTGTCTCAGTTTCTTGTGTCAGTGCTCAATGTGTTGTCATCCTGGCAATGTGACGGAGCAAATTTTTAGCACAGCTAATTTGGGCACCAAGGCCCCTTTCCATAATACCCTCTACCAGCCCTGACAGCTCTTTATGGGTGACAAAATCAACAACTCCACTCATATCACTCCCTAATGGTACCAGTGCACTAGCTGCCAAGGCAGAGCTACCTGATATGGATGGGCCAGGGAGGACAGGGGTTATGGAAACAGCACTGACAGCTTGGGACACTGAAGTGCTTGGTGCCAGTGCTGCAAACTGTTGAGGGATGGTAGGCTGATCTGCAGTGGTCCGTCTACTGCTGTATGCTGCATGTCAGGTTTTGTAATCAGAAGTGTATGACAACAGAACATTTTTAAGACAAACAAAATAATCCCCCCACCAAAAAACATTACAAAAAATGGGAGAGAAGAGGTGGGGTGAGAAAAAAAAGAGAATTAGATCGAAGGCATATCACATGACTATATAATTTCAGAAAATGAACAGTTATAATTATCCAGTCTATACATTTTTGCCACATCACATATGATGGGGAGGTCTTCTTCTGTTGTCCTATTAATCAATTGCACTGCTGTGATATCATAAATACCACTATTTGTTACAGTATTGCCATAATGCATGCAATTATTGTACTTATTAGGCCTACATTAAGACCTGAAGGATTTGTACCCCATACCTCTCTGAGGTGAGTTAACCTCTCTTAGTGCACGTTACGGTTTGCTGCAATGTCTTCAGCAGTTGCACAAAATATGAGAAGACAAAAAGAGACATGAAAACATACTGAATAACTGTCTTGCCTGGCTACCATATTCTGTGTCATTTACTATAGATAAGTCAGTATACATACATAACTGAGCAATGTCAGAAGTCCTAAACTCATTCTCCCATTGGCTAAGGAGGTCCTTCATGAGGCATTTGCACTTGAGACTGGCTTGGCTATTAAGTTCCAATCTTCTTTCTTATACTGAGACCCAGTCTAGTCCCCCTGTAGTAGCCTACTGCTGTAGCCCTTCACAAGGAGTGCCACAAAAATCCTGAACTCCTCCACACCCCACCTCTGTGCTCTAAATTTAGCACCATCATCTCTTGCACCAGCCACTCCTGCAGTCTTCAAGCAGCAACTCTAAGTATGAATTGGCACTGTATTCAAATCTCACATTTAACGGCTAGTGTGCAAACAGGCACATCAATGCCAACTGCATTTGCATGATCATAAGCACAAAGAGGCACTTGTTAACAAGGAGGAAGATATTTTATCAAGCAGTAACAGACTTGTGAGATATGGCAGTGAGATTTGCCATGTGTGATGCTGAATATATTCACACTTCTCCCGATCGTCAACACTGGCAGCCTTAATGGCTTGGCTTATTATCCTTGGTGTTTTTGAGGTTAAAAAGGAGGATTTGGCACATAACTTTCGAGAACTACACACTGTAAAAAGTTAGCTGACCAATGTGGGAATCAAATCTAAAAAAGAAATAATGCATACATTTCAAGCCAGTTGGTTGTCAGGGTGCCACAGGAAAATACTTTTTAACTATGTTTAGTGCAAACTGCATTCAGTATGAGTGGAGATATACTTCAGATAGAGCTGTATGTTTGAGACTTTAAGAAATCCAGTGAAATGCTTTCCCATGAAAGAGGCATTATTATTGTTCATAAATGTATGTCAGATGAATAGACTTTCACAAGCTGATTAATACTGGTTGGGGTATGATACATACATAGTTCACTACACATACTGCCCTAAACAAAGAGTTGGGCTGTGTGTGGAGAGAAGTTGATTCTAACTTCAGTATTCTGCCCATTATAGAAATCCATCCATTTTTAATTTGTTATCATAGTTATCCTGCTTAAACAACTACATAAACATTCAACTGTGTTTCATAAGTAAATCATTTATGAGATATTCTACTTAGAACATTTTATCTATCAAAGCATTAATAAGACATTTCTCAGAGTAAACATAATTATGATAGCCATTTGTAGGTAGTGTAACCTTTTTAATTGAAGTGTTGTTAGAAATTGCATTCTGATAACCTATTTAAAATAATTATTTTGATTTGAAGCCTGTAGGCCACGATGGTGCAGCGGTTAGTGTTGTCGCCTCACAGCAAGAGGTACTCCCATTAGATTCTCGGCAGGAGCGCCTTCTGTGTGGAGTCTGCATGTCCTCCCCACGGCCGACTGACATTAAAGATATGAAGGTTTGGCTTTGGGCTGACAACTCGGCACCGTAAAATTCCAATGCTAATGATTAGCAGACCGGAGTTCCACTGTGGTGACCCCTAACAGGGAAAAGCAGAAATACCTTATTATTATTTGGATTTGAAGCCTGATCACCTGTGTGATATTTCTAAAGGTACTGCAGTTATATCTTGTGCCACAGAGAAAGGTGGATTTTTTTCCACTAAGCCCTGTCCAGAAAGCTGATGGTCATGTTTTGATGCTAAGCCTGTTTATACTACAGAAAGGTACCCAAATAATATTTTTCACTTTTTTCCTTAAGTGGGTAAGCTTGATTGCATGATGCTCAGCAGCAAGCAATTGCACAAGGCAAGAAACAGTAATAAAAACATATAAAGTTAGGACAGTGATCCCTACATCTGGAGTAATACTTTCCACAGTCCCTTCACACTGTATGGATTTGGACTCCAGAAAAAAATGTTACGGGATCAAAGTCACTGCATTTACAGCTTCTGCCACATAAACAGGTATACAGCAAGTGCACATCACTCACTAATTAGTAGTACTGCACAGAGGTAACAAAACTGTTTGCACTTATGAAGGCTGCAGTAATGAAATTGTTCAGTTTCCTTCAACTGTAAGCCCTGCTCATGCTCTGTTAAATAGTGTTGAAATTGCACAGGCAAAAGAACACATATAACAATTTATATTACACACAACGATTTTATGTTACTGCTGATCAGAGTGCTGTACATTTCTGAGTTTGTACCTTGGGCAGTGGCTCTCGTTCACTGCCTCAAAATGCTGCCAGTGAAGAGTCCACTCTGCTAAAATGCACCCAAATGAGGAACACACACAAAAAAAAGTAACAGACAATTGTCAGTAGTAACACATATAGTGCAATAAATAAGACTGTGAAGTTTCCTAGATCTGTGTGTGGTACAACCTGATCACATGCGTAGAAAATAAGCACTAACTCTGCCAGATACCACACTATCTGGAATTGAACCTCAGCTCAGTGCAGTAGCAACATACACTCAGTTGTATCCCTCTTTGTCACCAACACAGGATTATAAAATGTTACTTTCTCATTTGCTTGAAGATGTCTAGATCAATGTCATATTGACCAAGACTTTACAGTAATTATGGTCCACGCAATTTTAATTTCAGGTTACCAACACTGACAGCTACTAATCTTTATTTTCTGAACATCTTCCCTTCCTCTCAGCTTAACTACAGAAATGAAATGTCATGGCCATTTGTTTGCATTTTTGTTTCAATGTGTAATATTGCTGATCATCATTTCAGGCACATTTTAAGTAGATGATGGACAGTGTTCTCTTACTACAGGGATGTCATTGTTTTTAAGGCTGTTCTCATAGCAGTCAAGGTGCTCACACCTTTTTATTGTAAGTCTACTCTGCATGATAGAAGCACTTCAGGGAGAGCAGTCGCTATAGTATTGCTTATTGTCATAGCTAGATCGATGAAAAACAATTGCAAGATATTAGCAGCTAACAATTGCGATTGCTCCTCACTGTAGTCCTAGTATATTCATATGCAATTGTGTAACCACCTACACCATGTGTACATCCCTTCCACCAAGTGTTTTTATTTTGGTATTCAGGAATGCTACTGATTTCACACCTCATTTGCATATTCACAGTGCTCAGATGGCTTAATGTACACTACAGAAAGGTAATGGTGTAGCTATGAAAGTGGAAGTAGGGAAACTGATTGGATACAGACAGAACATTGTTGTGAGTTAGTGGTGCCCACTATCTCTGTTCTTAAACCTATAATTTGTGGGTCTATATTAAATCAGCAAATGCTCAAAATAGCGAAAGCTGATTTATCGACCCTTTAAGAGTGAAATCTGACAATCCCGATGACACGGAATAGCGATTTTTTTTTCCCAGGGGAAAAAAAATTGCTGGGCCATTTTCAGGACTTTGCCATTTCCTCCACTGTGATGTGATCTCAGAGTTTATATATTTAAGTAGGGGGTGTGGGGGCACAGCCTCCCACATCGGGGGTGTAGTGGGCAAAGCCCCCCAGTTTATTTTGTGTTTTGAACTTTTTTTTTTTTTTTGTGGAACAGTGATTTTTTTCCCTGGGAAAAAAAATCACTGTTCTGTGTCTTCGAGATTTTCAGGCTTCACTATTTATGGGTCGATAAATCAGCATTCGCTGACTTAATATAGACCCCAATATGTGGGCCATTTTCTTAAAGCTATCAAGGTAGGAAAAGATTGATAGAATGATAAGAGAGAAGATAGGGAAGACAGATACAAGTCTGGCTATTGTTGATGACTAAGTTATGTTGGTTCTGGTACCAGTAGAGGTGGCATTTACTCTATTATTTTCAAAGGATGTCAGTGTTAAACATAAATAATTAAAAGTAATATCTTCAGTGAGGAAGTTGAATACAGGAAGTTTGTGAAGGAATGTAAAATTCAAAGGAGCACAGTGGACCACATTTTTGGAAATACAGGTAGCAAACAAGGATGATTTATTGGAGCAAAACCTGTAAGAATAATGGAATAAACATGACAAAGAACTGGGAAGGTGGAAAGGCTTCATTCTTAACTTTCTTTGGATGTGTTGTGGAGGTGAATGTGCTTTTTCAGCAAAGAAAACCATATCTATTAATAAAAATAACCTAAATTCTTATAAAAGTGTAATTTGAGCAAGGTATTTTGCAGTTTTGTTTGTGAATGAGTGAAACCAAGATGGAATAAATGAAAAACAAATTAGTTAACATTAATTAAGATAGGTATACCTGCCAAAGGAATTCTAAGTTTAGTAATGAAAATCTGCCTTTGAAGGGGAAATGAGAAAAAAGTTCCACTGTGAGTTGGACTGAATCCTGGCATATTACAGTAAAGTTCAGTGAAGGAAGACAACCATCAGGTAACTATGTCACTAAGACCTCCCAAGGTTATCTTTAAGGCATGGTGTAATTCAGAAGGAGGATGAAAACTCTGAAAAATGAAAGATTTATGTAATAATGAATGCATGTAGACCACAGACAAATTACCAGACTAGATAAAATGGAAAGGCAGGAGATTAACAAAGATAAGGCACATCTTTATTGAGGACTGGGTTACAAAATTATTTTGGAACATTTAAATGAAGCACACATTACACAAGATGCTTAAGTAAAATTTCTGGAGTGTTCTGCAGTTAAGAAAAGCAGTAATGGGATGCTAAAGAAATGGAACCATAATAACAAAATTACATGTACTGAAGAAGTACTGAAGTAAATATGGTGCAATGGTAACAAAGATTGCATGTTAGCAAATGTTTAAGCAGAACAAAAACAGTGCCTGCCACTGGTCACCTCACTTAGCACCACATATACTGTCTGGGTCCTAAGGGGGACTTCATAAAATTGTGGTTTTCCTGCTATGTTGCTGAAGCAGGATAAGCATCTAACTATTTCTTGCTTTTCCAGTCTTTTAGCCTCTTCCTATTTCTGTCATTAAAATAACATGTACATGCATTGCCTGAAACTCTTCCTTGCCTTACTCCACGTTCACAGAGACCTCTAGTAGATTTGACCCAGTCAGTCTGGAGTTTCAGATGTTCATTCAGAAGCTACATTTAGTTCCTTTTCCTGCCTTATAGGTAATACTGACATGGTTGAGCTACACTGCGTCACAACTATGCAGCGTCTATTGTCTTTTATGTAATCTTATTTCACGAAAGACTTGTTCTTGCAAGCAGGCTTGGGAGTTTCTTATATGGCCATTCAGTACTTTAGATATCTGTGTCTGTGATGGGACATCTGTCATTGCTGGGATAACACTTCTAATTCCATAGAACTTTTTTCTCTTTCTTTATGTGTTTCATCACTGCACTCAAGCTGTAGTGTAAGGAAATGAAAAAGATAATCAGCTTGTGAATCAATTGATCATGAATTATTATTTTATTTATTTATTTGACATTTGTTAACCAGGAAAATTTGATTGGGTTACATAACCCATTTTCAGCAGACGCCCATGGAGAAAAGCTTTATATTTAGACATTTAAGTACATACACAGACAGATTACAATTTTTACAGCAATAATGTTAGTTAAGTCTTAACACAATGCATTTAGATACATAAGCATGTAGAATACCCTTTTTAAAACAAATAATGTTAGTTAAGACTTTACAGAATACATTATATGCAGGTAAGAGTTGAGAAAAAAAAAAAGAAAAAAAATGGCCAGTTGCTTAGAAATTTGCTTAAAATTTAACTTAACTTCTAAAATATTACAATGTGTTAACAACAGATTACTTGAGAAGATAATAATTAATGTACTTAGCATCATGTTAGCAAGAGAATAGTTTTACAGTAGATTATATAAATTGCTTTACTTAGAGAATGGGAGATTTGAGAGATCACACATATAGAGGGATTTAGAGAAACAGAAAGAACACAAACTAAGGTTAGGGTGAGGGTAGGAGAAAGATCTTCTCCACCTCACTTTGTTCTCATTTTAATTGTTATGACTAGACCTTTGTGGGTTGTGCAATGTTCGGATTTCTTTATGAATGAAGTGGAGCTCTTTCCCATACTATAATTATTGGCTGCTTCTTTTAGTCTAAAAGAAGAAGCTAGTTAACAGTAAGGTAGCAAAGTTAGGGAGATTGAGAGGTTTGCCCATGGATTCCCTTCACAAGCTCAAAGTTTCAAAAGTTCGAAAAGCAATTGGTTGAAACTATAAGATTGAAGTTTTTAAATTTCAAACATTTTGAATGGAGATCATTTTAGATGTGGAATGGGAAAGTTGCCATTTTCCTCAATGTAGTGTGATCTCAGAGCTGGCATATTTATTTAGCAAGGGGTGTGTGGGGTGTCCCCCTGCAAAAATGTAAAAAAATGTTTTTGTTTTTATTTTTTTTTATTACAGTTTTGAAGTTTCAAAACTTCAGTCTTATTTTCTCCACTATTTACAGTTTGAAGTTTTGAAACTTTGAGCTTATAGAGTAGATCCTTGCCCTGGTGGTGCAGTGGTTAGCATTGCCGCCTCACAGCAAGAGGTTCTCTGGTTTGATCCTCGGCTGCGGTGCCTTCTGTGCAGAGTCTGTATGTCCTCCCTGTGGTCACGTGGGTTTCCTCTGGGTACTCCGGTTTCCTCCCACATCCCAAAGACATGCTGTAGGTGGATTGGACACTCTAAATTGGCCCTAGGTGTGAGTGTGTGGGTGTGTGTGCCTTCTGTGGAAGGTTGGGCATCGGGCTGGCAACTTGACACTGTAAGACTCCACTGCCAATAATGAGCGAACAGGTGATTCGCTGTGGCGACCCCTAACCGGGAAAAGCCGAAAGAAGAAGAATAAGATATGGATAAGTATGGGGTAGTTGGATCAGAAAACCTGTTGAGGAGTCAAGGGGAGTGAGTCTGAGTCTCAAATCATGCAGAACCTTACAAACTCTGGCACTTAGGGAAATCAGGTGTGCATGTCTGAAAGCCTTTTTTTATGAGCACACTCCTATATTAAACTAGAGTGTGAGTTCTAAAAGGAGGGTTTTGGTATGGAATAATAATCTTGGCATGTTTAAAACATCATATTGAAAAGGGAACATGCAGGTCATCTGTGCAGCTGTAATATTATGGTAAAGTGGCCAATCGTTCTTTGATTTCCTGAAAGTACCTTGAGGTGGTCTGCATAGGATGTTTTACTTACTCGATGTATTCTTTTAGTGAGGAACCTCTGTGGATGTTCCATTTGTTGCATATGCCCAGTTAGGTACATACAAAAGGGGGCACTATACTCAATGATAGGTCTGATGAATGCCGAATACAGTGGAACAATGACTTCCTTGGTCCTAGATGCCATACCTTTGATTATAAGTCATGCAACATAGAATGCTTTCATCAGTACTGTAGATGTGATGGTCAAAGCTGGATTACTGTCTATGTGTGTTGCCAAGTCTGTGACTACTGGGTGAACTTTAAGGGATGTGTTGTCAATATGATAGTTACCAGGGGTGGATGACTTCCCAAAGGATATTATTATGCATTTGTTAACATTTAGATTTTGTCCATGGCTCTGACACCAATTGTTTGTCTGTCTCAGTACTTCTGGCAGAACATTTGTGTCAGTGTGGGATTCAATGACAGCTCCTGATTTGCAATCATCTGTAAATTTAGTTAGCCAGAGACCATTGACATTGGCCTTGACTTCAGAGAAGAAAATGCCTAAAAGGAGTGGTCCAAGGACAGATCCCTGAGGGACTCCACTTATGACTGGCCTCTTTGTAGAGGTGGACTCTCTACTTTTAAGTTCCTGGGTTCTGTCTGTGAGCCATTTGGCTATCCACTCAGTGATATATGGGTTTGTACCTAACCTCTTGAGTTTCTCAAGAATGCCCAAGTTGGATATTCTGTCAAATGCCTTGGCCAAGTCAAGGTAGGCAGTGTGAACCATTTTGCCATTATCCATTGGTTTGGTGACCTTCTCAAAGAAGGCCACCTGGTTGAGTAAGCATAATCCACCCTTGATGAAACAAAACTGGTCTGGGTCCAGTGGCTGAGGGTTTACTATATCATTATTTATCATTTCCACGATAATTCTTTCCATGACTTTGCATATAAGACTAGTGATACTTCTGGGTCTGTTAGTTTCCAGGGTATGTAGATGGCCAACTTTTGTGCAGAGGGATGACTGTTACTGTTCTCCATTCATGAGGCATGCAGCATTTTTGGAGGCTACAGTTAAATAGTAATTCCAGAGGGCCTGAAGGGTCATGTTTCATGCTGTTTCTAAGGCATCCTGGGATACTGTCTGGGC